>NW_020954585.1:15698409-15862358 GCF_900497805.2 Vombatus ursinus
ATACCATATCACACCTATCAGATTGGCTAACAAGACAAAACAGGAAAAAGATCAATAATGGGAAAATTGGAACACTGATGCATTGTTGTTGGAGTTGTAAACTGATCCAACCATTCTGGAGAACAATTTGAAATTATGCTCAAAGGGCTATAACATGTGTATACCATTTGACCAAGCAATACCACTTCTAGATCTGTATCCCAAAGAGATTGGGCAATTGGGTAAAGAACTCACATGTACAAAAATATTCATAGCAGCCCTTTTTGTAATGGCAAAGAATTGGAAATTGAAGGGATGCCTTTCGGTTGGGGAATGGCTGAAAAAGTTGTGGTATATGAATATAATGGAATACTTTTATGTTATAAGAAATGATGAGCAGGTGGCCTGCAGAAGAGCTTGAAAAGACTTATTTGAACTGATGCTGAGTGACATGAGCAGAGCCAGGAGAACACTGTACATAGTAATAGCCACAATGTGAGATGACTAATTTTGATAGACTCATTTCTCCTTAGCAATGCAAAGATCTAAGACAACTTCAAAGAATTCATGATTGGAAAATGCTGTCCACATCCAGAAAAAGAACTGTAGAGTCTGAATGCAGATCAAAGCATATTATTTGTTCCCTCTCTCTTTTTTTTTTGTTTGTTTCTTCTTTCTCATGGTTTCTCTCATTGGTTCTAATTCTTCTTTACAATATGACTAATGTGAAAATACCTTAAATATGAATGTATATGTAAAGCCTATATCAAATTGCATGCTGTCTTAGGGGTGGTGGGAAGGGAAAGATGGGGAGAAAATTTGGAACTCAAAATATTATCAAAATGAATGTTGAAAACTAAAAATAAATTAATTAATTTTAAAAAATAAATGCTTATTCCCTTCGCCTCTTGTGTGAACTCAAGCAGAATCAAGTGAACAGAATCAAGAAAAAATTCATATCATGATCACAATAATAATATATGGGAAAATAACTTTGAAAGATCTTAGAACTCTGACCAAAGCAGAAGCAAATCATGACTTCAAAAAACTGGTCATAATAAATGCTTCTCAGTTAATGGAAGAGAAGTAATGACCTGGAGGTAAAGAATAATACATGCATTCTCAGACATGGCTCATGTGATTTTTTTTTGCTTTATTATGTGTTTTCATTACATGGAAGGGCTTTTATTTGGCAGAAATCTATTCTTTGAGAAATTCCCCATGTCTCAGAGATACCATGGTTTATATAACTATGTCAAATTTAACTTCAGGTCTAATGAAATATTGAGTTTTTTTTTTTTTACTGAAATCAAAGTCAGGCCTTTTTATTTAATTTAAAATCATGTTATTTTAAGAGAACTATTTTACCAAAAAATTATTCATATAGTTTTGCATTTATACCCATGCAAGCACAAATAATTTCTCTACGTGCACATTAACTCATTTTCTTGGGAAAAGCTTATTAATTAAAATAGTATCTAAACTTATATTACAAAGTAATGGAAAAATTGATTGGAAATCAAATTAAAACATAAACCTGGGGAACAAAAATATATTTTGGTTTAATTCAAAAATATTTGATGTCTATTTAATTATTAAGGAAATGAGCAACAGATTGTGAAAAGGACATCACTTATGAGTGGGAATGAGAGATAATGACAGAAGCAGCTTGAATGTTATGCTATATCTATGAGATTAGTACTTCCTAATCTTATTCAGAAGGTGTCTATAAAAATGAAAGACCATCTTGACTAAATGTCTCCTATCTGAAGAGGATTTTACAGAATTATCCCTGGGAAAGAAAACTTGCTAAAAATGAAATAGATTGTAGCAATCTGACACAGATGAACTCATTTAATATTGATGGAACAAGGAGTTGTGAAGAAGAAATGAAAGTCTAGGAAGTGGAAATAATGTCGAATAAGGGAAAGGCTTGAGAGAATAAACATATTCAAAATTAGAACTGAAAATAAATATTTTATGAACATATAGAGTTGTAGGCTCCCAAAATACTTTCTTTTTCCATAATAAAATGTTAAAAATAAAGAGATGTGGGTACTTGAATGAGTTGTAGATTTGGAACTAGAAGGTCTGCTTTTAAATGAATGTATTAATCAGTCAATCAATAGGCATTTATTAAGCATAATTTCAACCTGTCTAAGTGTCACTAAAGAATAAAAACAGAAAGCCCCAGAATTATATGCTTTAAAAACAAACATAGTAGAGAAGAGGAGAAAAGGTAAGAACTTAGTACTCCTTCTGATGCTAGTTGTCAAAGTAATTAAAATTTTAGAGGAGACCAATGGGATATTGGAAGGGGGAAGGAGGGTGAAAGTAAAGAAAATAATGAGCCTTGTTATTCACTTGGTGTAGAGAAAAAATTTTAAGGGAATGGATAGGAGGCTAGGTTGAAATAAGTAAGGGAAAAGATGGGGGTTCAGGTCAGGACAGAATGTGATACAAGTTAAATGAAGAAGGAAAGAAAGGAAGAAAGAGAGAGGAAGAGAAAGAAAAAGGAAAGAAGAAGGAAGGAAAGAAAGACAGAAGGAAAGAAGGAAGGAATGAAGGGAGGGAGGAAGGAAGAAAGGAAAAAAAAAGAAAATGCAAGGGTGGAGTAGAAACCTTGGCTCAGTGCTTTAGATCTAGGATAGTTTGAGAGGATAAAGGGAGTGAACTAAGGTTAGATTGTTCAAGTATATATTTTTTTGATTTTCCTTTTCCATGTTAAGATAAAGATGAAGTTAACTGTTTCAGTCTTCTAACCTTCCTCACCTTCAATCTCCCAATGATAAATTTTAAATTACATTCACCACTGATGCTGATCTCTAGTATTCATTTATTTCAGGATGGAAGGAAGGAAAAAAGAAAGACCAATGATTTACTGTATGTTAGAGATTTTATCTGAGTTACAATGAAAGGATGGAGTATAATTTACCACGTTTCTGCTAAATTCAAAAAAGTAGAAATAGTAATCATGAATTCAGACAAGGCATTGTAAACGTAAGTGTAAAAATATAGTATCAAGAGAAAAAATCAGGCCAAACACATTGGGCTTAAAAATGGATATCAGACTTTTCTTTGTGATATTTATTGCAAATACGCTTTTTCTCCATCTATCATTTGTCAGCATGTGGTATCCAATAGAATGTAAGCCCTTAGTAAGCAAGGATTGCCTCACTTCAGATTTCTAATCCCAGCACCTAGTAGTTACTGGCACATAGGAAATAGTTGAAAAATGACTATTGATTGATTGATTTTTGCAGAGTTCTATAAAAATATGTCCTAGGAAATGTATTTATCATAACACTATCTGAAAATTACCATACACAGCCTTTTTTCCTCAGATTGGCATGGTCCAAATATGAATAGTAATCTTTCTCCCAATTTGTATCTCATCTTCTGTAGAGAATGTTTTTCAGTTTTATTTTCATAATTTTTCCATTTGTCTTGGCAGAATAACTAGCAGGTATGAATTTTGTAGTTATATCAAGTAAATTTTCTCTTATTTCTTCCTGGTGTTTTATAAATATCCTGATGATTTTTTCCTTATATTTATTTTCTACTGTTACTTTATGAAACCTATCAATTGTCTCAATTACTTTTTTTCACTGATCCTTGGAGGTTTTCTAATGGGGATATTATATATATATATACACATATAGTGCTATTATTTACCCGTCTTTAATTTTGTTCTTTCCTTGTTTTTATATACCTTCTAGAGATATCCTTAGAGCACTAATTAGGGATAATAGCAGCAGATACTATGCTCTTGTTGACAATACCTCAACTTCCCTGCCTCCCTAATTGAGGCTACTGCTAACTTCTTTGAACTCCTATTTCACATGTATACAGACCCATATATTCTGGCATAAATCATTCTCTCATGGTTTTATGTTTGATTGTTCAGCTATATCACAAGCTCCTTGAGGGCAAGGATTGAATTATTATTTATTTCCTTTATACCATAAACCTGAACAAATAGCAGGAATTCATATTTTTAAATGACTAGTTGAAGGGGACATTTTTTTTCTTTTGACAGGTTTCAACCCATGATATCATACTCTTATTAAATTCAAAATTCAAATGAATTTTAAGATTTACAAAATTCCAGTTTCACTAAGTAGAATCAGCCTAAATGAGAAGGCTAACTTTGCTTATTGTTCATTTCCTAAAAGTTACTGTGAATTGCTTTTTTTTCTAAATTTCTAAAAGAAGTTTAAGTTTATAAATTGGTTGGTTGGTTTCTTATATTTTAGTTTTTCAAGGGTATAATAAAGGCTCTTCTCTCCATTTATGAAGATTGATCACTTCTATATCTTAGTTGGAAGTTTAATGTATGTCCAAACAAAACAAAACAAAAACATTACCTGGTGGTCAACATTATTGAGTTTCTACAAACTTAACTAGATTGGTCATTAGATAACCAGCAATGATGTTGTCTCTCACAGCAATTATATTTGAAACCTTCCAAATTGGTAGTACCTCTTAGGTTTCATACAAATACAGCCTTAATTGCTCCAGGATGATCTTCACCCCACAATGAGAAGATCACATTAGGATTAGAGATGATTGGTACTTTCAAAATTAACTTAGTTCAATTCAACATTGATTTTTATTTATTATTTAATATAGGCCATGTCTTATACCTGGAACACATTCACTCCCAAACTGATTCTTCACACTCCCCATTTCCTTCAAGGTCTTGCTCAGGCATTACATCATCCTCCATGAAATTTTCATGGATCACTCCTGCTTTCTGAATATAATGTGTTGTTTTATTTTTCTTTAATGCTATCTTTTTGATCACTAGAGTTTTTAGATTTCCTGAAATAGAAAAAATGTAAGGGATTTATTAATGCACTGATATTTGACTTCTCACTTTGAATTTGATTAATTCTACAAGGGGCAATTTTGATAGTCTTTTCATAATGACAAAATATGCATGATGTTATTCAGATTCATAATACTATCAAAGTCTTATACAGTATAAATATATCAAATGATATGATCCTTCTGTGTTCAAGCTGGTTTCATCTTAATTAACATTTTCCTTACCTGAAGCATTTCCTGAACACTTTGCAATTAAGATTAATTTCAGATACAATGCAGGGTAGACATATGGAAGATGGATTAAATTAACAAATAATCCAGAATTCTTATTTTAGTCAACAATTCATCTTTTTTTCCAACCAAATGTTCTTCCTCACCCTTCTGCCAAAAACTCACAATGGTGTAGCTTAAGTTTTATAGTTTTTAATTATTATTTTCTTTTCTCTGGGGTTAGCTTCATTAAAGTAGCAAATTATGGAAATCACTGAGAAAGAAATGAGGGAATCAGACCATGATGTTTTGTAAGAATTTCTTTACTTTTAATCCTAAATTAAATCTTGAATTAGTTGATGAAATGGAGTCAATAGATTTTAATTTAGGAACAACTACTTTAATAATGCTCAAAAACATTTAAATTCATATACCAAAATAAAGTCAAAGGGAGTATATGATTTAAACATAAAGGGTGACACCATAAGTAAATTAGGGGAGCATGAAATAGTTTATCTGTCAGATATGTGGATATAGGAAGAATTTAGGACCAAACAAGACATAAAGAGCATTATGAAATATAAACTGGATAAATTTGATCATATTAAAATAGAAAAAAAAGTTTTTCATAAGCAAAAACCAATGCAATCAAAATTAGAAAAAAAGCAGAAAACTGACAGGGGAGGGGATTCACAGCAATTATTTCTGTTAAAGGACTCACTTCTCAAATATATAGAGAACTGGGACAAATTTATAAGAATACAAATCATTCCCCAATTATTACATGGTCAAATGATATGAACAGGCTATTTTCAGATGAAGAAATCAAAGCTATCTATAGTCATGTAAAAAATGCTCTAAATTACCATTGATTAGAGAAATGCAAATTAAAACATCTCTGAGGTACCACCTTACACCTATCAGATTGGTTTTCCTTGTTCATCCTTCCTTCTCAAAGAGGAACAAGGATGTCACATGGGTGACATCTTGACTCACACATGGATTGGTTTTAAGTGAGGCAGAGCTTTGCAAAGTCATCAGCCTCACTCTCTCATCTAGAGTCATCCATGTCCAGTGGCAAGATGGAGTCAAGATAACTAGTTTAGGATGCAGTCGGTAACTTTGGCCTTTCTAAATTAAGGTCTTTCCCAGGTCTCAGTATGTCTGAAGCACAACCCATTCAATGACAAAGGGTTAGGTAAGAATTGAGAAAAAAGATGGCCTAATATACCATCACAAAATTATCAGTCTGGGAGCAGAAAGCTCTCAAAGTTTCTGTAACAGAAAATAATTACTATCTACACTCATTCTAGGCTAACAAAACCTTAACAATGAGCCACTGAAGCTTGGGTTAATGTTCTTGGCCATTCAATGAAACTCCAAGTGATTTGGATTTAAAGGCCTAGCCTAATAGCTCCATTTGAAATGCAATGTGCTTTTTTAAAGCCTGTTTTTTTTTCAGAACTATATTTCAAAAAATCTTAAATGAAAACTACAGAATAAAAAGTAAATTGCCCCAGTTTTTTGAAAAAAAAATAACACTAAATAAATGATTTTAAAGACCTAGCTCCCAAATCCCAAAGTATCTTATAAAATATAAGGAGTTAAAAATTATATTCCTATGGACAGAGCACCCACATGTAAAGGTATGGTGCCACAAGTGGAGAGAGGGACCATGTTTGGCAAGGAACAAGAAGGAGGAGGAGGAGGAAAAGGAGAAAATGCATTCCCCAAATTTGCTCAAATTGGCAGGTTGCGTCCCCAGAGAGCAGCTACTACTACTCTCAGCATTCTAGAGATAATTCTTAGGGACAATGCTTCTCCTACTGTAGGTCCTGAGTGCCTAATGCAGTGGTCCACATTGACAGTCATCCAGTATTCTCAACTGGTTTTTACCAAAGTTGCTTGCTCAGATAAAATGGTAAAGACATTAATACAAAACATTCTCCTAAAAAAAAAAAAAGAACAAAAAAACTAGTTCATTCTTTCCCACAAATGCACAGCATCCATGGGAGGAGTAAACTTAAACTTAGACCACAATAGTATGAGGTACACATATAAGAACAAATATGTGTGACAAAGGTTTAACTCACAGTACCTGCTCCAAAAGTCCCTCCCTCTGTGTAGAAACCCAGATACACAACCCTTTGTTGTTGTTGTTGTTGTTGTTGTTGTCCCTTTGTTTTCAAAAGGCAGCATACTGGCTAACATGACAGAAAAGGAAAAATGATAAGTATTGGAGGGGGTAGGAAAACTGGAACAGTAATGCACTATGGGTGGAGTTGTGAACTGATCCAATCATTCTGGAGAGCAATTTAGAACCATGCCCAAAGGATTATAAAACTGTGCATACTCTTTGATCCAGCAATACCACAACTAGGTCTGTATCCCAAAGAGATTTTTAAAGAGGGTGGAGGGATGGAGGTGGGATGGAAGGACTTTCATGTACAAGAGTATTTATAGCAGCTCTTTTTGTGTTGGCTAAGAATTAGAAATTGAAGAGATGTCCATCAACTAGGGAATGGTTGGACAAGTTGTGGAATATGATTATACTAGAAAACTATTGTGTTATATGAAATGATGAGTGGGATCTTTTCAGAAAAATCCAGAAATACTTACATAAACTGATGAAGAGTAAAGTAAGCAGAACCAGGAGAACATTATGCACAGTAACAGTAATGTTGTATGATGAACTACTGTGAATGACTTAGGTAGTCTCAGCAATACAGTGATGCAAGGCAATCTCTATGGACTCATGATGAAAAATGCTATCCACTTCCAGAGAAGGAACTGATGGAGGTCTCAATGCAGGTCAACACATGCCATTTTTTCTTTCTTTTTTCCATCCTTCCCTCCTTCCTTCCTTTTTTGTTTCTTCCTTCCTTCCTTCATTTCTTCCTTCCTTTCTTCTTTCTGTCTTTCCTTTCTTCCTTCTTTCTTTTTCTTTTTCTTTCTTTTTTTTTGGTTCAAGTTTTCTTCCACAAAATGACTAATATGGAACTGTGTTTTAGATGGTTGTACATCTATAACTTAGATTGCTTACTGTCTCAGGGAGCAAGGAGGAGAGGAAATAAGGGAAACTATTTGGAGTTCAAATTAAAAAAATGAATGTTAAAAATAGTTTATTAAGCATCTACCATCTATTAAGCAGCTATATTTATTAAGCATCTACTATATGCAATATATTCTGAAAGGCAACATGGCATAGTGGATAAAGATCTGAACTTGAAGCCAGGAATACCTAGGTTTAAATCATACCTCTGCCCCATACTGGAAGGGACTCTGGGCAAATGATTTCACGTTTTCCAGACAACTCTCTAAGACAATGAGTTGCCAAGACAATGCTGACCTGCATTGTTAGAAGTTTCTTCATTTGGGAATTTAATAAACCAATGAAATTAAACACCAGCCTCCTTTCTTATGTACAAAATGTAGAGGTAAACACTGAGGATATGATAAAAAAAAACTCTTTGTTCTCAAAGAGATACATATTACTAGAATAACATGCACAGATAAAGCAATATGAAAAGAGAAACAGGCAGAGACAGATATACAGACAGAGGCCAGCAGAGACAGAGAAACAAAAAGACAGAGAGACAAAGGCAGAGAGATAGAAGTGTTGAGGAAGATTTGCATAGTAGATGGGTCTGATAGTGATGATAACAATCCCTGATATTTTAGTGCGCTTAGTTCTTTGCAAAGCACCTTCATATTATCCCCTATCACAATTATATGAAGTAAGAATATCTGATATTATTATCCAAATTTTATAAAGTCACAATCAATGTCATTTAATGTGACACAGAGAGTTGGGAGAGCTAGGGCTAAAGGTAAATTCTCCTACCTCCTAAATCAATGTTCTCTCTACTGACTTATGGACAAAATATTTCACATCACAAAAAAGTGACCTTCACTTATTTATACATAATCTAATCATGAAATGAATTATCTTTTAATGCTGACTTTTTTGTTAAGAAAAGTAATTTAAAAGTTACACAAAATCAGTGTCATTAATGTTGCTCTGACTAATTCAATATTTTTAGTTTGTTGTTTGTTAAAAGAAATAATTTGATTTTATAATTGCTTCTTTTTACCATGGCATAATGGGAGACTTAACTAAATCTGATGAAAAAAAATCTAAATTGGGAACCCAGTTTCACTAATTACTACGTTGTCATGAATAAGTCACTTCATTTTTCTCCTCCATTTATTGTGAAAGATAATACTTTTAAATGCCTATCTTATATTTTGCAGTGTTATTTGTGGTTGTGATGAGAAATAAACTTCATAAAATTTAAAGTTCAATATGAATATTGAAGACTGAGATTATTCCTTGCCTCTCCTGCTCTCCACATCCCCAAGGTTTTTCTTTTCTCAATTTCTTTTGCAAAATTTTTCTGCCACTATGGGTAACATGTTTGAGAAAGTTTTGAGTAACAACTTTGCATAACTGTTATAGAGAGAAACAATCTAGAAATATAGATGAGTGATCTCATTTTGGGAGGTTGCAGTTCATCAATTCAATGAACCCCAAGTTCTTTAGAATGCTTCCCCATCACCACCATTAACTCTCTCCCCTCCTTCATCTCTTGAATTAGCATATCAAGTATCCTACTTAGGGTGGAATTTACTGACATAAAATTTTTCATATGTATTCTTTCTTTTCTACTCATCTCACCCCACTCTTGAAGCTTAAACTTTCTCCTAGAGGACTTATTATTAAGATTTAGTTTCAACATAAGCTTAAGAGATAGTTATCCAGACAATTAATTATAAATCCCAAATTCTAATTATTGTAGTGAGAATAGTTGTGTCTTGATCACACTCATACTTCATGATATTCCATTTCTTCACTATTTCCTTGTGTGTGGGTTGAATGGAAAAGAATGTTTTCTCTGTCACCAATTCATTATAGAAAGAGATCCTAGTTTGATTCAACCTCATACATTTGTTTACCAGTATTCCTATAGTAGTATGGTATTTTTGAATTAACATTGAATTTAGGGTCAGAGGATTTAAGCTCAGTTGCTGGCTCCATTAGTTATTACCTGGGCAAATCACTTGATTTTTCTTGCTCTCCATTTGCTCCTCTACAAAATGAGGGTTTCTTACTTGATATCCAAGGTCCCTTTCAGTTTTTGCTTTCATGGTTATGAGTCAGAAAGTCTGTAAAAGAAATGGGTACAGTTCCATTCCCCCTTGCTATTTATAGTACAGTCTTTTGGGTACATTATACTTTCAGACTGATTTATCCTATTATTTAACCTCATTTCTTTGTATTCATGATCCATCTTCAGCAGATTACATCCATAAATTTCTTTGAGGGCTTTACTAACCTCTCTCTTTCATTGCTTTAAGAGAAGAGCTCTAGTTTTTTTTCAGGAAGTTCCTAATAGAAAAAAAAAAAACTGAGGTTCCCTTTCCACTTAGGTAACATTTGCAATATTGTTCTCAGTTTTCAATGTCATAATTTAGAAAGGACAATGACATTCTGAAGAATATATAGAGGAGGAAAACCTGGATAATTACCCCCTACTCAATAAATTCCAGTAGTTCACTATCATCCGCAGGCTCAAATACAAAATACTCTATTTGTTGTTCAAAAGCATCCCATTGGCCTTTCATAACCTAGCTCTCTCCTATATTTCTAGTATTATACCTTACTCTTTGACATATGCTCTTCCATCTAGTGATGTTGGCCTTCTGGATATTCCACAAGCAAAACACTCCATCTTTTATTTCTGGGCATTTTCTTTGACTGTTCCACATACCTAGAAGGCTTTCCCTCTTCTGCTCTGCCTACTGGTTTCACTGGCTTCCTTTAGGTCCAAACTAAAATCCCATCTTTTATAGGAAGACTTTTCTAACACCTCTTCAATTTCATGCCTTCCCTCCATTAATTATTTCCTATTTATCTTGTTTATTGCTTTCTTTGAGTACATTTGTTTACATGTTGTTTTCCTCATTAGATTATAAGCTCTTTGGGGAGAGGAACTATCTTTTGCCTTTTTTTGTACTCCCCTCACTTAACACAGTACTTGGCATACAGTAGATGTTTGATAAATGTTTATTGATTGATTGATTAAAAAAAGAGCTTCAATATCATACCATTTGAGAAACATCTAAAGCAATGAAGTCAAATTCAAATAGAAATACATAAGGATCTCTGCAGACTGCATATTAACTTTTAAAATATAATATTTATTTTGTTATATTTATATTTATTTATTATATTCTTCCCTATTACATTTCAATCAGGATTTGCCATATTTGGGCTCATGTGGCCCATGGCCCACATATTTGAGACCTCTGAACTAAAATAAGGGAGAATTTTTAGTCTAGAAAAGAAAAAAAAAACTTGAGAGGAGAGTTCCAAGGATGCTATTTGCCTTTGATTAGCAGCAGAACTGTCACAGAGAAGATGAATTAGGCTTGTTCTTCTTGGCTCCAGAAGGTCAAACTAGGCTCAGTGGATAGAACCTAAAGAGAGGTAGATTTAGGTTCAATGTAAAGAAATCTTCTTAATAATTCATTCCATCTACAAATAGAACAAAATGCCATAGTGACACCTCCTCATTTAGGTCCTTCAAAGGTGTTAGAAATGAGGCCTTAGAGACCCTCAGAGCAGAGGGGAGGCTTAAGCCTTGGCGAGCTGCCACAGCCAATTGCCCCTCTGTTGTATGACTCTGAGAAATCAAGCCTTCTAGTTAAAAACAAAACCAAGCTAGGAGTGAGTGAAGAATCATTTATTATGGTTCTTGTGAGAGAACCCGGTACACCTCTCAGAAGTGAGTGCGCCAAATATTGAAGCCAGAAAAACTTTTATACTGTTAGAAGGCTGTGACTCCTCCCTTCTAGGCCCAGATTGATCCATTCCTTTCTGGATTACAATCTTACACGTCCATGCATCACATGTCCCCTCAACATGCCCCCCCCATCCTTCATCATCCAAAAGCCTGCACCCTTTCTCCTATTTATGGCTGGTTAAAACCAGTTCTGCCCTCTAGAACTTTGGGGTCTATCAGAAGATTAGGGCCCTTCTCATTGGTTTGACCTTTCAAGGTTTTGCAAGCTTGTTAGAACAATGTAACTTGTTATTATCAAATTCTTTGCTGATGTTGTAAGACGTCAAATGTTATCTTAAATTGTGGGAGCATGATACCTTGTCACTTACAAAGTGAATGCTTGATGAGAATTTGTTGGATATGTTTTAGAGGATATACTATAGTTCAGGAATGAGTTCCATCTGAGGCTCTAACCTAAGATTCTTTGATTCTTTTTTTTATCAGCTAAAGATAAGGTTTATTAAAGATCTGTCATGTTACTAGATTCGAGGAATCTGAGATTCTGTGAGGCATTGGCTAGATTTTAAGAATCTGAGCATCTTAATAGAGACAAGATGGACTTTATATACAGAAAGACTATGGGAAGGATCTAGGAGTGGCCAAGTAGTTTGGGGTGCCTGGGGAAGGGGTCTAAGGAAGTTCTGAATGGGAGTGACCAGTAAGCTGGGGTGAACAGAACTCTTGGGACCTGGACCAGGTGGCCAAGGGAGAATGGAGCCTAGCTAGGATTAAGGGTGGGAAATGACCGGGGGACATAGGAAGGTAAGACAATGGAGGGGAGATGGTGGGTGTAGCCGCAATGAAAGACCAGTTGATGGGACTACAGCCACAAGTAAATGCCACAGATTTGGTCATGTGGGAAAGTCCAGGGTTTTTCCTTTCTGGGGGTCTAGCTCCCACCCTCATCATTCCCCCCTCAAACAAATGGGACCCAAATTCTTTTGGGGTAAAGGGTGAAGGTCATGGCTTCTGAAGCTGCTTCCTGCTGGCAAGAGGTGTAGAGCTGTCCCTGCCTTGAGGGGGTCCCAAAAAGAAGGTTGACTGGAACTGAGCAGGCAATGATGGGGAGAAGTTGGCTGGTACCTGCTGTTTACTATCAACTGAATGGCCTGTAGTCTGGAAGACACAAATCTGACAGAAAAGACTGCAGGGCCTAAATATGACAAGATAAAATATCCTTAGCTCTGTTTAGATTCATATAATTCAGTTTCCCAACCATGTAGTATCAAATCCAGCTCATAGCCAGGCTCAGGAATAGCCAGGTGGGTAACATTCATTTTCAAAGGAACATAGTGGGGAAAATGAGCCAGGAAGATCCCACTCAGACTGAGGCTAAAATTGTCCTCTCAGCTTTTCCCAATGCTGACTTCCCACCAGTATCACATTCTTTCTGAGTAGCTTGTGGTATTTCTCTCAGATGATGGATTATCAATGGATTATGATCTATCAGACAACTCAAAATAAAATCATGAGCTTTTTTACTTCAAACAGCAAGTGTCACTTATCACAGCTTAGGAAAAACTTTTCCAGGATTTACATCTCAAATTTAAATTTGTCCTGGTATAAAAAACCTATCATTAGAGATTTCTTTATACCTGCAAATTCTCAGCAAGACAAAACCCAAACAAGCTTTTTGTCAAGTTTACACATTGAAATAATAACCAAGAATAGCCAAATTATTTTAGCAGTAACCAAATTATGAAAAGTTGCTTGACATAATTCCCTGATGCCAAACAATTAGTTCAACTTTCTCCCACTCTTCTGGGGTAACATGGGGAGGTCTGGTGCACAGAGGTAAAAGGGAGATAGGAGGCTTAACTAGAGAAGATTGGCACTCCAAATTCACTATCAGATCCCCACCCAACAAAAGGGCAGGGTAAGAGGAGAGCATAAAAAGGGAGTGTTCAAACAACAGATCCTCAAATAGGCAGGGGAGAGGATGTGTCTCGCAACACCCCTTAGTTTTCCCTTCAATGCCCATGACTCTACAAGTCGAGGGGTGAGTAGGGACCAGAGCAATTAGTTAAAACAGATAACATAGCCATGATAAAGTGGGTAACCTTACCTTCCTCTGTGATTTTTTTCCCCCAGGGCTAGGCAAGAGAGACAGAGAAAGTGGGAGTGCTACCAAGCCCCAGGGTCCCCTGTCATTCCAAGTCTTGAGAAGACTGGAGGATAGGATATTTGGGGATTACTCCACCACTTTTCCAATCTAGGGGACAATCCTTCCTCCTGGTTGCATCTTGGGCATGGTCCCAGAGGCATTGGTCCAGGGGGCTCCTTCTTGGGGGGTGCTATGGTGGGGCACTTCTTTGACCAGTGACCCTCCCGGTGTCATTGAAAACAGGTTATCCCACTGCAAGAGTTGCTAGGAACACCCTTGGGTCTTTTCCTGTCCATGCCAGCAGCCAAGAATTGAGCATGTTCTCTGTCTCTAGCCCTATCCAAAGGCCATCTCCAGTAATTGGGCCTGAGGTGTTTGGGGTCCCATTGCCAATTTCTGCAGTTTCCTCCTAATATTTGGGACGGATTGATTAATGAAATACGTGCTAAGGATTGTTGCTTCTTCTATGGAGTCGGGATCTAAATTTGTATACTTTTTAATAGCTTCTACTAACCTGCCTAGGAAAAGGGCAAGGTTTTCCTTTTCTCCCTGAGTAATTTTCTTAATTTTTTTGAAAATTTACTTGCTTTTGAAATGAAGTTCTCAGGCTTTCTTGCAGACAAATTACCATATATTCTCTCTTTCCCCTATCCTCACTCTTCTGATAATCCCATCCTAGGTCAGTAGCGGGAACTGGGGGGTATTTTGTGGGGTCATTGCTAACCAAAAGGTCCCCAAATTTTTGGACTTGTTCCCAGATTCTCCTCTTCTCTTCAGTGGTACAACAGGTGGAGAAGAGGACACACAAATCACCCAAAAAAAGCTCAAATTGTAGGGACAGGTCTCTAAAACCCTCAGTAAACTTAGTGGGATCTTCTGAGTATTGCCCCAATTTCTCTTTGATTTGAATGATGTCTGAAATGGAGAACAGAACATGTACCTTAATTGTCCCACTAGGTAAGGCAGGAACTTCCCTTAAGGGAAAAAGCCCTGAAGGCACTATGGAAACTAGGGCTAGGGAGGAAGGGAGATGGGAAGTCCCATTTCTTGAGAGTGAGGGACTGGGGAATGCTGACTGAACTGGACTGGACTGAAAAGACAGGAGATCCAACTGTCAAGGGGAAAAATCAGCTGGCACCGGAGGAGGGGGAGGAGTCAGAGGAGGAGATACCACCTAGACCGGGACCTGGGTAGTCTTTGTCTCAGGGTAAAGGGCCTGGGGAGGAGGTGTCGAGTCAAGGCCCTTATCCAAAACCTGAGTAGAGGTTGCCTCTGGAGCAGGGACCTGGGGAGGAAATGCAGGGTAGGATACATAGAAGGTAAACAAGGCAGGATATGAAAGGGGGTGGACTAGAGGAAAAGGGAAAAGGGGGTATGAAAAATGGGGGAGAAGGGGAGAATGGTGTGCAGATAGGAGCTGGGGAGGTGGTGTTAACAGAAGATGGGAAGAGGGGGGTGCTCTAGCACTGGGGGCCATAAGAAGGTCATCCAAAATGTCTAGTTGATCCTCATTCCCCATTTGTGGGAAGGCTCTAGCTATGAGCATCCTACAATCTTTTCTGAGAATGAGGTCCCAAGAAAGTTCGACAAGAGTCATTATGTAGGGAATCTCCACCCATTTTCCTTCTCTGCAACAATATCTTTCTAACTCTGAGATTGTATTTTGCTGTAATGTCCCCAAAATGGGCCATGCCTCATAATTTTCCAGTTGATACTGGGCAAAAGAACATCAGCCTTTCCTTTTTTAGTTCTTTAGAGAAAATAAAATTTTCCCAATTTTGTAAAAGACAGCCTAAAGGGAATCTTTGGTAGTTGAAGAGGATTGACCCTTTGAGGGCATGGGGGCTAGAAATTACTCCCTCCTTAAAGGAGGATTTGGGAATAAGCCTGGGGAAACAAGGAAAGAAAAAAAAATGAAAAGCCCAAAGAAGTACCTTAAGTTCTCCCAAGTCCCTAGAGCTGAAAGAATTAAGAGGTTTGGGTCTACGCTTCTAGATAGCGAGTCGAAAGTATGCCCAGCTCCATAATGAAACAGAATCACTAGACCAAGAACCTGAGAGCGTGAGGCTGAGTTTGAGGCAATCTCATAGCTGTCTGATCTACTGAGACCTGAGATGTCAGACCCCAAAAGCACTTACAAGTTAAGCCTTCCTAGTTGCTTGGAAATCCACCCAACTGAAGGGCAAAAAAAAAAGGATTAGGGGAAGAGGGGATGCTTATGTACCTTCCGGTTTCAGCTGGTGAAGAGCTTGGTATTAGGCAGTTTTTCCTGACCAGGGAACCATATGATGAGGTCTAGAGGTTTAGGGGTGCTGGGGACCCCGAGATCACAACAGGCAAGTCCTGCCTGAAAGAATTCAACCCAAGCCTTCTTTCAGCCAAAGACAGGGTTTATTAAAAATCCACCATGTTAGCCAGACTCTTAAGGAATCTGAGAGTCTGTGAGGTATTGGCTAGATTATAAGAATCTGGGCTGATTCTTTGACTCTAAACAATTTTTTTTTCCAGATAAGTGCCTTCCAGGTTTAAATAACTTTATAAGTAGTTTTCCAGAGTAGTCTTTCTGACCTAAGATGAGCATTCAAAGATTTTTTTTCCCCAAACCCATTTGACATGAAGACAGGTATATTGAGGCTTTCCAAAACTTTTCATTTTCTGAGACTCAAATAGACAACAGTAAATGATTTGGGAGCAACTTTTACCATCTTACTCTCCTTTCCTTCTACCCTCCTCTTTTTCATTGTTCCTTTTTCCTTCTCCATCTGTGCTCTCAGATAGTAGACAGGTCAGAATGACCAAGGTAGGAATCAAGGTGAGCCTGTTAATTTTGGGGTTATCATTCTCTTTTTTCTCACTCAAGTCTTTTAAAAATGTATTTAGGCAGCTGTCCTAAGGGCAAACAGATAAAGTAGCCATTGTGTTAATAATTTATTTTTATTCTTCAAGGTAAAGCTTTAGAATAAACATAATGATCAGGTTAGATGAAGAAAATATCTTAAATAATTACTTTTTCTAAGTATTTTTTTTTCTTCATTCCTCCTTGAGACGTGGAGGTAAATCTGAATTTTCAAAGGTTATTTCAGTGAACCACAAGCTGTCATAAGTCCTACACAATTGTAAAGTCATTGAGCAGGTGACTGTGGTTATGGATGCTCTCTGGTATCTGAGTGCTCTATAGCTAATTCTGGAAAGACAGTCACCAGGAAATGAATGTTTTTTTGTCTACAGCCTCTTAGAATGACTATATGTTAGGGACTAGGACTGTCACCTAAATCAGTGGAAAGGGTACCAAAACTGGTGGAATTATAGATCTTTGTAAACTGAGTAAAATCTTCATGTGACCAGGAAGTGAGGATGAATATCCAGCAGAATTCAATATAAGGAAATGTAAGACCCTCACAGCAAACTAGGAAAGCACTTTATAGTCTTTCTAAAAGGAGTAAAGAGAAGGTAATAGGAAGAAGAAAAAGGAGTAAGGAAAAGAGTAGGAAAGGAACACAAAGGACATGAAGGACAAAGGAGAAAACAAGAGTTTAATGGGAAACAGAGGGTCAGTATAGAAGAGAGAAGGATTATGCATTCCTATATCTATAATGAGGATCATAGTTTTAAAAAACTAAAGGAACCTCATCAGCTATCTAATCAAATCCCCTCATTTTATGGATGAAGAAACTGAAGATTAGAGGAGTAATTTGTCCACGGTATAGAATACATAAGAGGAAGAACCAGTTTTGAATCCCAGTCCTCTGACTCCATAACCAGCTTTCTCTCCACTGCATCATACTCCTTCAGGCCATTGTTGTGTGTTTAAAAGGGCCTCACCTTTCACATCTGGAAATTATTTTCTGGCACTCATTATTGATGTTCGAAGGATCTCCCAACTTAGTGAGACCAACTAAATGAAGAGTCCCAGGAATATGTGTATGTTGCCCAACAGACATCTAAAGAACTCTCTCCCCAGTTTCACTTTTTAACCACTCACTAACCACATTTCTGATTCTCCTAATCCATGTAACTGTGGCCTTTAGGCTGTTGACAATCCTGAGGGTTTCTTTGAAACTGTAGCATAAAGAAGAAAAAACAACTTGCAAATTTGTTGCTCAATATGTGAAATCATTTCCCTTTTATTAATCAGTCTGGATATTGTTTTCTTTGGCTAGGATCCAAGGCATGATAATTTTGGTTCCTTTTTTTAAGTCATCATTGAGAAGTACATCTGCAGTTCACAGGAGCGATTCACAATTTCTTCATGAATTTTGCTTATTGCTGTATATGGTAATTTTATTTGTTTTGTTTGTTTTTCCAAAGGGAGTATTTATGTGTCTTTGAACACAGGTTGATATCCACACTGTTCCAAAAGGTGATCATTCAGAAAATTTGATTTAAATGTCATTTTCTATAAAAGAGTTTTAAATATCTCCAGGTGATAACTTTAAGAAGCCAAAAATTTATTCAAGGATATATGATGAAAAAATGAACAAAAGGCCATGATATCCCATTAGCATCAGTGCAGTAAAGATGATCAAAAAAAGTTTTATTCAAAACTTCACTTTTAGGAACTTCCAATAAAAGCTTTGTGAAACTTTGTGATTTGAGCTTGTTTTTTTGTTTGTTTGTTTGTTTGTTTTTAGCTTCTGTGCACAGACTTCTGAAATTTGTTGTGTTTCTACTAGATCTTCCTCTTGATATTATAATCAAAGGTCTCATCTGACATGGACAAACATATAACATACAATATTGGCATACTGCTAATAATTTTGGAGCATGAGGCAAGTAGACCTTAGCCAGGGTACTAAGGAAGCGGACCTGGCAACCATCAAGGCAACCTACCTTGCAGGCAGGCCAGCGTAGGTTGCAACTTTCCTTAACTGCCACCCTTTGTGCCCCATTACCGTGAAACTATTCTCTGCTCACCATTCTTCCCCAATCCTTCTTTCATTAAGGCCTGAGATGCCAAACTCACTAATTTTGGTTCCCAGAAGAGTTGAGACACTGTTGGGAAGTTTTACATATCAAAATAAAATATGATAGAAGGGAAGCCCAATTAGTTGCTAAAGTTTAACCAGCATGTGACTAGAATATTTAGGAAGCACCTTTGAGCATATAATAGGTGATACTTTAATTCCTTGATGTTTGCATGTGACATAATTAGGGCCTTTGTTCTCATTACATCCATGAACTTTCCCATCAAGAGAAAAAGACCTAATATGCTTATTAACATGAGGTTTGGAAACTGTCAGAATAACTCAGTACAACAAATGTCACCAGTGGCAGAATATTTTTGTTGAATATTTATACCATTGAATGATATATACATACATATCCTTGTATAAATTGATGGTTATATTCTGTGGACCCCTCCCTAAATCATTTTGAACCTCCGAGACCTAAGAAAGGCCTAAAACCTGCATTGTCCAATCAGGAGACACATTTTGGCCCCCTCTGAGCTTAACCTACCATAGTGCTTTGAGTCCTCTGGCATAACAAACATGCTTTGCTCTGTTCTCCGAGTGAACTCAAAATGCCACCTTCCTGCGTAGGCAACTGCAAAGCCAGATGAAGCTGATCAGGAGCATTCTTCTATTTATGACTACTAAGGACAAGGCACCTTCTCCCAGTCAATATCTTGAATAATGGGACTTGTCTTGGTATTCTATAGATACATTTTATGTTATATTATATGATGTCATGTTAATAATTGAAGAAACATAGACATCCTGGATCTATAATTTCAATTGGCACCATAATATCCTCTTATTGTATTTACAATCTATTCAATTAAGATGTAACACATATGGAGACTATAATTTTGGTTGCCTCAAAGTTGGGGGAGGCAGATAGGTGGAAGAGTGGATAGAACACCAGCCCTGGAGTCAGGAGGACCTGAGTTTAAATCTGGCCTCAGACACTTGCCACTAGCTGTATGACCCTGGGCAAGTCATTTAACCCCATTGCCTAGCCCCCCCAAAAGAATATATATAGATATAGATATAGATATAGATATAGATATATGTGTGTGTGTATATATATATATATATATATTTCATCAAAGTGGCTACTACTTCCAGAGACATAGTTGAAAAGTCATCCATAATTTAAAATGTATTTGAGAGTTGATATAGAAGAAAAATTCATTGCCATGTGTCTTTTCTAGTGATGAGCTTTTTTTAAATTTAAAATACATCACCAGGACAATATTTAGAAACTTTCTAGCTTATGTGGGTAAGAATTATATCCTAAACTCTACCCTCTTGCAAGTTAGGCTAATTTTTCCTTAAAAAGTATTAAGATTATTGTGAGGGATTGTCTGATGTTGACTACTGCCATGTGGAGATTGTGGCAAGATGGGGTAGGGACAAGATATTAGGAAGTAACCGGAGCTCACACTCCCGAGGCAGGGGGCTGTGCCATGTGGAGTTGTGGTGAACTGGGATAGGAACTGGATATGGGGAAGTAACCGGAGCATGTGCTCCTGAGGCAGGGGGCTGTGCCACGTGGGAGTGGGACGGCAGATAACGAGTTCCCTTTGTTTAGTCCTCTCCCTAGGTGCAGCGTTAACCCCAGATGTCTCCTTCCTGTATCCGGTCCTAGCCTCCTGCATCACATCCTCTCCCTTGGTGCAGCGCTAAACCCAGACATCCCCTTCCGGTATCTGATCCTACAATCAATGACTAGTAGGCAGGCTGAGAAGGAGGGGCTAAGAAGGTACTTGAGGGACAGTAGGGGTCGGAGCTCGCTCTCTCTTGCTCCTGCTCTCTTGCTCTGGCTTTCCTGCTTGGCCTTGCTGTGATGGCCTCTGAATAAAGTTTGAATGTTTGCACCTCCTGATCGGCTCATCTCTGTGTTTATCTGGGTGGGCACCGAAGACTGGTAAGTATGACCTTGGCAGCCTGCTCCTTATAGGAGGAGAGTGCACAGCGCGACTGTCATAGATTATCTTTAAGACTTGATTGGCTCAGGCTACTGACATTACTTCCTGGTAATCTCAGTACAAAACAACCACTTGGAATTATTTCTGATGTTTGACTGGTGAAAAATTATGGCAACTTAGATAAGGGAGCTTTACTCAGCTGAATCAGCTCAAGGTTTTCTCCATGCACTTCCTTCTTGAATATCCTTCTGCTATGGGCAAGTAAGTATTCTTTTATTAATTGTTGAATGATCTATGAGTGTCTTATATTTCAATATTGAACCTAAACTACTAAGGGACTGGCCTGAATAAGGCCCAACACAGAAAGAAAAATAACTTAGTCTTATAGGATTGAAACATAATAAGCACTTTTTAGGGGAAGAGTACAAAGGAAGGGAGCCCAGATTGGCCTTCATGCTTCTGGTGGTGCTTTTGGTGATGCCTCTAGAGATGGTAGTTGCTTATCATGAGCTGCCCCTCACTATTGGGAGATTATAGGGCAAAGTACCTATGGCCATTCATGAAGAGGAGACTGATCTGAGGATGATTAAGAACTGTACCTTGAAGATAATGGTGGTAAAATGTTATTTAGGCCCAACAATATTTTTTCTTAGACCTTCCAGTGTAGTAATTCAACCTCACTACTAGGGGGCTTACTTAAAAGTCCAACTACTTTGGACTCATTCAGGAGAAATTGAATTTTGAGGAATCAAAAGCTATGAATTTCTCCTCACTAAAAAAGATAAATACATAAGAACTAGATGTGTTCTGGTCTTTATTGGGATTGGATGCCTTTGTATTGCTAAAGGATCTTATGTGATTGCCTCTGAAAGAAGGCCCCTTCCAGCTTTATGGAGTCATATTTGTATATGAATGATGGTTATGAAGTCTTTTTGGAAATAACAAAGCAATTGAAAAAGTATTCTTCAGTACTATAATTGCATATGAACATAGCTAGCTACGGAGGGATGGCATAAATGACTGGAAAAGTGAGAGAATAAAAAAAAAAGATCCCTGGAATTTTGGAATTACCTGACAATTGTGTTGGGAAAAAAAAGTGTTTTTGATTTTGTTTCTTTTCTCAGTGTGTCCTTGTCTCTGATTCTTTGTGTGTGTCTCTGTGTCTCTGCTTATCTGTCTGCTGGCCTTCTCTTTTCTCTCTCCCTCTTCCTACCTCCTCCTCCTCCTTCTCCTCCTCCTCCTCCTTCTACCCCTCTCTCTCTCTCTCTCTCTCTCTTTCTTTCTCTCTCTCTCTCCCCCCCATCCCCTCACCCCCCCCACAATGAATGACTCTACTCTCATAGGTAGACAATTACATACAAAAGAGGAATCTAAATCCTGTCACAATTTGCTAGAGTACTTTGGAATTGCATTCAGCATGAAAATTTTGGACTTCATCAAATGTGGGGGACCAACCAAGAACAGTGAAAATCTTGTCTGCAGCTCCCAGCCTCTGCATAGATTGTAAGAATCAAACTGATGAGGATGAGATCTAGACCCCAAAAGGGAAAAAACCCTGGACTTTCCCACATGGTCAAATCTCTGTCTTTAGCCTGAGACTATAATCCCATCAACTGGCCTTTCTTTGTGGCTACAACCAATCTCCAATTCTGTTACCCTTAACCTAGCCTAGACCTCCCTAGTTCCCAGGCCATTTCCCACCCTTAATCCTATCTGGGCTCCATTCTCCCTTCACCACCCCTGGAGTTCTATTACCTCATAGACTACTTGACCACTCCTAGATCCCTCCTATAATCTTTCTGTATATAAGGTCCTTCTTGTCTCCATTAAGATGCTGGGATTCTTATAATCTAGCCATGGCTCAGATTCCTAAAATGTAGCCACTGCTTAGATTCTTAAAATCTAGCCACTGTTCTGATTCTTAGAATCTAGCCAAAACCTCACAGACTCTCAGATTCCTCAAGAGTCTGGCTAATATGGCAGGTCTTTAATAAACTTTGTCTTTGACTGAAAGAAGGCTTGGGTCAAATTCTTTCGGGCAGGATCTGTGTATCATGATCTCAGGGTCCAAGCACCCCTAACCTCTAGACCTCATCAAAGTTTGCCATTGGGTGGGAGTTGGGGGAGGGTGGGAAGTGAAGTTATGTCCCAGTAGTGTCAAAGCATTATTATTCAGGCCTATAGCAACACTCTGCCCCACCATAGGACAAAAGAGTTCATTCCTTGGTAATATCAATCTATCTTCTCCAGTACAGATGGTAGCTATTGACTATGGAAGGTAGCAGGGAGAGATACAAGTCTTAGTGATGAGGTAGAAAAGAGTGCTTGAAGCAGACATAGTTCAACACTAGTAGCAATGACCAGGTGGTAATGTGCAGAAAAGAGTACCCTAGAAACATTGAATAAAGAGCAAAAAACCCAGACACAGGTCCCAGTGCAGCTGGCCAGAGGGCAGTAGGCAATGACTTAGGCTGGATTGATGGGGTATGGGCTCTGGACCCCTCCCCCTTTGAACTTCCCTATGAATTCCAGGAACCCACCCCTGAACTCAAATCCCTGGCATTTTCCTGAGGCACCAGCAAATAAACTTTTAAACTGTCCTTTCATTGTGGCTCTGACCTTCAATTCTCTATTACCTCTAACCCAGCCCAGCCCTCATTGTCTGCACCTGGCCCCACCCTAGACTACCACTCCTTGATTCTATCTAGACCCACTCCTTGACCACTGTATATAAATGCCCATCTTGCCCCTATTAAATCTCTCAGATTCTTAAAATAAGGCCAATAGTACAGACTCACTAGGAATCTCACCTACTCCAACCAGTGTTTTAATAAACTTTGTCTCTGACTGAAAGAAGGCTTGAGTCAAATTCTTTTGAGGCAGACCTTCACCTTTTTCTCTTGAATTTTGGGGTTCCCAGCACCCCTAGACTACAACACTCAGTAACAAGTAGGACTGGACATTGACAAGATATGGGACCCAGTGACAGTAGACAGTGGAATAGCTTTCAGCACTAGCATGTAACAGTGACAAAAGACAGACCTATTTTAGCATTTTGCTTACTATAATTTAAAACTTAATGATCACTTCACATTACTTTCACTATAATATCTAGTGATCATTGTACAACTCCCCAGAGAGGACTTAGAGAATAATGGGTGGCATTGTTGGGAGAATCTTGCTTTCTGGAAATAAAGAGGGAGGTGTAGGTATCTAACAGGTCACTACAGAAGAAGGAGGACAGTTCCTCAGAGTCCTGTAATTGGGGAAGAGTTTGTATCCTGCACTCCCATGGGGCTTTCATGCAGAGGGAGGTTTTGAGTGGTGGGTCAGAGAAAACTAAGTGAGTGTTGCTTCGAGGCAATTCTCCTTTACCTGTGATGAGGATCATAACATTTTCTGTAGCCCTGATATCCTTGGTTGTGTTTTTGATTATGGCTACCTTTTTACTTTTAGAGACACTGTAAACTGAAAAGCTCAGGTTCCACCAACCATAAGGACTTGATCATTCAAATGGAAGAATCAATCCTTCCTAGGATTCTTCCTAAAACAGTTCCTTCAGGGAACTATTAGATTGTTTGCTTTGCTTTTGATTTTTTTAATGCCCCCCACCTTTACTTCCTATAGTTTTACCAACCAGGTTTCTTGAATATTTGAAATCAGATGGACCAATAAAACCTTAAAGCCATTCACCTCTTGAATAACTTAAGCACCTTACCAGTAAGGGGTGGACCATGGTAGAAGCAATATCCTAATCTATACTTTCATGCAAGTTAAGGTATTCTTTCTTTCTTTCCTTTCATTCTTCTTTCTTTTCTTTTCCTTTCTTTTCTTTTCCTTTCTTTTCTTTTCTTTTCTTTTCTTCCTTCCTTCCTTCCTTTCTTTCTTTCTCTCTTACTCTCTCTCTCTTCCCTTCTTCTTCTTCTTCTTCTCCTCCTCCTCCTCTTACTCTTCCTTCTCCTCCTCCTCCTCGTCCTCCTTCTTCTTTGTCTTCCCTCACCAAGCATTTTTTCCATGCCCTAAAGGCTCTTGCATTATAAAACACAATGTGAAGGAGAAAATATTAACATTATTATAACAATTTATTAACATTATCATTAACATTATTAGAACTTTTTTAGAACATTGTTATAAGGTTTATTATAGAAGAGATAATTTTGAGAAGCAGCAAGGCATAATGAATTAAAAGCTGCCTTCCACACCAGTAAAACATGCATTCAGTTTGCACCTAAGCCATATACTGGCCATGAGAACCTAGGCAAATCACTTAACGTATCAGTCTCCTCCAACCCCCAACTCTATAAGATTATAAATTGTAGAATATTTTGGTAGAGGGTGTCTCTTCACTAGCAGTTCCCTATGCCAGAAATCAGACCTCTAGTCCATAATAAAATCTTACATTATTGTTAACATCACCATGGTTTTAGTTTCTCTCTCTCTCTCTCTCTCTCTCTCTCTCTCTCTCTCTCTCTCTCTTTCTTTCATTTGGTTGTGATTATCCTCTGGTCTTTTTCACACAAATCATTCTCAAGTTCAGCCTTCTATATCCTGTATTAACACAGTTTTAACTGAAATTTAGGATTTTTTACCCATCCTCATTAAATATCTCATTGTAAGTTTCAATTCATAGTCAAGTCCTTTTAGATAATTTTGAATCATGAGTTGGAGAGTTGTCATTTCTGCTCCATTAACTTTGGGTCATCTGCAAATTAGATTAGAACATTGTTTATAGTTTAACGTGTATTATTGCAGAGAGATAGAAAAGAACGATCCCACAACAGACCCTTATGCTGTATGCAAAGAAATCTCTGTCCAGAGCAATGAAATTCATGGGAATCTTCTCAAATTCTGTAACTTGGCAAAAGCTTCCACACATGCCCAAATGCCTGGAATGTAGTCTCTGCTTTCTCCACCATTTAGAATTTGTAGCTTCCTTGAAAGCACAGGTGACTGTGCCTCACTCTGCGGTTGTAAATGTTCTCTCTTGTTATGGGCTAGAGCATTAGTGGAATTATGTTGGTTTGAGTTAACGTCTACATTTCCACACCACAAACCAGAGTTGTAAGCCAAGGCTCTATGGAAGAAAACCGAGGCTGCTTTTATTCGTTTTGCACCCAGAGGATTCATCTGGGATTCAGCTCTGGGCCCCTTGACCAAGCAGAGCATGAAAACAGTTTTAGAACTTTGGAAGAGAGATTTCAAAACGACAATTACTAACTTGTTTTATCTACTTACAGCCAGCTTTTATCTGTTTTTACCTTCCTGTAGACAGTCTTAAATTTCTCGTGGATTGCTTTTATCCGAGAGTTTTTATTCAAAGAGTTGTTTTTCTGAATGCTCAGGCTCTGAGTGATCTGTTACATGAATTCTGGAACCATGCAGGACATCTCCCATTTAAAATAAATTTTCATGCATGTGGTACATCCTTGTCAGTGTACAAGTATCCTTACAATAGAATGTATACTCTTTGAACATTAGAACTGTTTTGTTTTTATCCTTGAGTCTCTGGTTCAGTGTCTTGCATACAAGATGACAATAAATATTGTTATCTTAAACAAATTAATGGAATAAGACTATTGAGGTATCTTCAATAGGAAATATACTTTGATTTTTTTTTCAGTAATATCATTGAGGTTGTTTGGGGCAAATCCGAATTCATGATTTAACTGGTATAAGAAACTCTTGTGTAAGACATCTCTCTACCTATATATATGAGCAACAGTTTTGCAGTCCTTGATCATAGACAGTTACCTTGAGCATTGATAATTTGATAACTTTCCCAGGGACACACAGGCAATATGTGTTACAGGTAAGATTTGAACCCAGGTATTCCTGACTCTGAGGCCAGCTTCTATCCACAATACCATACTCCTTCTCTTTTTCTATACAAGTGATGATTGGATATGGACTACAGTTGGACAATGAGTTGGGCTAAGGGGGAGAAGAACATTTTAAATTGCAATTGGAGAAAATGTATAGTACTTTCAATGATCTCCCAAATGTTTGCTGCTATCAAAGCCAATGTCTTTAATAGTGTTCTCCTGATGATTCTCTGTGCTATCAGTGATTATGTGACCTCAGAAGCAGTAAATTTAAAAAAAAATAACAAATAGTTATAGATACATGGATCATACATGAGGATCATAACATTTTCTGTAGCCCTGATATCCTTGGTTGTGCTTTTGAAACAAAGGATGAATTACACATAAAGAATACTGTAAAGACAATGTTGGAAGCATGTAACCAAACAAAAGAGAAGTGGACAGTTTATAAGAGGCAACACATGTAGAGTCCAAGTGATATATTGAGATATCTGATATCTCGTTTAGATACTACAAGTGCAAGAGAAAGATCTCCAGTAGGTTTGGTAAAGCCCCTGTGAAATAGTTACTAAAAAATTTGAACAAGGATCATACAGGAAGTGATTATATGGATGCATTATGATCTGTATCAGTGAAATAAGCACATTATATCAATGAAGATGCAAATTTATCAAAGTTCCACCAACCCATCAAAGTAAAACAAAGTTTTTATGTTCAAGCATTTGGTATTTATTCTGCCATCTCCTCTGCCTTGTACTTTCATGGTCATGGATAGCATACATTCTATCTAATGTCTTGGGCATTGAACCCTGAAATTTGAAGTCATATACAACATGGTTCAAACAACTTAGTTAACACTTTTTCCATGAAAGCCCCATGACTTCATCTACATTGATATGGGAACTTTCCTTATCAAAAACATGACAGCCCAATCTATAGCTTAGTATATAATATTAAGCAAATTACCTGAGGCAATATAGTTTCAGGGATATGTGATTTCGTTTTCTGTATTTTCTTCATATTACCTAGTAAATCTGTATTCTAAAGTTTTATTGCAGCATGAAGGAGACTGGTTTCTTGGAAGATCCTACTAAGCTGTTCTAGATTGAAACTGACTCAAGCCAGTTCTCTGGTAGTTTAGTTTTGATATTAGAACAAAATAAGACATTTAGAAGCCATTCCAAGATTATCAAAATGAAATTTACTTAGCTAAAACAGAAAAATGATATTCAATAGGGATAAGCAGGGAGGATATCAATTTTTTTTAAAAAGGAAAGGATAATATTTCAGTGTACTCAGAGACGTATTCAATCAAAGAAAGGGACTATTTTTTTTCTTACTGTAAGGATTTGTAAATCATTTTTCTCCTGAATTCTATTGCAATCATTGAAAATAAATTATTTGTTTAAACTGCGGAAAAATATTAACCATACCTTATCAACTTTGAACAATAGTTTTAAAGTTTCATCAGTTGTGTGAACATGGGCTTTGAAATAACTATAGATTTGTTGGAGCTTCCCTTCTTTACAGGGCAGAAGGACCCTAGAATAAAACAACAGCCAGCCAATCAGAACTTCTGAAGCCCAGGGCTGCTTGATATACCAATGATCTTTTTCAAGTTTATCAAATTTGGAGATTCCTCTAGCGTCCAGAAACCACAGAACCAGCCTTGACCAACTCAAGGGCAAGCTTGAGCAGCAGTTGCAGACTACACACTTTCCTAGAGACTTTCTAAATATGCTGCTCTCTGGATTATTGTGTCTGCATGTTTCCTCCTTTGACCCCCACGCTCTACCCAAAAGCTTCTAGAAACAATTAATATCTCACCTTTTTCCACACCCACTTTGAGTAGATGAGAACTCTCCCTCCCTCTCTGCTTCCTTGCAAGTTCTTCTCTCCCTTAGAAGTTCTTCTCAGATAATAAATGCTTTTGTAATCTGTGATCAAATTCTGTTTCATTTGGCATCACTTTTGGGGCCTGAGGTCTTCCAATAACAATAGGCTTCCCCAAGAATTCTTGCTAGCCCCACTTCCTTTCTCCCTCTACATTATTTCACTTGATGATCTCATCAGTTCCCATACATCCAATGACCATCTCTATGCAAATGATTCTCAGATCCATTTATTCAACTCTGATCTCTCTACTGACTTCTACTCTCATATTCCCAAATGCTTATTGGACATAGGGAACTAAATATACCATAAATATCATAAACTCAACATGCCCAAATCTCAACTCATCTTTTCGCTGAAATCTTTTCTTTTTCCTGACTTCTCTATTACTGCCAAAAGCACCATCATCCAGGCTCAAAAACTGAATGTCCTCTTCAGTCCATCTCTATTTCTCACCATCCCCTCTTATATCCAATCTGTTATTGAATTCTGTTGATTCTGCCTCTGTAACATGTCTTGAATATGTCTCACTTCTCTCTTCTGATATTGTAACACCTCAGTGCAGGCTCTCATTTTCTTATACCTGGACTACTACAATAATCAACCAACTGACCTTCCTTCCTCAAGTCTCCCGAGTTCATGTTTTGTTTTGTTTTTGGTGGGCAAGTTACTTTTGTAGTAACTAATTTACATGCTGGCCTAGAGTATAAAAAAATATGTAAGTACCATTCACAAAATAAAACTAATTTTTGAATCTGGCTATATTTTTGAAATTGAATTCTATTCTATTTATAAGATGAAAGAGACTGAAATGGAAACCAAAGAATTCCATATCCAAGATCCATTTCTCGATATTTTTGATTTCTGGATCTCCCTCCCAGGGGATTCAGTAATGTGGGCTATGTTTAAAAAAATAGAAGTGATAATCTGAGAATGCTGGTAGTTGATCTCTATGACACTTTCATGGCTGTGATGATGTGACAGCCCTAGTTTTGAGACAAAAAAGGTAAGAGCTCTTTTAGGCTCTGTTGATGTGTAATCAGTTGTGAGAAGAAATTGACAACTCCAGGGAGTTTGACCTAAGCATTGTCAGTATGAGGCTCATGATAATTGATGAAAATTCTCTAATGAACACTTCTACTCAGATATGTTTGAGGTTTAGGCAAAACCACAGGACAAAAAGGAAAGAAAGCATACATTTCTGATGAATGGTTAGAGATTCTTAGTCATTATAAATCCTGCTCCCAAAAAGAAGTCTGTTTCCCCTGAATGTGAGAGTGTCTCACAGAAGCACTGGTGCACCTGTTTACAGAATAGTCTTTTAATGTATCGTATTTAGCCTGGAGTCAAAACACAAGACTAGATGCTGAAAACACTGGCTTACATGGCAGCTGGCAAGAATTATATATATGACTTGAAACAAATTGCTTGTTAGAAAGCCTCAAAATGTAGCAATGGATTAATAATGCAAGGAGGGAATGTGCTTTTTTTTTTCCTTTCAGAGGGAAAGAAAAAAAAAATCACTTGGCTACATTGTAAAAACTTGCAATACTAGAACCTTTCCAAGGACTTATATGATGCAGTAATGAGTAATAACCAGACAGGCAAATGGTAAAATGAGTAGTTAATTGTGGTCTAATCCAGGCCCTTGCTATTCATGCTCCATGACCTTGCATTTCATTCAATTGCCTCATGTCTCAATTTCTGCATATCAAAATTATGCTGATCTATTCTCAAGAGACAAATTTCAATGGTTTCACACCAAAGGAATAGGTTTGAAAAATACTTAGTTCTTCCATATGCTTACTTATCCAGTCCAATGTTCATTCTCTTTCAATATGCTGTCCTTCCCCGCCTCAAGCCCCAGTTAAAGTTGACTTTTCTGGTCCAGTGTTAGTTTTATTCAAATATTCTGTGCTCTTTGTGGGGGTATCATTTATTATTGGTTTTAAAAGTATTCCTTCTCAGTCTTGGCAAAGAATTTCTCAACATTGTCCAGTATTGTCCTTGCCTTAATTACCTCTGATTGAACTTGGAGGATTTTCAGAGAATCATGCATGTTAGAATTGATCTTAAAGGTCATATTTCAGTAGAATGTAAACTCTTTAAGGTTATTGATTTCTTTTTTTAAATTTTTTCCCTCATTTTGTTTTTGTATACTTAGTGCCTTGCACATAAGAGGTACTTATATGGTTTTCAATGTTGTGAAAGACATAAAACATTTCAAGGGGCAATCTGGTTTGGCTTCTCATTCTTGGAAAAATAGGACATTTCTTCCATTTTATAAATAAAGAAATTAAACATCACAGTCAAAAACTAACAGATCTCTCTCTCTTTTTCACTCAAAAATATTACTTTTTATTATTTAATATTGTAACTTTTTGCATATTTAATAAAACAACTTTTATTTAATCCAGCAAACATTTAAAATAGTTAATAAGAAAAACAAAGAGCTCCTAATTTAAAGGAACTTATATTCTGCTGGAAGGTGTGCAACATACAAAAAGATATGAAAACACAAATGTAGCCTTGCTATCTGGCAAGGTTGGTTCTATAAAGGGAAATTGAAAATTTTGTAAGAGATACACACACCTCAAGAGTCTCCATTTTTTTGAATGTGGGCAGGCCAGCTTCTTTCTTAAGTCTTCCTGCCTTTGGTAACCAAACCCCTGGAAATGACTCTACTTTATTATATAAGCCTCAGTCAAACAGACCTTTGAATTGTGTCAGAAAGGAAAATAAGGGAAGGGAACTTTTCTTTAGGCTCTCGCTTCTTTAGACCTTAGGTAGTCTAGTATCCACTCTCACACTGCTACCACAGCACTTATTCTTCCCAAGAAAACCAAAATCAAATCTCTCTTCCAGCTGCCTCAACTCAGCACCCTCCCCTAAGGTTTCTGGTATTCATTCTTATAATCAATAGCCTTCTGATTGGTCTCTCTTCTTCAATTCTCTCCCCAGTCCAGTTTATCTTCCATTCATCTGTACAATTTGTGTTCTTAAAACATTAAGTCTGACTGACTCCTCTATTCAATAAACTCTCTGGCTTTTAAAGCCCTTTATAACCTGACCTCTTTCTATCTGTCTAGTCTTCTTCCTTCTTACTTCCCCCCGTATACTTTACAGTCCAGTGACACAGGCCTCCTTACTACTCCTTCCATAGGACACTTCATCTCCTGGCTTCACACATTTTTACTGGCTTTCAGCCTTGCTTGGAATGTTCTTCTCATCTCTCATCTCTGCTCCCTAACTTTCCTGGTTTCCTTCAGATCTTTACTAAAATCCCACCTTATCCTTCCTCATTTCCCATTAATTCCAATGCCTTATCTCAGGTAATTATCTCTGATTTATTCTGCAAATATCTTCTCTATATGTAGTTGTTTTTATGTTGCAATCCTATTCAATTGTGAGTTCCGTAAGGATAGGAATTGTTTTTATCTTTCTAGTATCCCCTATGCTTAGCAGTGTCTGGTACATAGTTGGCTTTTGATAAATGTTTGTTAACTTGACTTCAAATGAATATAATTAATGTAATCATGTACAATGCAGTTGTGCCTCACTAAAAGTTATTAATTAATTTTTTCATTCATTCAGCAAGTTCTGAGCAACTGCCATATCTTCAACATACATACACACACACACACACACACACACACACACACACGGGCTCAGTAAACAGACAGTAGGGAATGCCTGATGGTAAGTGAACATAGGTCTCCTCTAATGTCATCATATTTATATCCTCTTAAAAAAATTCAATTCTTTTCCATGTTATACAGAAAAGGTGACACAGTTACTAAAATCTGAGAGCAAACATATACTAATACATAAGAAAGATCACAGAAACAACAAACCACGATTGAATTGTGGCAGTCATAGTTTAATGGGCCCAGCAACAAATTTATAAATTGTCAATTATTTGATCATAAAATGAATGATCCAAGCTGTAGGCCCATGCTGTAGAAATTGAAAGGATGAGATAAATGTAGGCTGTAGTTTTCAGGAAAGCATCCTAGAAGAGGTGAGACATGAGCTGAGTCTTCCAGTATGAGTGAGATATGACTACACAGAGAAGTGAGACAGGATTTGATGCAGGGGAAAGGATAGAAGCAAATATGAGCATGGAAAGTCTGGAGAATTTGAAGCAACTACACTTTAACTGAGTTTTTCATAAAATAATAGAGGAAAAGTGAGATAGGTAGATGGGGATCAGATCCACAAATTTGAAATAAATATATTTGGGTAATTATTCACTGTGCAATAGATAATTTCAGCCTTATAAAATAAGTTTAACATCAGATTTCTTTAAATGTCTATGTTCAACTGGTCCATTTAAAAAAAAAAACTTTTCAATTTATAAATAGCACAGCACTCCTGCTGAACACGTAAGGCAAATCACACATATATTGAAAAGCACTCCACCTAAGACAAAAAATATCAAAGATGATAGGATTAGATGTTGTTGCTCAGTTGTGTCCAACTCTTCGTGTATGTATTTGGGGATTTTTTTGACAAAGATACTAGAGTGGTTTGCCATTTCCTTCTCCAGCTCATTTTTATGTATGAGGAAACTGAGACACACAGGGTTAAGTGATTTGCCTGAGGTCACACAACTAGTAAGTGTCTGAGGCTGGATTTGAATTCAGATCTTCCTGATTCCAAGACTGGCACTCTCTCCAGTGCACTACCCAGCTCCCCATTTAGACTAATGCCAGAAAATAAATCCGCAGCCACAAAATCAGTAGCTCTTAATTATCCCTGGAAGAAGGTCTTGGGTAAAAGGTGCATGAAGATATGAATATATTAAACAAAAAAACAAAATTATGACATTTATTCTGGAAAACTTCATCTTTTTTTTTTCATTTTCCTAAGTGAAATCATGAAAATGGGCAGGAGATAAGAGGTCTTACTGTAACACTGGAAATAAAGAAAATTTAAAACATTAGGCCTTTCCATTACACTTCAACCAAACTGATTCCTGACCTATTGAATTTGTATCTACCCTTCAAATGCTTCCATCTTTCTGAAATCTCTCCTGATTTTCAATATCCCTAATTGTTAATGAATCTGCTTCCATCAGATCTCATATCACACTAGGTGCAAACAATTGCCAAAAAGGGGACATTTGGATACAAATGCACCAACTCACTCACATTTGCCCTTATGGGGGAGTGTCTGGGATGTTCAGGGAGAACTAGCATCTCTGGTGAGAGGGCTTGCCAAAGTATTTTCAGGGCTGCTCATCCACCTTTGGAATCCACCTATCCCTCCACTCTCACCTGTGGCTCCAAAAAGCTGTATGTAGTATGAATGGAGGCCACACTCCAATAAAACAGTCTTGGAAGATAGGCTATACCAGTTTGAGGATAACCAAAAAGTCTTAAGCCCATTGATGAGTTAGGGAAATGTCTACCCCAGCATGTGAAGACTTTCCTTGGAAGAAGAAGCAGAACAAATTATTCCAATGGCCATGAAGGTGGCTGAAGAAGGTTCTGCGGAGTGCTTAGAATTTGGTCAGACGTTGAAAACACCAAAGTCATTCACTGCATTCCAGGCCATTGCCAGTCAACTTGATTTTTCTCTTGCTATTGGATTCCAATGACTCTGGAAGAGAGAGTGAGACTTAAGACTTTGTGCAATTCTGCCTGACTTAAATCTGACTTGTACCCAAGTCAAGCTATCACACTGTGATGTCAGTGGTCCTCTTAGAAAATGAAGGAGAAGCAACACTACTTACAGGCTTTTTTTTTTTATTAAATTATTTTCTGTGTTCAGGTAACGTTCTAGCAGATATGAATATGCTTAAATTTATAAAAAATGCAAGTCTCTCTAATGATTGATTCCCCAATCTGAATTGGGGAAAATTTCTTTTCACTGAGAGTTGGCTTCCCCTCTTTCAGTCCCAAAGTGTGTACTTAGACACTGTTAGGGCCAAGCCTAATGCAGTACCTGATTAATTCAGGTTTTATTTGGGGATGAAATGAAGCACTCCTAAGTCATTGAACCATTAATAAAATGAGCTTTACTTTGCCCTAATATAGAAAGAATATGTAAGAAAAATACAGAAGCACTTAGCTTCAGACCTGGTAGATGAAGCTGTCCTTGCCTCTTTATGAAAATATGTCTGGTTAGTAGGGCATGAATGGTTACTTCTGTAGTCTCAAGTACCCATCAAGTGTAGGGGGCTTGTTCTCCCTGTAAATGGACCTTCCCTGCCCCCCCACCCTAGCACATGAACAGGAAGCTACATTAAGGGAAGCAGGGCCAAATAGGAAAAAATAATAGAGACCAATTAGGTCTTAGGGACAGTTTCTTTTTTTCTCATTTCTCGTTAATATCTATGACAGCTTGAAGGAGGAAGGGAAAAGGGAAAGAGTTAAGGCCTAATCTAGGTTGTGGGGAAAAGATCATAGATAGTAATTCCATCACAGACACAGAATATATAGTCAATGGTCACATATCTTCTTTTTTTTTTGGTTGGGCAATGGGGGTTAAGTGACTTGCCCAGGGTCACACAGCTAGTAAGTGTTATGTGTCTGAGGTCACATTTGAACTCAGGTCCTCCTGAATCCAGTGCAGGTACTCTATCCACTGTACCACCTAGATGCCCCCTAATGGTCACATATCTTAAGAGCAGCGTAAAACAGTAGAAAATTTTATAAGGTCACATATAGGTATTAAAAAAAGGATAGTAGGCAAAAATATGATTTGTAGCTAGGTGACTGAGTCTTCAATTTAGTAACTACTCTCTGACACCACTCCCCAAAGCTCAGAGTGGGAAATAAGAAGGGCAGATAAAAGGGATCAGGATTTCCTAGATTTCCCTGGAAAGAACTCCAAAGAAGAAAAAAAACTACCAAAAAAGGGTTGCAGGATCTCAACAGCATCAACAACTATGGTCTGTTATTTCAGTCCACGAGCATTAGCCCCAGATCTGGACAGCCCACTCCAAGCCTCTGTCTTCTTCCCAGGATTTTTTCCACTATTTCATATTATCTCTGTCTCTCTCTGTCTCTCTCTGTCTCTCTCTGTCTCTCTCTCTCTCCCTCCTATGAAATTCACCCTGTGCTGCAACTTCCTGCTTCCTGACTGGATTCCCCAGCCCACTTTTATTCCAGCTTCTGCTCTTATGAGGCACAACTCCTTGGTTCATCACATGCCACAATTTGATCTTTGAGAGAAGAACTCGATTTGTCTAATTAACTGCTTTCTTCAACAGACCTCTTTCCAATCACTCTCTAATCTGGATTAATTCAGTAGTGGTTAGCATACTCTTACCCTCTCATGTTCACACCATCCCAGTGATTTGGAAACCTTACCTGATGGTTTACAACCCCCATTTCCTATGTTCAACTGCCTGCTCTGTTATTCTTTTACCCTTCAATTCTACTCTCACAATGTCCCACTCCAGACATACCTACCTCTCCCACAGTGGACTCTGGAATGTAGATTTTATAATGAACAAACTTTCTTTCACCTTAATCATTTATTTCCTCTTTCTCACTCTTTTCATCTTCTGGCACTCACCAAGCCAGGCTCCCTCCAGATGACCATACATCCCAGTCTTTCTGGAATTGGTTGTATTTTTATTCATACCCAAAGTGACCATTGGCCAAGCTTGGGGAATTGGAGCTGGAGAAAATTACAGCAAGGCAATCCTTTTATACGTCCTAAGCCATCCCTATCCCATTTACCACAACATCTATTCCAATTTTTTTTTCTTTGTTTCTCATGCTTCCTCTTTCTATCTTCATAGCGGAGGACCTCAGCTCATATTTTATCCCCCCCTCAAAAAATAAGCTCTTTTTTTAATCTCCTCATATCTTTTTTCCCCTAACCTCCTCATGTCTCTCAGACACCTTCCCCCACTAGCTTCCCATTTATTCATCTCACAGAAAGAAGCAGATCTCCTCATTTCCAAGGCCAATCCCTCTAGGCATATCCATTATCCATACTCTCCTTCCTTCTTCAGTATATTGCCCCCATTATCATCCCAAAACTCTCTTTAATCTTCAACTTCTTTTTAAATAACGGGTCTTCTCATACTGCCTACAAACACACCTGTATGTCCCGCAGCTTAAAAATATACCAAAAAAATCTTCTCATTTGTTTCAACCATCTCTGTTATCTGTAATACTCTATCTGTTCTCTCCTCAAATCAGCAATAAATATTATTTGTTGTTTATTATGTTTCAAGTACTTTGTTACATGCTGGAAATACAAATGCAGGCACAAGGAAAGATCATCCCTGAACTCAAGGAACTTACATTCTAATGGGGGAAGAGGGGAGAGAATACATGAAAGGGAGCTAAAAAATGTGGACACTGTGGGTGTAGGGGAGAAAACAAACCTGTGTAAAGAATGAGAGGAAAAAGAAGTCTGGATAGTAAGGAGAACATGTGGGAGAGGAGTGAAAGCATGGTCATGGGGCTGGCATGTGTGTATCCTCAAAATGGAGGTTCTCTGAGGCAAAGCCTGGATGGTGGGGTTATAGGAAGAGATACAGTAAGGTCCTCTCCATAAATTCCTCATAGCAGATATAGAAGATACATCAGAAGATACATTATTTAATCCATTAGGATTAAATAATCCTAATGGGGAAATACAGGAAATCTCAAAGTAAGTTCTCTGCTCAGCCCAGCTAAACAAAAGGAGACAGATAGGGAGGTCTGTGTATACTAGGGACAAGATCAGGACAGGAGCATGATACAAGAGGAGCACCCCAATGTCCAGGGAGAGATTGTCCACTAGGGTAAGAGGTCTCAGACCCATACTGGGGCAACTCCATACCAATACCAGTGAACCCTGATGGGACAGGTGCCAATCAACAGCTTTATCGCCCACTACTCAATCCCAGGTTGCAAATTCAGGGCTTCAGAGGTGGAGGAATGTTTCATGTTGAAAACTCTCCTGGGACAATATGTTCAATGCGTTGCCAAATCAACATTTTTTTTCTTCCTACAACCATAACATATCTTCTGTATGTCATTTTCCCTATATTCACAAAGCCTCTACTCTAGTTCAGCAACTCATAATGATATACGTAGACTGCTGCAATATTCTTTTGGTTGGTTTCCATGCATCATGTCTATCTTCACTCTAAACCTTCTTCCCTTCAGCTTCCAAAGAGATTTTCCTAATGCACGGATCTGACCAGGCTACTTCCATTCCTTTATACTCCAGTGACTCCCTATTATCACCGGGATCAAATGTAAAATGGTTTGTTTGGCACTTAAAGAGCTACACAATCTGGATCTTTCATACATCTAGTTCTCTTGTATTTCACTCCCCTCAACATACTCTATGATCCAGCTACACTGGTCTTGTTGCTGTTTCTCACATATGACCCATCATCTCCTGACTATACTTTTTCACTAACTGCCACTGACCACTGCCTAAAATCTTCTTTCTCACCTCTGCCTCTTGGCTTCACTTGTTTCCTCCAAAACTTAGCTCAAATTTCACCTTCTGTATGAGGCCTTTTACAGTTGTTCCCATCACTAATACCTTCCTTTTGAGATTATCACTTGTTTAAATTGTATATAGCTTGGATCTGCTTAAGGTTTTTTGGGTTATTTTTTTTTCCTTTTTTTATGTGTTGTCACTCCAATTAGAATGTGATCTCAAGGGCAGGGAGTGCTTGTGTGTGTGTGTGTGTGTGTCTCCCTTTGTATCACTAGTACTTAGCAAAATGCCTGGCACATAATAAAAACTTTATAATTGGTTAAGTGACTGACTCTTTCTCTGCCCATATACACTCATTCTCAGCTCTCTTGCTCCAAACTGGTCAGAAACCCTGCTCCTAATCTATCCTTTTCAATGATTCTCTCCCTTTGGCAGGACTGGAACCCCATGCTCATTCCAAACCCTGCCAGTTTTGTCAGGAGAAGTACAGAACTAGACAGCTCACAGAATCTCCTCCTCCATCCCTCCAAGTTCCATCCCCACCAGACTTCTACTGGAAGAAAATTTCTTCAAGATCAAAAACCAAGTAAACTTAGGAAAGTCTGAGTAATGCCTATACCACAGCATTGTGTTAAGGACTTTCCAAATATTATCTCATTTGATCAATTTGATCCTCACAATAATTTTGGGGCATAGGTACTATTCTTACCCCCATTTTCTAATTAAGGAAACTGACGCAGACTAAGGTTACATGACTTCCCCAGGGTCACACAACTAGTATCTGGCACTGAATTTAAACTTAGGTTTTCCTAACCCCAGGTCCAGTGCTCTATCTAGTGCGGCACTGTGTAGTGCGAAGCCTCTGTGTAGAATGTGACAAAAACAAAGAAATGATACAGACAAAGTATTCTAAGATAATTTGAGATGCCCATGGGATCTGAGCCAACACAACACACATTCTGATAGATCCTATCAAGACTTTAAGTATGGAATCATAGATAATCCTTTTGTCTTTCATTAGAAAATGAGACTAACTAGATTTAAAAACCCAGTACCAGAGGATTGACCATAAAGACTTATCTGTGACTACATCATTGAAGAAAGCATTCCCACTCTCAGCTTCTAGCCAGAAGACTTTGAAGTATTGAAGAAAATATAATTATTTGTGACAGCTTATTGAAGCAGTGGATAGTGCTAAGCCTGGAATCAGGAAGACACAAGTTCAAATCTGGCCCCAGACACTTACTAGTTGGACGATCCTAGGTAAGTCACTTAACTTCTTTCTGCTTCACTTTCCTAAGCTCTAAATTGGGCATAATAATAATAAAAATACCTATCTCTCAGGTAGGCTTAAACATGAGAATTAAATGAAATTATATTTATAAAGTACCTAGCACAGTGCTTTGTACATAGCAGGCATTTGATAAATGTTTGTTTCCTTCTTTTATGGTTGTGTAATCAACAATACCATAAGATTAATAATCTTCAAGGTCAGGAAAAGTATTTTAATTAACTTTTTTATCTTTTTCCTTTGGCTATCACTGTACTCTGTAAATAGCCACTGAGTAAATGTTTGTGGAATTGAACATGTTAAATTTGTAAATAGCTAGAAGTAAGATCCATTACTTAGCACAGAAGACCTTACCAACGACAAAGAGAGAGAGAAAAAATATATGATGGATTTCATTCAATTGGTATTCTGTTACCTAAGGTTAGAAACAAAAGCATTTCAAAATGAACAAGATTCCTAACATTTTCATTCTTGATAGAGATTGTACATTAAAGATCTGCCTGGGGTGTCTTTTGATGTAGCATGAAATGCCAATGGCAAAAGCAAAGATCAGAGATCACTCAGTAGAGCTGAAAGCAACTTGAGGTGGTACTGCATGTATGTATGTATGTATGTGACTCACATACCAAAATTGGGAGAATGTGTTAGAGCCGAGAGCATTGTTTCAGAAGGGTCCACAGAGAGTAGAGATCCATGCTATGACAGACCTCACTTGTTACGGAAACTGAGAATCAACTGATTTCTGTATTGGTAAAATCAATATTTGAAAGTTTAGAGCCTAGGGATGTATATTTACTCTCAGACACTGCAGCATTAACATTTCAAATAGTTCCCTGGTGGATTACAGAGTTAGGCCTCTGTTGTAAAGTGGATATGTGACTTTGGGTAAATAACTTTACCTCTCTGGGTCTCAGTTTGCTCCTGTGTCATGAGGGAATTAGAATAGATGGAGCTGTCATAAACATCAGTCAAGTAAGGTCTGACTCAAAAATTGGACTCAAAACTAAACGTCAGTGGAGTAAATTTCCATCACACGGTACCTATTTTCCTTCTACCTCACTTTGACTGTCTTCTATGAGCCTATGCTGCCTTCAAGGGAATCACTCCCAAGCCATCATGTTGAGGACCCTCTTATTGCCCTGGAATACCTCTCCCTAAGTTTTTGATCCCCATGCCCTACCCCCTGACTCCATGCTCTGTGGAGGTGAGAGCTGATCTATAATGGAATTAATACTCCACCTGTTCTGGTGAGATTGTGTCTGTGATCAATCAAGCTGCCCCCTATATCGCTGTTGTGCCATCCTCTTATTCCTCCTCCCAACACACAAACATAACCTATAAAATATTCCAATCTATGGCTCTCAGAACTCTAAAATCATTTCAAATTTAGAACTCTTATGTTCAATTATGGTCAGATAAAATAGAACCAGATATTTTCAAAGTTACCCAGAGTTAAGGTTGATATAAAAATGTCAATATTTAGTAAGCATGGAAATCTATATTCCATTTAAAAAAAAGTGCTGAACTTAAAATCTTATTACATTAACTTACTGAATAAAACAAGGAATGAGTGAAGGAAAAAATGTTACTCACTTATTAGGTGTCAAATGCTCTTCTAGGCATTAGAGATGCAAATATAAAGGAAAGACAGTCCCTGGATTCAAACAGCTTGAATTTTCATATATAGAGAAAATGCAAACAGGAGAGTGGAAGCCAGGAAAGGTATTTTGGTCTGGGGAATCTAAGGGATGGTGAGTGTAGTTATAAGACAGTCAACTGATAAATTATTTCCAAAATTATTTAATTAATTGCTCTTTCCAGGATAAGAGGTAGCAATCAGGTGGAACTGAGGACAGGGAGGAGTGATGACAGACAAGGAGAAATGTATGTGCAGAGACAAAGTCAGAAAATAGGCAAGATGAGAAGGAGGCAGGTCTAAAAATAGCCAGGTTGAAAGGATGTGATCAGGTCTACACTAGCTATTGTTATAATTACGTTTCATCAACCAATATATCCAGATCCCAAGGTAGGACTTTCAAAGCTCGTGATCTCAGAAGTTCATGTTAGGAGACTTCCACAGCCATGGCAGGTCATAAAATGGCAGAGGGAAAGAAAAGCTTAACATCTTATCTCACACACAGCAGACAACACATATTTGTTGAATGAATAAATTAAGTACTGAAGAATAATTTAAAACAAAGGTTTTTCTTAGTGGCATTTTTGAAACTTTGATAGGTAGCATTCATTAATCAGAAGATTGACAGTTGACATTAGAATTGAGGCAAGACTCTAATTGAAAAGCATGACAGATTTGAATTTGCTGCAAATATTATAGAAAATAAAACTAAACAAATACTTTTAAATAACCAAACAATATATTTAAACAATGTTGGGGCAGTTGTTTTTCCTTCTTTCCTTTTTTACCAAATACTAACAAAGTATGCCAAAAGTGTGAGCAACCAATATAAATTATGGGATAGGATCAAGACTCAAAAACCAAAGTTGACTTTGGAATAATAATATGTATGCCAATGGCATAGATTCCTGCTTATTACTGGGGATAGTCTACCTGAAAAAAAAAAGGCTATACCATTAGACCCAATATTTAGTACTCCTCTGAAGGAAGCATTAATTAATATTTTTCTCTTATTCTATGTTAATTACTAAGAACTTTGCTTATGTCCTAAGTTTATCTCGACAATGTGATTAATATCAGAATCTTTGTCAGGACTAAAGTTTGGGATACAGCATTTTGCAGTGGGAAGAATATTGAATTTGGAATCAGACAATCTGAGTTCTACTTTTAATTCTGGTACTCAATACCTTCCTAGAATGCCCCCTCTACTCAGATCATTGTTGTCACTTTCTTCCTACTCCTTAACCTGAACTCTAAAATCCTTGGGTCCCTCAGCTCTAAGTCAGTTTTTGCTTTATCTTACTTTGACTTGCCTAGGCCTTTCCACCATTTCCCCTGCAGCTCTAAGACATGCTACAGTTTGCTTATCACCTCTCTTTCTATCTTTTTTTGCTGTATTTTATTTTCCCGCTAGAATGCAAGGTCAGGGATTGTATTGCTATTTGCTTTCCTTGGATTCATCTGGTACATAGAACATAGTAACAGCTTAATAAATATCTCTCTTTCTCTCTGCCTCTCTCTGTCTCTGTCTCTCTGAGTCTCTCTGTCTGTCTCTGTCTCTGTGTCTCTGTTTCTCTCTCTCTCTCTCTCTCTCTCTCTCTCTCTCTCTCTCTCTCTCTCCTTTCTCTCTCTCTTTCCCTCTCTCTTTCTCTCTCTCTTTCCCTCTCTCTTTCTCTCTCTCATTTTGACTCTCATTCACAGTCTCATGTTGGTGGTCTTTCAATCCCTACTGTATTCAGGATTCATTCTTTCACTTGTGCAGACACTAGCTCCATCAACTGCCCTTGGTTTTCATTCCATAGTCCCTAAAACACATTAGCACTTGGCACTAGTTGCTGAATGGCCTAAACCAGTACATTCCAGTTTTATTGTACTTGCAGTTCAATTCTTGTAGGCCAGACAACAACTAGGACACATTGGGCTTGATGCTTTCTTTAAACTATATGGAAGCCTCTTCCAGCACCCCACAAGCTAACCATTCAGTGTGAGTTGGAAACTATTCCTTGTTCCAGTGTGAAGACTCTCCCTAAATGAGCAGAAGGGCCCTTTCTACCAGGTGCTAGAGTATGGTCAGCTGATTACCTTATCTCCATATTTACAGAGCCTTTCCCTCAACCTGAGTTGGAAGTCATGAGGCCACCTCATCTGTGGCAGGCCTGAACTACTAAAACTACTAAATCAGAGGAGCTCAGATGCTACATGTGTAGGATCTTTTATGACCCTACATAACCAGGAAGCCACTTCAAAAAAGACACAGACACCAGGAAGCTGAGTAAAGGGAGGTGTAATTTGAACTTTGCTCCAACCCCAACCCTTTAATAGATATGAGAGAAGGCACTAGGGTCACTCAGTAATCTCAACAGAGACTGAGTTGAGGGCAGAGGGAGGAAGGTGGGGAGTGAGAGACAAAGATCCAGAGAAAACTAGAGATGAGTTTTTCATGGCAGAGAGGTTATAGTTGCATCTATAAGTCCAGCACCTGACTCCATGGACCCCCCAAAAACATTCTGGGTAGATCCTGGTTTTGCTGAACTTGATAGATAAATTAGTTCAATATTGTCATTCCATTCTTACTTTCCCCTCTCCTTGGGAGAACAAGTGTTCTATTCAAAGCTTATCTGTTAACTTGTCTGTTTTGTTGCTATTGAAAACTAGTGCCTCAAAATGGAAATTAAGATAAAATTGCCGTTAACCCTTGCATTACTGGTATGCATGTTCCATTTTCTTAAAGTTGCCTGAGAAAGCTATAGTAAGGAAGAGACAAAGACAAAGAGAGAAACAGTGAGAGTCACAGAGAGAACTAGAGCTAGACTTTCTAAACTCTTGGAGTATCCCTAGCTGAGTGCTCAGAGCTAGACAGAAAATAGGTGTTATACATATTTCTATAGCTTCCCAAATGTAGAACATAACAAGCAGAGGAGTCCAGTAATTTCCTTCAGAAATTTCCCATGTTGTTCTACCTTCTGTGGTAGGTTCATTAGAAAGTCCATGGGCTAAGGGTAGGAGATATGAGTGTTGTTTAAAGTGAAAGTCATGAACCTAAATGAGGAGCTGGGAATAAATGATACTGCTCACACCAAGGGTAAGTGACACAGCCGTGAGGGTGTAGTTACTCCAATGAATTCTCTTCAAGCATATACCTTCTACCCCACACACATTTCTAGAAGCACAACACCACAACTGCTAGATGAAAATTTTTTTCTTTCATTTTTCAGCTCCCAACCAGAAACTATCTGCAACATAGAGAATATCTAAACACATGGACTGAATGACATTTGACTCATCTGAACAGACTTCAAAGTAATTTGAGCCCTCCAGCTCGTATAGTCTCCATCTGTAAATTGGATTTAAAAGATATTTGCTATTTCTCTAGTTATGACAGGATCATGGGAGAGAAGGGTTTTAATATGAATTCTATACAGGGATCACAGCATTTAGACTATACAATGCACAACAAATGAGGACTCCAAATGGATTTGTTTAAATTTAGCAGCAGTCAACCTATAAAAGCCAAACATTTAAAACTGATCAATCAGACATTTGTTCAGCGCTAAGGTTAGTGATATTGAGAATATCAGATCATTAGCATAGAACCTGGCCTTGAGGAACTTATGATTCAATTGGATAGACAAGATAAATACACATGAAAGCACTGTGCTTTTAGGAAAATGTATGCAGTTGTGGAGGTAGATGATTCACACTGTAATAACTAAAGTTCTAAATGGAGGGAAACCAGAGGTTTTAACCTGCTCTTGCGAGTTTCTCTACCTCCTTCTTCTGAGATACAAATTCTGCACAAGGCACTGTGTTCTAACCAATCTGACTCTGTCTCACTAAATGACTTATTTGGAATATATAGAGGAGAAAAAAAAGCACACATTCAGGTTAATTCATGACTAGAGAAGTTTATCAAACTGTAATAATAAAATCAGATTTAGTTTAATTTCTACCTTTAGGGTAGTTTATTCAAGTGTATTAATAAAGTCATAACCACAAGATTCTCTCAAATAAGAGTTGAGAATGTCTGTGTATTTCTAGCAAATCACAGGAAATCTCCATTATTCTCCCTGCATACAATTGATATACAGACAAAAAGTCAAAATGAATATGATTGATTATGCAAAGGGAAAGCATTTTCAAAGATACAAGTTATAAACAGATTTAAAGAACAAAAACAAAACAGGAAAATGTTTATCCTTTGTTATTCTTCCTTCCTTTTGGAAGAAGACCAATAACATCACAAATGAGTAATTTCTCAACTTTCAAGGAGGTGAGGGAGACAAAATTTTTGATTAGTTCCATCAGAGACCCAGAGAGCAACAATTCAGGAATCTTTGTGCTAGAGATTTACTAGGCAGAAGTGACTTGGCTGTCTCATTAACCAACTTGACACCAGAAATTGAACCTCACTTCAAATTGTAGATGCTTAATAAATGCTTTTTGAGATTGACTGCCCATGTAAATCTCTTGCTTTCTACATCAGAGTTCCTTCCATTCAATTCTTTACCAAATTGAAAACAACCTTTTATCCCATGACACTGTTCAATGGAGAAAAAAAATGTTCTAATGAGTAAGAATGCCACACTCCCTCCCTAAAAATCTGCCAATTCTTCCTCTACAAGGTTTTGACTACAATTCTGACACCTCTTTTTGATACAATTCCTGTAAGTGGGAACCGAATCAGGAAACTGTTGCATTAATCTAGATATGAATTGTTGGTAATGTGGATAGCAGGTATGTCAGTGAAAGTGGGGACAGAAGAATAACAATGAGAGGTATTGTGAATTTTAGGGAAATTCTGAAAGCAAAATCTTTTAGTTGCTGACTGACACTCCTCATCTCGTTAATTACTGAATGCAAGCAAAAGCAGAATTGAAGTACTCATCCTTACCAGATCATTTCAGTTGCCTTGATCTTGCCCAAATATTTTAAATGATTTTAGTAAAGTGGAATTTAAACCAAAACATTCAGATTTATATAGTAAAATTTCATTCAAAATTTGTTAATTTATATATTTAGCTTACTAAATTTTGTCTCAATTTGATAACAAATGAGGTTAACTACTTTAATTAATTATTCTTCTAAAATAGTTTTTCCTGGTACACAATAGAAATAACACTGAAATAAAAACTAAGGGGAATCATATGCTGCTGTGATTAAGCTGTTTATCAAGAGATTTTTGGAGCTATGTTTCCATAAAAATCATGTTAAGCAATGTTTAATAATTGTGATGTAATTGTGTCTTCAATTTTCCTTAATAATTGATATACCTTAATGAAGTAATTTTTGTTATATTAGCATATAAATGTATTACTGGATTAGAAAAAAACATATAAAAAAGTGAAATATTTTTTTAAAAATAATGTGGGATATTTTATTTTTATTTTTTTTATTTTTTTTAAGTGAGGCAATTGGGGTTAAGTGACTTGCCCAAGGTCACACAGCTAGTACGTGGCAAGTGTTTGGTCTGAGGCCAGATTTTAACTCAGGTCCTCCTGATTTCAGGGCTGGTGCTCTATCCACTGCACCACCTAGCTGCCCCCAGGATATTTTATTTTTAAAAATTAAAAACCTATGGTAGCTTATATATTTCCCTTAAAATATCTATTTTGACAAGAATCAACTTGATTTAAATTTTTACTAAAAAGGTAGTAGAAACTTCTATGTGAAATTTGAAATACATAGAACCAACAACACCAAAATAAGTTACAAGTAGTAGAGATTCACAATTTCGTATGTAGTCCATTTTTTCTGCTCTTTATATAAGGAAATTTCATAAGGTTTTTTTTAATGGCTTTCAATTCCATAATAATGAAAAGGAAAAATTTTAAAATACCAAGAAAAAGTTTTTGTGTGCTGTTTGAGGTTGTCTGAATTATTTTTTCATGACTCAGGGATATAAGTAAATTGTATTTTGAGGAGTTACAAACTATAAATTTCAAAATGACATTTACTTTTGTAATTTTGGTTTAATTTTACATCAAGCAAATGAGTGGGTGATTGTTTAATTTACTTGATAAAATGGAAGAAGAAACATTGAAATTATTGGGAGGTTAATATCTCCAGTTTGATAGATTAATTTTGTATATCTGGAGAAGCAGCAAAAAATTAGCCAAAACAAACATCACTAAAATTAATATTCATTTAATCTCATATGTTCTTCAAAACTAAACATCTAGTGGATTTAATTTTCAAAGCAATATGTGTTTGGAATTTGCTATTTTAGTTACAAACATGAATTTAAAAAATAAAATAATAGCCATCATTTATATAGCCCACTAAAGTTACTTTTCTCTTTCATATCTTTTTGTTTTAAACAAATAAAAAATAAGAAAAAAGATTATCATGTACAAAGTAGATCATAAGAAAGGATTCAGTATAAAACAAGAAATTTCCATTTCAAGAAAAACTATATATTAAATATTATACATTGTTTTCAAATCTGCCCATCATTTCTTTCCTTCCTTGTTGGTTTTCTTTTGTTCTCTATGGTGCACTTTTTGCTTTATTTTTTCCCTTCCCTCTGCCCCACCACTCTAAAGAAGGCAACAATTAAGCATGGATATATATACATACACATAGATATTTATAAACAAACACATATATACACATATACACTCATACGCATGTATGTAAGACCACACTACGCTTATTTCCACCAGCTGTCTGTTTCTCTGAAGGTGGATAACATCTTCTTTCATAGGTCCAAGTCTTTCCATGTTTTTTCTAAATTATCCAGTTTTTCATTTCCTATAAAACAATAACATTCCAATCCGATCACATTCTATCTGAGAGATTGTCTATGAAAATTCCCCCCACAATTTTCTGCATTACTTCTATTCTTGGCTACATAGGTTTTATTTATATGAGAAAATTTTAATTTAAAATAATCAAAATTATCCTTTTTATACTTCATCTATGTTCTCCCTTATAGTTTAAGGTCTGATACTGCTGAATCTACTTTCTCTACTTCTTCTTTTTTCCCCTGTTTTTTTTTTTGACATCCCTGACCTTCGGTTCTTCCAAATGAACTTTGATATTATTTTTTCTAACTCAGTAAAATATATTTTAATAGTTTAATTGGGATTACATTGAATAAATAATTTATGTAAAATTTCCATTTTAAGCACTATATTGGCTTTACCTACTCATGAACAACAAATATTACTTCAATTATTTGTTTCTGAGTTTATTTGTATAAAAAGTGTCTTGTGTTTCCATTCATATAGTTCCTGTGTCTGTTTTGGCAGGTATATGTTCAGGTATTTTATACTGTCTAGGTATTTTTTTATTAATAAATTTATTTATTTTTAGTTTTCAACATTTACTTCCACAAGATTTTGAGTTTCAGATTTTCACCCCATCTCACACCTCCCCCCACCCCAAGATAGCATGCATTCTGAATACCGCTTCCCCTAATCTGCTTTCCCTGTTATCTCTCCCCCCCTTCTCTTATCCCACTCCCCTTCTATTTTCCTGTAGGACAGAATAGATTTATGTACCCCATTTCCTGTATTTCTTATTTCCCAGTTGCATGTAAAAACATTTTTCTTAAACATGTGTTTTTTATTTAATTATTTATTTGTTTGTTTGTTTGTTTGTTTATTTTTAGGCAATTGGGGTTGAGTGACTTGCCCAGGGTCACACAGCTATTAAGTGTCAAGTGTTTGGTCCAAGGCCAGATTTGAACTCAGGTCCTCCTGACTTCAGGTCCGGTGCTCTATCCACTGGGCCACCTAGCTGCCCCCTTAAACATGTGTTTTTGAAACTTTGGGTTCCAAATTTTCTCCCTTCCTCCCTCCCCGCCCACCCTCACTGAAAAGGCAAGCAACTCAATATAGGTTATACATGTGCAGTTATGCAAAACACTTCCATAGTATACATGATGTGAAAAACTCACTCTCTTTCCCTTAATCCTGTCCTGTCTCCCCCATTTATTCTATTCTTTCTTTTGACTCTATCCCTCCTCAGAAGTATTTGCTTCTGATAACCCCCTTTCCCAATCTGTCCTCCTCTCCATCATCCCTCTACTGTCTTGCCCCCTTCCCCCCCCTTAATTTCCTGTAGGGTAAGACAGATTTCCACACCCAATTGAGCATGCATGTTATTCCCTCCTTAAGTCAAATCCTATAAGAATAAGAGTGATTTATTCCCTCTCACCTTCCCCTGTTTCCCCTCCACTGTAAGAGTCTTTTCTGTTTTTTTATGAGATAATTTATCCTGTTCTACCTCTCCCTTTCTCCTTCTCCTAGTATAATCCTCTTTCATCCCTTAATTTTATTCTCCAAATATGACCCCTTCATCTTCAACTCATCCTGTGTCCTCTATTTATCTATCTATCTATATCTATATCTGTATCTATCTTTCTATCTATATCTATCTACCTATCTATCTATCTATCTATCTATCTATATATTATATATATATATATATACATGCATATATAAACATACATATAATTTTTTCCCACCAACTACCCTAATACTGACAAAGGTCTCATGAGTTACAAATATCATCTTTCCATGTAAGAATGTAAACAGTTCAACCTCATTAAGTCTCTTATGGTTTCTCTTTCCTGTTTACCTCTTCATGTTTCACTTGAGTCTTGTATTTGAAAGTCAAATTTTCTATTCAGCTCTGGTCTTTTCATCAAGAATGCTTGAAAGTCCTCTACTTCACCGAATGACCATTTTTTCCCCTGAAGGATTATATACTCAGTTTTGCTGAGTAGGTGATTCTTGGTTGTAATCCTATCTCCTTTGCCCTCTGGAATATTATACTCCATGCCCTGTGGTCCCTTAATGTAGAAGCTGCTAAATCTTGTGTTATTCTGATTGTGTTTCCACAATACTTGAATTGTTTCTTTCTAACTGCTTGTAATATTTTTTTCTTGACCTGGAAACTCTGGAATTTGGCTACAATATTCCTAGGAGTTTTCCTTTGGGGATCTCTTTCAGGAGGAGATGGGTGGATTCTTTCAATTTCCATTTTGCCCTCTGGTTCTAAAATATCAGGGCAGTTTTCCTTGATAATTTCTTGAAAGTTGATATCAAGGCTCTTTTTTTGATCATGGCTTTCAGATGGTCCAATAATTTTTAAATTCTCTGTCCTGGATCTATTTTCTGGGTCAGTTGTTTTTCCAATGAGGTATTTCATATTGTTTTCTAATTTTTCATTCTTTTGGATTTGTTTTACAGTGTCTTGGTTTCTCATAAAGTCACTAGCTTCCAATTGCTCTATTCTTATTTTTAAGGAAGGATTTTCTTCAGCAATGTTTTGGACTTCCTTTTGGCCAATTTTGCTTTTGAGGGCATTCTTCTTGAATTCTTTGAGAGCATTGGCTTTTTGGATCTCTTTTGCCATTTGGGTTAGGCTATTTTTTAAGGTATTATTTTCTTCAGTATTTTTTGGGGTCTCCTTTAGCAAGCTGTTGACTTGCTTTTCATGATTTTCTTTCATCACTCTCATTTCTCTTCCCAGTTTTTCTTCTACTTCTCTTACTTGCTTCTCAAAATCCCTTTTGAGCTCTTTCAAGGCCTGGGACCAATTCATATTTTTCTTGGAGGCTTTGGATGTAAAAGCTTAGACTTTGTTGTCTTCTTCTAGGCTTATATTTTGATCTTCTTTGTCACCAAAGTAAGAAAATACAGTCTGACTCTTTTTGTGCTGCTTACTCATGATCCCAGCCAATCACTTAAGTTTTAAACTCTTTGTTAAGGTAAGAGTCTGTTTCCAGCATGGAGAAAGTACTGTCCCAAGCTTTGGGGGTTTGTACAGCTGTTTTCAGAGGTACTTCTAGAGACCTGTAAATTTTCAGTTCTTCCAAGGTGGTATGATAAGAGGCGAGTGTTTTCTCTCCACCACCACAACAAGCTCCACCATGCCAGCACTCCTCCTCACCCCAGGACCACCCCTCAGAACTGTAATCCCTGCAATCCCCCTCTAATCAGCCACTCGATTCCCCTTCAGTCTGTGGGCCGGGCGTTCAGGAGGCAGCCACTGCCCCAGAGGCAGCACTCAGGATTTGTGGCTGAGACCTACTTCCTCTCTCACTGCAGTCACAGACTTTTCCCACTGACCTTCTAAGTTGTCTTTGGCATTAGTGGGTTGAGAAGTCTGGAAACCACCACAGCTGCCCATGATTCAGTCCTCTGAGGCCTGCTCCAGGTTCACTGCAGCCTTTGTGCCCACGCTTAACTGCGCTCCTCTCCCCACCCAGCGTGATATACCTTTCTAATCAACCATCCAGGTTGTTTTGGGCTGGAAATTTGTTTCACTCTGTCTTTTTTGTGGGTTCTGCTGCTTAAGAATTTGTTTAGAGCCATTTTTTACGGGTATTTGGAGGGGTTTGGGGGAGAACTCAAGCAAGTCACTGCTTTCACTCCATCATCTTGGCTCCACCCTGTCTAGGTATTTTAAATAGTCTAAAACAACACTGAATAATATTGCTGACACATAGTATGGTTTCTCTGTTCTTCACTTTTGATTCAATCTATTTTAACTTTAACTTCAAGGTCATGATTAATGTCCTGGCCTTTTTTCCCCACATAATTAATTCTACTCCCTGACCTTTATTTTTAATTTGTGTGTATTTCTCATGTTTATAATGTTTCCTGAAAACAACATACTGTTGAATTCAAAATTTTAATCTGCTATCCATTTCCTTTTTATGGGTAAATTCATCCTGTTCATGTTCAAAAATATAATTATTTGTGTATTTTCCTCCTTTTTTTCTCATTATCTTTCTCACCCTGTTTACCCTAAGTCTCTTTACTCCTTTGCTTTATTTCTACCCACTACCTTGCCCTCTTATTCCTTAACCTATCTGTCCCATCCCTCCCTTATCCTCTACCTCAACCTTATCCCCTTGCCCTCTTTTTTCCTTTCTGAATTTAGAGTTGTATATGTGTATGTGTGTGTGTATATATATGTGTGTGTGTATATATATATATATACACACATATATATATGTATATATGTATGAATGTGTGTGTGCATCCCATTCCTGATGAGAGTGAGGTTCTGGCACTACCTTCCCTGCTACTAGCTTCTTCTATATCAATTTTTGCTTTTATGCCTCATTTTTATGAGATAATTATTCCTTTTTATCTCTCCTTACACAGTTTTATTTTTTTTAGAATCACCCCATCATACTCAGCTCAGTCCAAGCCTCTTTTAATACCCAAATAATGATGACAATATATGAGTATTGCTAATATTTTCACATATGCAAAATAAAGATTTGACCTTATTGAGTCCCTTATAATTCATCTTTAATATTTATCTTATATTTCTCCTGGATGTTATATGTCTAATTTTTCCTTAAGTTCTGGAGTTTTCGTTACAAAAACCTGAAAGTCTTTAAGTTCATGTTATGTCCACTTTTTTTCATTCGGGTTTATACTTAACTTTGTTGGGTAAGTTATTCTTGGTAATAACCCCAGCTCTTTTGCTTTATGGAATATAGTATTGTAAGACCTATAGTCCTTCAACATAAAATCTGCTAGGTCTTGTGTAATCCTTATTGTAGCTCCATGATATTTAAATTGTTTTTTTTTCTAAGTATGTGAATCTGGATTTGACCTCAGGTCTTCCTGACCCCAGGCCCAGCACCCTATTCACTCAGGCATCTAGCTACCTCTGATTTGGAAACTGAAGCTTAGAGGTTAAATGACTTGTCCAGGGACACAGAGTTAGTAAATATCTAAGGTAGAATTCTAACTAAGTTTTTCTTGACTCTAAGTCCAGCAATATAGGCTGCTATTCCACCAAATTGACTCTGAAAATTGTATAGTGATTTCACCTATCAAATGTCACATTGATGTGTTGTAATACATTATAATGATTTAATAATCATCATTATTATATGTATTTAAATTAATACAATTAATTATATAATTATATGCAATATAATTGTATAATATAATTATTATAATCAATACAATTTATATAATCAATACACTTTATATAATAATCGTTATATGTACTATAATTAATATAATTGTATAATATAATTAATGTAATACAATTAATAAAATAATAACACAATAATGTAACATATAATAATATTAGTAAGATAATAATAATAATAATAGTGACCATGTATAAGGAGCCTACTATTTGCCAGGGATTGTGCTAAGCACTTTATAAATACCATCTCATTTGTTCCTCAAAATAACCCTGGAAAATCGATAATATTATTATCTTCATTTTATATTTAAAGAAATTGAAGCATAGGTTAAACAACTTGCCCAAGTTACACAGCTAATAAATGTAGGGCATGATTTGAACTTGGTTCTTCTTGACTCCAGGAGTAGCAGTCTGTCTACTTTATCACTTAATTGCCTATAATTTGCTTGTCATTTTATTTGTGTGGACACTCCCCCCACCAATGCACTTCTGAATCCTCTCATTGTGTTCAGTTCTCTTTTTTGTACTTTCATAATTCTTCCATGGATTATTTAACCAACATCCTACATAGCTTTCTCTTGTTCTTTACATGTCTGGAGGCACCATTGTATTACTTGGACTATACATTTCCTGCAATCTCTTAGTCTCACTACTTGATCAATCCACCTTTTTACTAGATGCATAGAAAATACTGTCCCGTAACTTTCCTTTGACTTACTTGGAATTTTAATTATTCTATTACTATAATATCATGTTTTACAGTCATATATTTCACTGAAAGAATTAGTCGTGTTGAAGACGTGATTTTGTATCATCAAGCATTTTAGAATTACTGAAAATGCTGTAATTTCTTATACATAATATAGATTTGAATTTTCTTGCTCCTCAACTTGAAAGTCTACTCATTGTCCACTTACAATACATTTCCAAAATACACATATAAGGTATTAAATTTGCCCATGTACATTATGAGTTAAGTCCACAGAAGTTGTATGATTTCAACTAATGGGAAAATATGAACACCTACCACTCTCCAAAATATGAATATCTACCAAGTCTTTAAGGAAACATTTTTAGGTATTTTAAATCTCTTATTATTTATTTTAACTTTTTTTTAAATTTTGAGTTCTGAATTCTCTCCCTCCCACCCTACCCTCCCACTTATTGTGAAGGTAAGAAATGTGATGTAAATTATACATGTTGAATTTATGCAAGACATCTTTCCATATTTTCTATGTTGTAAAAAAAAAAGCAAAAAAAATGAAGTGAAAAATATGCTTCATTCTGCATTCTGACTCTATCAGTACTTTCTCTGGAGGTGGACAGCATCATAAGTTCTTTTAGAATTGTCTTGGATTGTTCTATTGTTGAGAATTGTTCAGCCATTCACAGTTGATCATCTTACAATATTGCTGTTACTGTATATGATATTCTCCTGGCTTTGCCCACTTTAATCTGCCTCAGTTCATATAAGACTTCTGGGATTTTTCTGAAGTTATCCCCCTTGTCATTTTTTATAGCATAATAGTACTCCATCACAATTATATAGCATAATTTATTCATCCATCCCCCAATTGACAGGCATCCACTCAATTTTCAATTCTTTGTCACCACAAAAGAGCTATAATATAATATAATATAATAGAGGTATAAATCTCTTTGTACATATAAATCCTTCTCCTTTTTCTTTGATCTCTTTGGGATTTGTTGTTGTTGTTTGTTCAGATATATCAGACTCTATGTGACCCCATGGACATTGTCCATTGGGTTTTCTTGGCAAAATCACTGGACTGGGTTGCCATTTCCTTCTATGTTGTCCACATTTTGATGAGGAACTGAGGCAAATAAGGATTAAGTGACTTGCCCAGGGTCATATAGCTAGGAAGTGTCTGAGACTATATGTATCTGAGACCAGATTTTTCTGATTCCAAATCTGGAGCTGTGTACACTGCATCACATAGCTGCCCAATCTCTTTGGAATACAGATCTAGTAGTACTATTGCTGGTTCAAAGGGTATGTACACTTTGATAGCCCTTTGGACATAGTTCTGAATTGATCTCCAGAATGGCTGGATGAGTTCACAACTTCAAAGACAATGCATTAATATCCCAATTTTTCCATGTCCCCGCTGACATTTCTTATTTTCCTTTTCCATCATATTAGACATTCTGATAAGTGTGAGGTGGTACCTCAGAGTAGTTTTAATGTACATATCTCTAATCAATAGTGATTTAGAGTATTTTTTCATATGACTATAGATAGCTTTCATTTCTTTTTCTGAACACTGCCCATTCATATTCTTTGACCATTTGTCAATTGGGGAATGATTTGTATTCTTATAAATTTGTCTCAGTTCTCTATATATTTGAGAAATGATGCCTTTATCAGAGAGACTGCTATTAAAAATTTCCCCTCCCATAAGTTTCCAGTTTTCCTTCTAATCTTGGATGCATTGGTTTTGTTTGTGCAAAACCTTTTTAATGTAATGTAATGAAAATTATCCATTTTGTATTCCAAGATTCTCTCTATCTTTTGTTTGGTCATAAATATTTCCTTTATCCATGGATCTGACATGTGAAATTTCTCATGCTCCCCTTATTTGCTTATGATATCACCCTTTACATCTAAATCATGTACCCATTTTGACCTTATCTTTATATATGGTGTGAAATGTTGTTCTATATCTAGTCTGTCAAATGGTTTTCCAGGTTTTTCCAGCACTTTTTTTTTTGTCAAAGAGTAATTCTCTTGACCCAAAAGTTTGGCTCTTTTAGTCTATCAAACACTAGATTACTATGGTCATTTACTACTATATATTCCACTGAAAAACCATTTTAATTCTTAGTCAATACCAGAGTGTTTTGATGATTATCTCTTTGTAATATAGTTTGAGATCTGATGCTGCTAGGCCCCCTTCCTTCACATTGATTCCCTAGACAATCTTGGTCTCTTGTTTTACCAGATGAATTTTGTTATTATTTTTTCTAGCTCTATTTAAAAAAAGAAAACCTTGTCAGTTTGGTATAGAACTGAATAAGCAAATTAATTAGTTAATTAATAATTAATATATAATGAATAATAATTAATAAATTAAATAATTAATAAATAAAATTGTCATTTTTATTATATTGTCTTGGCCTACTCATGAGCAATAAATATTTTTTTTCAATTGTTCAGATCTATCTCTATTTGCATGAAGTAAGTTTTGTAATTGTATTCACGTCATTCCTGGGATTGACTTGGTAGGTGAAGTATGTTTTGTAATTGTATTCACATCATTCCTGGGATTGACTTGATAGGTAGATTCCCAAATATTTTATACTGTCTACAGTTATTTTAAATGGAATTTCTCTATCTCTTGCTGCTGGGCTTTCTTAGTAATACATAAGAATGTTGATGATTTATGTGGGTTTGTTTTATATGCTGAAAATTTGGTACAGTTATTTATGTTATCTAGTTTTTTTAAGTTGATTTTCAAAGATTTTCTAAGTGTATGGTATACATTGTATCATCTGCAAAGAATGATAGTTTTAAATCAGGAATTTTTCAGTATTCACAAGGTCTGTGTTAGAGAAAAGGAAACACAAAAGGAGAAGTAGGGTAGGTTTAGGTCTTCAGTATAAATTCGGTCAGTTGAGACCATGTTCTACACTCCAGAGCCCGAAGGACCCTGCTATTATGATGGGACAGTGAAAGACTCTTCCTTCATCTGCTCCCTTCTTGGACTCACCATTGTCTTCTTGAGAGCTACCTCCAATAGCTCCATCTGCCAACTAAAAGCTAGCCCTTCTTCCAGGTATGCCATCCTGCATCATCAACTTTTTTGAGTCAGTAAACAGTGAGGGAGACTTCACTCAATGATGAGTCATGTGTAGCTGGAAGCACGAAAAATAGATCTCTGCATGATCCCATTTCCGTGTGGCCCTACAACAATAGGCAGAGAATATCTTTGCATGTGAATGGTGGGATAATTTGATCAATGAGCTTCATTTTCTTCCCAGTTCCCCTCTTTAAGTCATCTCCATGTTATCCCTCTAAATCTCCAAGGGAGACTTTGATTCCTGATTGGAAAGAAACAGAAGGTTAGGGACATTGGACTGGTCACTCTGCTCTTCTTAGAGAGGGATTGCCAAAATTTTCTCTCTGCCTCCACCCTCCACCCAAATATTATTAATCCAGGAGAAATTAATTTTAGGTTCAAGCTGCTTCCCAAGTTGCTCTCCTTCAAAGAGGGAGGTCTAAAGCTTATGTCTGATGGTTTGGTCCCTCCCTACCAAAAGGTAATTGCACAAATGACTACCACAAATAGTAAGCAAACCTATTTATTCAAGCAAATGGCAAACACAAATCACAGAGAGAATGAGTTCAATCACAGTTCAGTGGAGTTCCTGATCTCAACCAAAGGGCAATTCCTATAAATCTCTAGGGAGGCAAGATGGAACTAAGGCATATGTAGAGGGGCCACCTCCTCTACATGTATGCCACTTCCTAAACACTTCCTGCTCTCTTTTTCTCCAGAGTTCTTTCTTGAATGAGGTTCTAGGACCATGTGTATCCTCTCTCAAAGAAGGGAGATTGCATTTCCTCCTCGTTCAATGTCTCAATGTCTCTCAAACTCCCTCACATAGGCACTCAATAATCTTTTCCTATGTCAGTAAGGAGAGTCTTATGCAAATGTACCATGCTTGACCCTCTGGTTATACATATATGTAATCATGGCTAAAATTTAAGTAATGTTGTAAGATTTGCCAAGCACTTTACAAATATTATCTCATCTCAACCTCACAAGAACCCCAGGAGATACATGCTTTTACTTCTCCCACTTTACAGTTGAAGAAATTGATAAAAAAGTTTATAAGGTTCACAAAGCTAATGTCTGAGAATGAATTTAACTCAAATCTTCCTAATCATTCTTCAGGACCTTAGGATTATTCGCTGCCAAGATCCAGAACTCATTCCAGTTTCTTCTAGAAAAATCTCAATCACTTGTATAGATTATTATCATAAAAATAATGGAGAGAAAAGAAAACAAGCGTATGTCCATAGTTAATATCTTCTTGAATGTTTTTGTAATAATATGCATGATAATCTCTAACCATTTGTTCTCCTTTACTTTTTCATGTCCCTTGAGATTCCATTTCTCTGAAATCTCAAAGTTGTTTTTCCTTTGACATGGACCACCTTTTGGTACACTTATTTTTACTGAGCTACTTTTCTCATCTTGTCTTCTTTAAATGGTATTTCTAATTACTCATATAGCACATCAGGGACTGTGGTATTAAGATCTAAACACAGAGGATCCATTGATGTTAATAAAAAACTAGTTTCTTATGTTAATCTTACATGCGTGTGTGTTTATGTTTTTCCCCCTCCTCTTTGCAGTTTAATCCTTAAATGTTCTCAAGATGATACAATTTAATTGGATCTCTCACCAAGTTTTCTATAAACTTATTTTCTCCTACTTTGCTTCTTACTATTGTATGAAGCATTCCACTAACAACCTTCTACTGTCTTCATCCATAATCATTCTCAGAAAAAGGCTCAAAATCTAAACCTGTATTCTCCTTGCCTGCCACATCTTGCTGTTTGGCAAAATCAAGTGTTTGCTGGCTGAGGCAGTTTAAATTGATAAAATTTCCTCAGGAAATGCTTATGATCTCTGTTGATGACTGTTCTTTTATCTTTTCCCCACTTTTTCTCACTTCTCATCTTCGATAGCTTGTTTAAGTAGGTCAGGAAGGAATTGGCTCAATCATATGCCATATTTTCTCATTTCTCTTCTAATTTGTTATTGATTTTTATCTTTGCTCTGTAAAGTCAATAGTCTAGACAAAGACAGCTGACTAAACACATTGGCATTCCATCATTTAAGATACAATTAATTATGTTTTTATGGTATATTTTTATTACATTTTAGGTGCATAACCACTTCCTGAAGATTTTTTTTTGAGATATGTATTTGGCTTTTTATAGTCTGTGGGCCTTCAGCCTTACTCATTTATCACTCCTAAAAAGTTTCCAAAATATATTTTTACTTTCCTTCCCAATTATTAAAGTACATGTTTTTCTTCATTTGGAAGACACTTTTGAGTTTTTTGTAGAATTCCTCTAACTCATCATACTGTGTAACATGTGCTACACAAAATTATATTTCTTGTGCTGTCTGCACACATGATAAAAACCATTTTACTACTGTAGTTATAACCATAACTGTGGTTAGTAACAGGAAGAAAGAACCCATATTTACAAAGATATTCATTTCATTACTATTATAGAAATACTGAAAAATGAGAAACAACAACAAAAACAAAAGTGTTCAGTGATTAACAAACAGCAGGGGGAAAAACCTTCTTATATGAATGTAATATAATATTATAGTGATATGGAGAATGAATATTATGAAGAATTAAGAGAAATATAGGAACACTCGCATTAAATTATGTTAAGTGAAAAAAACAAAGCCAAAAGAATAATTACCCACTACAACTACAGCAATATGTATATATATATATATATATGTATATATATATATATATACATATATATATATATATATATATATAGACTATGTTAATATAAGAAGGAACTTAAATTACAAATTCTACAGCACAAATTCACTTGGGAAGGAAAAAAGTGAATTTTATCTTTTCAGGTTATGTCACCTAGAGCTTCAAAGAAACAATGATACCCTTCTTTTGAAATTGAACTTGGTCCAGAAAAGAACAACTCCTTCCAAGAGCAATCTGACATCTAGTCCAACAGATTCAAAAGACCCTAAAGTGTACTCTCAGAAATTCCTCTTCTCCATAAGAATGGCCACCTTCAGGGGAGCATATCTCATTGCTCAGAACAACCCTGTCCCTATTCCTGGGAGTTTCTTATATACATGGATAAAACATAATCACTCTCAAGCATACAGCTTATCCCCAGAATTCTCTGCCCTGCTTCTCTTTCCCAATATGGCCTCCCTACATAGGCATAACCAAATCCAGAAAAATATACACTAATCTCTAATGAAACAAGGTCCCAGAAGAGTCCTTTCTCTCAGGGCAGAAACTGGTTCTCAGGACTGTACTCATGACTGCCATTCATTTTCAGAATTCTTTGGAATAGAGTCCTGGAATTATTATAATATTCCTTAAAATTGAAGAAAACTTCCTCATTATATGCTTCTTGTGAAAGGAACAGCCTTCCAGGAGCATGGAGTGTTGCATTTGATGCTCTCTTTCTCTGTTTACCAGTACAGTGCCTTTTTCAAAGTTATTTCAGGTTTATTCTCTTATAGTTCCATTTATGAAACCTTAATACTAGCATTTTTGGGACATGAGTTAGAGGAGTAGTGGCATGGTATTACCATCCCTGGGATGACTGGGAATTCTGATTATGCAGTTAGAAACCTATGCTATAAGGAAAACTAAAGGTCAGAGGACATGAGGATTTAGTTATGTAGAATGAGATCATAAGGACAGTATCCATAACTCATTTGATTCAAAGAACAAAGTCCACCATATCTTAGGTTCATACATGGTGAAGGGGTAAAGGATATAGATGAAGTGAATTAAGGTTGATTTATCCACATTGGGGTTCTTTTTCTTGGTCCTGGTGGGACTCAGTGGTGCAAGGAAGAAGGCAGAGGTATCTGGTTTCGAGGATAAATGTGTGAGAAAGGAGTGGCAAGCATTCCTATGAAAAGATTCATTGGCAATATGATATATAATTCCATGCCAAGGGCTGTCATAGTAGCCAACAATGTTACTAAGTACCAGCATTTCAGATGATTCCTCTAGGGGGCTCAAAATTGATATTATTAGTGATGGATCCAGTAAATGGGTCCTAAATCAAGCCAGTTTGTGGATTAGGCTCAGCTTTAGAAAGAAAAGAGACACTCTTAGATCAAAACTTAATAAAATTTACATAAGAATAATAGAGAAAGTATGCTTAGCAAGGATGTAGTACTTTTGCAAGTAGACACAAATACCTATCCCCTTGAGTCTACAAAATCAGTAAATAAACATTTGTAAAATGCCTATTTTGTACCAGGCACAGTGCTAAGCACTGAGGATACAAAAACAGGTAAAAGATAAGCTTTGCCTTCTAGGAGCTCATGATCTAGAAATATGTCAGATTAGGAAACGGTGTTGTTAGATGTGCTTGGTGACTCAAACAGCTGGTACATCTGCCCAGTATGAGGAACAAACCTGAGAAGACTTATATGAAATGATGCAGAGTAAAGTGAGCTGAAGCAGAGAATAACTTATACAAAAACTACAGGCTTGCAAAGGAAAACAAGTGTGAAAGACTTAAGAACTGTGATCAACATGATGACCAGTTATGGCTCAAAAAGACTGATGATGAATCATGCTTCTGACTTCTTGACACAGAGCTAATGGAATAAAGTACAAAATGAGACATATGTTTTGAGATGCAGCTAATGTCTGGATTTGTTTGGTATTATTATATTTACTTTTTAAAAGAAAAGGATTGTGCATGTGGGTGTGTGAGGGGTGGGGAAGGGCAGTTAACTGGAAGAGTAGTGGTCATAGTAATATGGAAAAGGAAGCAAAGACAGAAAAAAGTAACAATGAATTGTTTTAAAATATGCAGAAGAAAATATAAGAGAGTTTTGCATTAGACATAGATAAGCATGTTGGAAATAATTTGTATTAAATGTACATAGCAGTCACTCTTGGTTTCATTGGAAGCTCTCTTTCTCTGTTCTTTTTATGGGGAGATTGTCATATTTGTTGATGAATGATAAGATCAAAACACTAACGAGACATTTTTAAAACCTTGAAATTATGACTATGACACTCCTAGTTTCGGTCTAGCATTTCATCCTATTCTAACTGACATTACTTTGGGCCCTATAGAATTTTTTGAGTAATACTTTATAAAAAAGAGAAATCCTTGTAGTTCATTATTCTACATGATAAATGATCTAAAGTAGATATGAATATTATTAAGAAAAATCATAATATGGATGGTTAAAGGATCATGTTGGGCTCAGTCAGTAGACTTTGATGAGATAAATCTTTGAGGTGCAAATTAAATTAACCAAATGCAAAGGAAGAAATCAAAATATGAATAATCTGTTTGAAAATAATGTTGCTTGGAATCTGGAACTCTTTTTTTTTTTTAGCTGTGACACAAAGTCTGCAAATAAACCTCTTTTTGTGAAGTTAGTTTTCAATTAATCAACATTGACTAATGGAGATAACTTGTGACTGAAATGTTCTGTGTTAATCAGGAGTTGCATTAATCTGTGCTAATTGGGAGTTGGCATCAAAATATTCTTGCAGTGATGGAAATGTATTTTGATTCTCTTTTCATGTGTGATATTAATTTATTAAACCACAGAAACAAAGATTATCTCACAAGGGATGTAATATGAGTAGTACTATGCTATTGTATATTGACTTAGTCTTCTGTGTATCTATTGGAAAAATAATCATTCTGACTTATTGGTTATAAGAGAGGGATTATAACTATTTTTTTGGTAGGGGTAAGTTAGGGATAAATTGAATGAGGAATCATTATACTTTTTAAAAAGAAGAAAAGAAAGTCAATGAATATTAAAAATAAACATAAAGAAGGAAGGAAGATAACAGATAAAAAGCAATGACTCACCTGATCTCTCTCCAAAACCCCTCTGAACACCTTTAAATAATGTCATAAAACAATTCCTGGAACAGTAGAACCCACAAAAGGATGGGGTTCAATAATATTCCAGCCAAAGACAACTTAGAAGGTCACCAGGAATTGTCTGTCCCACCAGGGTAAGCATGGAGCAGAGTCCAGCACAGGCCATGCCAGCATAGACACAGCCCCAGCAAATCAGCCACTGAATCAACAGCAGCAGCTTCTCGGAGCTTCTGGAGCTCTCAGCCCACAGACTGTAAAGGGACCAAACAACTTGTCAGAAGGAGATGAGAAGGGTCTCTTTGTTAGAACTGAGGCAGGACTGCATTTCTTTGCCCATACTCAGATCCAGGTCACAGTCCTTGATGGCAGTCTCAGGGCAAGGAGGAGAACTAACACACCAGACTTTGTGGCCACCACAAAGGGGGAATCTTTTTCCCAGTTCCAGGGCAGAAAAGAGTGTTTGTGGTCACTCATAGACCAGAGCATGGGCCAGAGAGTAATAAACACCTCTACTTAGATCATACCACTTTAGAAAAAAGGAAAACTTACAGGTTCCTCAAAGTATCTTTGAAAATAGCTGCATAAAAACCCTAAAGCTTGAGACAGTGTTCCCTCCACCCTGGAAGCAGAGTGTTTTTTTTTTTAATACTTTAATAATTTTTACTTCAAATACTTTAAATAATTCTTTGTTAATACTTTAACAAAGTTAATTAACAAAGTTGTTAATACTTTAACAAAGAATTAAAAGTCAAGTAATAGGCTGAGAAAAGGAGCAAACAACAGAAAAAAATCCTGCTATAGAAAGTTACTACGGTGATAAAGAAGATCAAAACAAACACGCAGAAAAAGACAACAAAGTCAAAGCTCTTATATCCAAAGCCTACAAGAAAAGTATGAATTGGTCTCAAGCCATGGAAGATCTCAAAAGATTTTGAAAACCAAGTAAGCAAAATAGAGGAAAAATTAGGAAGATAAATGAGAGTGATGCGAGAAAATCATGAAAAATGAGTCAACAGCTTGCTAAAAGAGACAAAAGGAAATACTGAAGAAAACAACACCTTAAAAAACAGAATAGGCCAAATGGTAAAAGAGATCCAAAAAAGCCAATGAGGAGAAGAATTCCTTAAAAAGCAGAATTGGCCAAATGGAAAAAGAAGTCCAAAAACTCAGTGAAGAAACTACTTCTTTAAAAATTAGAATGGAGCAAATGGAAGCTAATGACTTTATAAGAAATTAAGAAACAATAAACCAAAACCAAAAGAATGAAAAAAATAGAAGACAATGTGAAATATATTATTAAGAAAACAATTGACATGGAAACTAGATCCAGGAGAGAGAATTTAAAAATTATTGGATTACCTGAAAGCTATGATTCAAAAAAAAAAAAGCTTAGACATCATCCTTCAAGAAATTATCAAGGAAACTGCCCTGATATCCTAGAATCAGAGAATAAAATAGAAATTGAAGGAATCCACCAATCACCTCCTGAAAGAGATTTAAAATGAAAACTTCCAGGAATATTATATCCAAATTCCAGAGCATCCTAATTAGGGGGAGAATATTGCAAGCAGCCAGAAAGAACAATTCAATTATCATGGAGTGAAAGTCAGGATACCATAAGATTTAGCAGCTTCCACATTGAAGGATTGGGGTGGGGAGGATTGGCATGTGATGTTCTAGAAGGCAAAAAACTAGGATTCACCAGGTATCACCTCACCAGCAAAACTGATTATAATTCTTCAGAGGAAAAATAGACAATCAATGAAATACAGGACTTTCAAGTATTCCTGGTTAAAAGACCAAAGATGAATAGAAAATTTGACTTTCAAACACAATACTCAAGAGAAGCATAAAAAGGTTGACAAGAAAGGGAAATCATAAGGGGCTTAAGAAAGTCAAACTTTGCATTCCTACATGATGGTACTAGGATGGTACTAGTAAACTCACAGGAATTTTCTTACTATTATGGTACTTAGGAGTATATATAGACAGAAGGCACAAGGGTGAGTTGAATATAAAAAAATGATATTTAAAAAATAAAATTAAGGGCTGAGAGGAATGTAAGGGAAAGGGAGAGATAGAATGGGGTAAATTTCCTCACATAAAAGGGGAAAGAAAAACTTATATTGGAGAGGAAGAGGGTGGAAGCAAGGGCAGTGAGTGAACCTTACAAATTAGAATTGGCTCAAAGACAGAATAATACACACACATAATTGAGTATATAAATCTATCTTATCTTAGAAGGAAGTAGGAGGGGAAAGGGATAAGAAAAAGAGGTGGTCATAGAAGGGATGGCAGATTGGGAGAGATAGTTGTTAGAAGGAAAACACTTTCGAGGAGGAACAGGATGAAAGGAGAGAGAATAGAATAAATGGGGGGATAGGATGGAGGGAAATACAGTTAGCAATCATGACTGTGAAAAAAAAGCAAATTTCTCTGATAAAAATCTCATTTCTCAAACATATAGAGAACCGTCAAATTTATAAAACTGAGAGCCATTCCATAATTGATAAATGATCAAAAGGTATTATTAATTTTCAAATGAAGTAATCAAAGTTATTTATAGCCATATAAAAATAATCTAAGTCACTATTGAGTGGAGAAATATAATTAAAACAATTCTGAATTTCTGCCTCATACCTACTAGATTGGCTAATAGGACAGAAAATGAAAATGATTGATGGTGGACAGGATGTGGGAAAAAATGAGATGTTGATGCACTGTTGAAGGAATTGTGAACTGATTCAACCATTCTGAGGAGCAAAATGGAACTATACACAAAGGGCTATAAAACCATGTATACTCTTTGACCTAGCAATACCACTACTAGGCCTGTATCCCCAAAAGAGATAAAAACAAAATGGAAAAAGGACTTATATTATTATTATATATAATATCACATTATTTATTATTAATATTATGTTATATATATATAGAACATATATATTTTATATAGCAGCTCTTTTCTAGGGGCCAAGAATTGGAAATTGAGGGGATGCCCATCAATTGGGGAATGGATGAACAAACTGTAGCATGTGATTATGATGGAATACTATCATGCTGCAAGAAGTGATAAACAGGATACTCTCAGAAAAACCTGGAAAGACTTGCATGAGCTCATTCAAAGTGAAATGTACTGTGCACAAAGTAACACCAATATTGTAAGATGATTAGCTGTGAATGACTTAGATATTCTCAAAGTGATACAATGATCTAAGACAACACTAAACCACCTATGATGAAAAATGCTATCCATCCCTGGAGAGAGAACTGATGGCATCTGAATACAGACTGAAGCAAATTTATTTTTTAATCTCTTTATTTTTGAGAGATTTTTTGGTCTATTTTTTCACACCACAGCTATTGTGGAAATGTTTTTAATGATAACACATGTATAACCTGTATTTAATTGCTTGCCTTTTTAATGAAGTGGGGTAAGGAGAGAGGGAGAGAATTTGAAACTCAAAGTTTTAAAAATAGGTGTTAAAATTGTTTTTATGTGTAACTAAGAAAAACTAAATATTAAATAAAAATTTTTTAAGAAAAAATATATTGGATGACTTGAAAGTCATAATCAAACAAAAAGCTTAGATATTATCTTTCAAGAAATTATCAGTATGGGGGGGTGAAGCAAAGATGGTGGAGTAAAAACAGTGACTTGCTTGAGCTCTCCCCCAGACCCCTTCAAATACCTGTAAAAATGGTTCCAAACAAATTTTAGAGCATCAGCAAAACTCACAAAAAATCAGAGTGAAACAAATTTCCAGCCCAAATACAACCTGGATGGTTGATAGGAAAGGTCTATTGTGCTGAGCTGGGAGAGGAGCACAATTCAGCATGTCAAAGACCAGACCTCAGTGAACCTGGAGCAGACCTCAGGGGACTGAATCATGGGAAGCTGTAGTGGTTTCCAGACTTCTCAAACCACAAACACCAAAGACAACTTAGAAGGTCAGTACAAAAGGTCTGTGACCATGGTGAGAGAAAAACTAGGTCCCAGTCCCAGTCCAGGTGCAGGGATGGGGCAGCAGCTGCTGCCAGGGCTCCCTGCCCACAGACCAAGGGGGGATTCAAGTAGCTTATCAGAAAGGGATTGCAGGGATCTCTTTGCTGGTACTAAGGCAAGAATCTCTTGCTTTGCCTGTCCTTGGATCTGGGTCACAGTTCTGGGTGGTGGTCCTGGGTCAAGGAGGAGTGCTGGTTGGGTGGAGCTTAGATTGGGGGAAGAGGAGGAATACTTCTCACAGTTCCAATGCAGAAAAGAGGCCAGGCCAGGAAAGAAGTAAATACTTCAACCTTGATCATACCACCTTGGAAGAACTGAAAATTTACAGATCCCTAGAAGTATCTCTGAAAACAGCTTCACAAAACCCCTGAAGCTTGGGATAGTACATTCTCCACACTGGAAGCAAACCCCTACCTTAACAAAGAGTTTAAAAGTTAAGTAATTGGCTGGGATCATGAGCAAATTGCAAAAAAAAAAGTCAGACCATAGAATCTTTCTTTGGTAACAAAGAAGATCAAAACATACAACCAGAAGAAGACAACAAAATCAAGTTGCCTACATCCAAAGCCTCCAAGAAAAATATGAATTGGTCCCAGGGCATGGAAGAGCTCAAAAATTATTTTATTTTATTTTTTTATTTTAAGATCAATCATATTTTATCTAGAGTAAGCTGGCATTAAAATACTAATTGAATCAGGGATTATGAACAAATTTGTAGAACAAAAAAAAATGCTTTGCATGAGATATATGCCTTCTCAGATAAGAGAGAAGGGGGAAAGAACCATTTTCCATCTACATGGATTCTCAGTTGAAGGAATGTCACCACCAACCAAACATTTCTCTTGCTTATCTAGCATTAAATGTTCTGTCAGGCTTTGATGGACAGAAATGATGGCTGCTCCAGGGGAGCTCAGTTGTGCCAAGCACCAGTCATCGCAGCTACTCCTCTACTATGTCTTTCCAGCATTCATCTCCTTTCCTCCTCACTCTTGCTTACACAACTCTAATGGAATTTCTCACCTATGCTCTCTTTCCCCAGCCTTTTGCATCCTTGTCAGAAGGCTCCTATGGCAGCAATAGAAGTTGTGGTAGCCAGGGTGACCTGGCCTTTTTAATAGTTCTCCAGGATCTCTCCCTCACTTTTTAAAAATTAATTTATTTATTTGTAGTTTTCAACATTCACTTCCACAAGATTTTGAGTTCCAAATTTTCTCCCCATCTTGTCCATCCTTCCACCCCAAAATGAAATGCATTTTGAATACCTCTAATCTGCCCTCCCTTCTATCTCTCTCCCCCCTTCTCTTATCCCCTTCCCCTTCAATTTTCCTGTAAGGCATGATAGATTTCTATACCCCATTTGCTGTATATCTTATTTCCCAGTTGCATGTGAAAACAATTTTTTTAAGATTTTTTAAAAAATTTTGGGTTCCAAATTTTCTCCCTTCCTCCCTCCACACCCACCCTGATTGAGAAGGCAAGCAACTCAATATAGACTATACCTCTCCCTTTTTCCTTTTCCCAATATAATCCTCTCTCACCCCTTAATTTTATTTTTTAGATATCACCCCTTCCTCTTCAACTCACCCTGTGCCCTCTATCTATCTATCTATCTATCTATCTATCTATCTATCTATCTATCTATCTATCTATCTAACTATCTATCTATCTGATTTTTTTTCCCTCCAACTGCCCTAATACTGACAAAGGTCTCATGAGTTACAAATATTTATCCAGGAAGGAATGTAAACAGTTCAACTTTAATAAGTCCCTTTCTCTTTCCTGTTTACCTTTTCATGCTTCTTTTGAGTCCTATATTTGAAAGTCAAATTTTCTATTTCAAGGTATTATTTTCTTCAGTAATTTTTGGATCTCCTTTAGGAAGCTGTTGGCTTGTTTTTCATGATTTTCTTGTATCACTCTCAGTTTTTCCTCTACTTCTCTTGCTTGCTTCTCAAAATCCTTTTTGAGCTCTCCACAGCCTGGGACCAATTCATATTTTTCTTGGAGGCTTTGGATATAGGAGCTTTGAATTTCTTATCTTCTTCCAGTTGTATGTTTTCATCTTCTTTGTCACCAAAGTATGATTCTATAGTCTGACTCTTTTTGCACTGCTTGCTCATGATCCCAGACAATTATTTAACTTTTAAACTCTTTGTTGAGGTAGGGGTTTGCTTTCCAGTGTGGAGAATGTATTGTCCCAAGCGTCAGGGGTTTTGGGCAGCTATTTTCAGAGATACTTCTAGGGACCTTAAAATTTTCAGTTCTTCCAAGGTGTTATGATCAAGGGAAAGAGTGAATCTTATTCTCATAGGATTTGGCTTACGGAGGGAACAACATACACAGTAAATTGGGTATGGAAATTTATCTTACCATACAGGAAAATAGGGAGCAAGGATATAAGAGAGTAGGGGGATGTTAGAGGTGAAGTCAGATTGGGCAAGGGGGTAATCAAAAGCAAACACTTCTGAGGAGGACCAGGTTCCATAGAATGAATAGAATAAATGGGGGGTGGGATAGGATGAAGGGAAATACAGTTCATTTTTCACTACATTACTACTATGGAAGTGTTTTGCATGATTACACATTTATAACCTGTATCGAGTTGCTTGCCTTCTCAATGAGGGTGGTTGGGAAGGCAGGAATGGAGAGAATTCAGAACCCAAAGTTTTAAAAACCAATGTTAAAAAATTGTTTTCACATACAACTGGGAAATAAGATCTACAGGTAATGGGATGCAGAATCTATCCTGCCCTACAGGGGAAAAAAAAGAAGATGATGGCGATAAGAGAAGGAGGAGGGTATAGATGGAAAGGCAAATTAGGGGAAGGGGTATTCAGAATGCATCCCATCTTGAGGCAGGGGTAGTGATGATATGGGGAGAATGTGGAAGTGAATGTTGAAAACTAGAAATAAATAAGTTAACAAAAAAAAGAAAATGTGTATCACAAAAAATAAAGAAAAAAAGAAATTATCAAGGAAAACTGCTGTTATATTCAAGAATCAGAAGGTAAAATAGAAATTGAAAGAATCCACCAATCATCTCCTGAAAGAGATTGCAAAATGGAAAGTACAAGGCATATTATAGCCAGAAAGAAATAATTCAGGTATCGTGGAACCAGAGTCAAGATAACACAAAATTTGGCAGCTTCTACATTAAAGGATCAGAGGACTTGGAATATGATATTCTGGAGGTCAAAGGAGCTAGGATTACAACCAAGAATCACCTACCAAGCAAACTGAATATAATTATTCTGTGGGGGGGGAATGGATATTCAATTAAATAGAGGACTTTCAATCATTCTTGATGAAAAAATCAGAGCTGAAGAGAAAATTTGTCATTCAAATACAAAACTCAAGAATTGCAGAAGATATAATTATGGAAATGGAGAATCAGAAAAAGAAGTGGATCAACTCTGAGCAGAGGATAACACACCGATAAGGTGACTGGTTGAAACTAGGAATTTTTTGTTTGTTTTAAATTTCATGTCCTGACATGAATATTATAGTAAATATGGGGAGAAAATCAGAGGATCAGTAAGACTAAGAGGGGGTTAGGTAATTTCTTCCTTATTATAGAGCTATCTATCTTGTGTCCTTGCAATCCAAAGAACAGAGGTTAAGCCACTGTTATGGAGAGTACCCTGGGCAAAATTTCCACTTAGGAATTTTAATAGTTCCCCTACAGGTTACCATTCTGGTGTTGTTGCACAATTTAACACACAGATTTGTGAAAGAACTCAACTCTTCCCCACATTCCTACTGGAACTATGGAAAACCATAAAATATAATGGTATAATCCAAAAGTCGGAAATTTGTTCTGCCTAGTACAGCATCATGGCAGCACATGGTACTGCAATATTGCTTAGACCGAGAACTGAAGAACAGAAGCAACTATAGTAGAATGTCTTTGTGTGTTTTAGAGCTCCAATAGCCCAGATCATATATAAGGATGTTATTTAAAGTCTGGCAAAGGGCAAATATGAAGTTGATCTATAAAATGAGTATAATTATACTTGCATACCTACTTCAAATATGTGTTTTCTGTAAGTCACTTTATAGACTATAAAGCAGTATACATACCTAGAGCTATCTGTTTGGATTTTAGGTCTTTGAGATTCTTCAGATTGAAATTTTGGTAATTTCTATTTTTTTTCTCTTTATATTCTTCTATGACCCACTTTCTGATTTCTTTCCCTCTGATACTAGTTTCCCTAGGGGCTGGACTTCAAAATTAATTTTGGACTTTTTCCAGGCTAGGGAATACACATTTTGCTGTCCTCTATCTCTGAGTTATCAACTGTAACTGGCAATTTGTATTGAAGACATTCTGAAATAGAGGCTCAAGCTGATAGCATTAGAAGAATCATTCCATCTCCTAAAACCCTGAAGAGTAGACGTAGGTAGCTTGAGACTCAAGTCAATGTGATTAGATATACTTCAGAGAAAGGATAGCTAGGATCTCATGGACTAAAATGCTAGAAATCAACTTAAGAGGATAAGGAGGCTCTTAAGAATATGAAGACAAGAAGAAGATGTCAGCTGAGGAAGGGAAAAAAGAGGAGATAATAAAAAACAAAGAGAATATATAGAGAACAAACTAATCGAGTATCTTAAGTTGTGTTTGCTTGTTTATTTTTGGACCTGTTCTGTGATTTCACTGATATTGAATACTCCATATAAGTAAATCTCTACCACTTGAAATCAGCATCTGCTCTGAAATTTTGTCAGAGGCTCAAAGATATGTCTGTATCACTAAAATGTTTAATTATTTCCTCACAGTCACATAGCGTAAAAGGCAGGGTTTGAATGTAATTCTTCCTAAGTTTGAGGCTAGCTTCCTACACAATGGAGAAAAACTCAGAGGATCAGCAAGATTGGGAGGGGAATAACTACTTCCTTATTATAAAGCTGTCTATCTTGTGTCCGTTCAATCTAAAGAACTGAAGTTAAGTCACTATGCTATGCAGTGCCAATAAGTAGTTACAGTTAGTATTGCCTCTCAGATTTTTATAAACAATGGAAACAAGAACAGTTAATAGAAAAATAATACAAAACATGTGGTGGTCCTGTAATGATAGGGTCAGAAGTCAAAGCACAAAAAGAACTGAAGCTGGCACAGTGATGTAAGGATAAAAATGGCCATATTTCCTGGAAGGCATTAGATATATTGAGGGAACAAGGAGGATCAAAGAAGAGATGGGGCCATTGGTAGGGATGAACAGGTTGAGTTTTTGTATAGTAGAGCAACTGCTTGGCACATATTTGCTCTTTTTTTCTTTGCAAAAAAATTATCTTTGCAAAGATCAAAAGAAAAAAATGAATAATGAGTAGATATATATAAAGTACCTAAATTTTAACAAATCATTTATTCTTTTGAAAAAGATGGAGAGATATGAGTTATAGTATAACACATTTCCATAGATATTTATCTAGTTAAATAAACAAATTCAGAGAGTATTCTTTAATTGTCATATTGGAATGAGGTCTTCAGTGGAGTGTCCCAGGATTCTGTGTTGTTTAGAAATGCTTATTAGTAACTTGGATTAAGATACAGAGAGAAACAAGCTCTTAAAATTTGCAGATGACTGATTAATTCACTGCTGGTAAAACTACAAATTGATTCTACCATCTAGGAAAGTAATTTGAAATTGTTTAAGAAAAAATTACTAAACTCTTCTTGCTCTTTGATCTGGTTATACCATAATGAGGCTATTGACAGCAAGAAAAAACCCATATGCACAAAAACATTCATAGTAGCACCATTTGTCATAACAAAAAGCTGCCAACAAAATATGTACTCAATGATTAGGAAGTAGCTGAACAAAATATGATATATGAATGTTGCAGAAAATACTGAACTATAAGAAATGATGAATATGAAATATTTATAGAAATATATGTGTTATATCATCGATGTAAATAAATGATAAGAGGCAACAAGATTGGTCAAATGCAGGGGTCAATGTTACTACCATGCTATAAATCAAATATACTTCCCTCTTTTCTATAAATAATAATTTTTAAAATGTTTTAGGTGAATGTACATTGTGTGTAGACATTATTTGGGTGTTTTAGGAGAAGATTCTACTTTCCCAAAATGTAATATATCATTTTGGGGAATAAATTTTGAACATTGACAGAAAAATGGCAGTTGATAGTTAACATACTGGATGACCAAGTCAAAGTTCAAAACTTGCTTGATATGTTAGAAAATTAGAGCTAATCTAAGAAATTGAAATTTAATGGGATTAAATATAAAGTATTACAGATTCACAAAAAAAAAATCAACAATACATAAGTGAGACCTGGCCAAATATCTGTTCATATTGAAAAGAAGCTGGAGTTTTATAGAATATTAAGTTCAGTCATGGGACCACCATATAAGAAGGTTATTGATAAGCTAGAGATCACCCAGAAGAGAGCCACAAGAAGGTGAAAGGTGATAAAGAATTCTATATGAAAATCAGATGAAGGAAGTAGGAGCGTTCATTAAAAAAAAAAAACAGATGACTTTAGATGGAAGGGAAATGGTTGATATCCTTGTATATTCAAAGATATTTCTCTTGAAAGAGATATTCAACTTGTTCTACATGGTCCCAGAAAGCAGAATGATGAGTAATGGATGGAAGTTGCAAAGAAGTATATTTTGGCTTGCTCAAAATACAATAATGGTAAAGGTGAAGGGGAATTTTATCCCTCCCCCCAGCCAAGTTGTTGAGATTGCAAAAGATAAGAGGGTAGCTATACTTAGGTACTAAATTAATTGCAAATATGCATCCACATTTTCTTACCAATTTACAAAGTGTGAAGGATTCATTTTATCAGAATTGATGAAATTAAGGGGCAGCTAGTCATTGAAGATCCAAAGACTGATGGTACCCCTGGTAGCCTTTTAAAATATTTGACACATTTTACAAGGAGAACAAGAGTTGAGTTAGGAGACAGTGTTGAGAAGTGGTACCTCTGAGACAAGAAGAGAAACATTCTTGGAAACTGGGAATTGAGCTGTAAGGAAATGGGACCAGGGAATCCAACAGAAATGTTGCATCTAAGTGGAATATCATGAGAATATCTCAAGAACAGAATGGACATGGGAGCCCTGTGTTTTTATTTTTTATTCAATTTTATTTCATTTTTGGTTTTGAGTTCTCTCCCTCCCACCTCCTCCTTCCTTCTCCCTCCCCATTGAGAAAGCAAGAAAAACATAAACAGTTACAACTATGTATAGTTGAGCAAAACAAATTCCTGTACTAGCCATTTCCCCCCACAAAAGAATTCAATCCTCACTCTGAGCCATTTACCTTGTCATCAGAGGTTTTAACATGTGTCCTCTGGAATCGTGGTTGGTCATAGTCTTTCAAAGTTGTTTGTTGTTACAATGTTGCTATTGTTGTCTAAAATGTTCTCCTGATTCTGCTCACCTCACTCTGCATCAGTTTGGATAAATATTCACAGGTTTTCCTATAAATATTTTTGTATGGATCCTTTTCCTCTTCCTCTGATCTTTTTGGGGTCTAGGTAGAGTAGCAGCTGGGTCAAATTATATGTTTAATAACTTTTAATCAGAAGCATAATTCCAAATTGCTTTCCAGAATGGCTGGCTCAGTTAGTAGTTCTCGCAAGACCAGCGTGACTCTTTTTTCCATCTGGGCTGTTCACCCTCCATCTGACCCCTGAGTAATCAGGGCACTAATGTCATTGGGACATCTAAAGGTGGGATGGAGAATGTGCATTTCTTCATCTTATAGAAGGCCACTACTTTCTCATAGTAGGCAGCTTCATTTGTGAAGGCCAGGTAGATGGTGGCATCACCCTCATAAAAGATCTCTTCTCCACTGAAGATCTGAAAAATGGGGTCTCCTGGCTTTGAAGGAAGGAAAATTTTGTCCTGAAGCTTGGGATGGACAAATTCCAACAATTCCCTCCAGGAGACTGAGGAAAATCCATGGGCTTTATGACCTTATAAGCCACAATATCAAAAGCATTGAATGAGGTACCCTGGTTGAAGAGGTTGATGAAGTCCAGACCACAAGCCACCAGGGTTCTCATATGAGACAAGACATAAGCTTGAAGCACCCCATGAGGCTGGGGGCCCAGTTCCGGGCCCAGGTCCAGGCCCAGGTGATTCTTGGCAACTGACAGGAGGGAAAAGTTTTCCTTTCTAGGACAATCATATAGATAGATTGGGCACAGGACCAAAGTGTGTTACTGGATATAGTAACACACGTGCATAGTGAAGATATTCTCCTCAGAGTCCAAGATCAGGTAGGTTGCCATATTGGAGGGTGTGTTGTGAAGGTCAAAGATGAAGTCAAAGGTGTCAGTCAAGCTTCTTGAACCATAGAGCTGGTGGATTTCCCAGGTCTGTCTCACCTCATACATGCCATCCCATGTGTAAAATGATCTTTTAAGCAAACAAACATTTGGCATTCAAACAATGTGGCCAGCCTATTGGAACTGAGGTCTCTGCAATAGAGTTTGAATGCTTGGCAGTTTAATTCAAGAAAGGACTTCAGTGTCTGTACCTTATCTTGCCAAGTGATCTTCAGAGTTTACCTAAGATAATTCAAATGTATATGATTCAATTTCCTATAATAGTACTGTTATACTGTCCAGGTTTCACAGACATACTACAATGAAGTCAGCACAATGGCTCTGTAGACCTTCAATTTGGTAGTCAGTCTAATACCTCTTATCTCCTACACTTTTCTTCAGAACCTCCTAAACACTGAGCTAGCTCAGATAATGTGTGTGTGTTAACCTCATCTTCTATATGTACATCCCTGGAAAGGTAAGTGAACTTATTCACAGCATTCAAAATTTTTCCACTTGCTGTAACTGATGAGTTCCATGTATGGATGGTGCTGGCTGATGGAGAGCCTGTTTCCTTCATGTTAAATGTCAGGCCAAAATTAGCTTAAGTGGCAAAGAACTAATCCATAATCTGTTGCATATTAACTTCAGAGGCTGCACTGAATCATCTGCAAACAAAAGATCACATACCAACTCTCCATCCACTTTACTCTTGCCTTGTAGCCTTTTCAAGTTAAATAATTTACCATCAGTACTGTAGCTGACCTTGTTGCCATTTTCATTTTCATTGAAGGCATCTGACAATATCCCTAAAAACATCATGCTAAAAGCATGGGAGCAAACACATAGCTCTGCTTCATTCCACTGGTTACTGGGAAAGTGAGAGAGCACCCTCCATTACCCAGAAACCATTCAAGCATGCAGCTATGAGACTGATGTACAACTCTAATGAACTTCTCCAAGCCTCAAAATTTTGCTATGATCTTCTACAAGACCTCATGACATCAAAGGCCTTGATCAAAATAACAAATGCTGTGTACATGACTCTGTTCCACTCCTGGCATTTCTCCTAAAGTTGTCAAGCAGCAAACACCATATGAACCATTTCTCACACCTTCTGAAGCTACACTGACTCTTGAGTAGATGACCATCTTCCAGGTGAGGATCAGTCTATTAAGCATCTTGTGAGCAATGACTAAGAGAAAGTCCCCACTGGGTTTGTCACAGGACAACCTATTTCCTTTTCCTTTATAGAGATAGACAATGGAGGGATCCTGAACTCCTGGGGGATAATTTCCTCTTGCCATATAACTTGGAAGATTTGTCACCTTTTCTATGCGCAGTGGGCCCCTTGCCTTGTAAATCTCAGCTGAAATAGAATTGGCACCAGGCTCTTTGCCACATGAGAGTTGCCTAGTGGCATTCTAAAACATTGCTTCAGTTGGAAGTTTGGCCAGAGAGGGATTGACTTCAACCTGAAGTATATGTTCAGTGACTTCAGCATTGATTGATGACAAGCTGTTGAGAACACTATGGAAGTTTTCAGCCTATCTCTGATCTTATCCTTATAATCAATGGGCTCCATCAGCACTGACTTCTTGAGATGTAACACAAGTCTTTGGCCCATAAATAGCCTTCAGGGCATCATAGAAGTGCTTTGTATAGCTTTACACCATTTTGTCTGCCTTCTTACTGAGCCAAGAATCCTGCATCTCTCTAAGCTTTGCTTGCCCTTTACTTCTGATGGAGTTGAACACTATCTTCTTAGCGACGTTTAGAGATTGTTTTTCATTTAGTAGCTTTTGAATTTCTCCATTTTCATCAAATCAATCTTGAAGTTTGAGAGCGTTCTGCCCCAGATGAATAAAGGCAATGCTGCACACTACATCTCTGAAAGCTGGCCACTCTTTTTCTACAGTACTGTTATCAACCCTGTTTTGTCTCAGCTTTCCCTCCAAGTTAGTAACAAACTGTTTACATGTGAATGTGCTCTATTCTGCTTATGTTAAGTCTTCTGATAGTCATCTTGCCTTGGGGTTGATTCTTTTGTTAGATGTGAATGTTTAGCTTAGAGAGGATAAATCTTTGATCAGTCAAGAACTCTGCACCACACATTTCCTTCATTACTCTTATATCTCATCTGTCTCTTCTTACAATGACATAGTATATTAAATATCAATGTTTGCTGTGAGGGTGCATCCATGAAGTTTTATATTGTGTTTAGGTAAACAGAAGACAGTGTTGGCTATGAGAAGCTCATGAGACACACAATAATAAGTAATAAGTAATAAGGGACCATTGCTGTTGCTGTTTCAAACTCCATTCCCCACAAGATCTGAAATGCCTGATAGTATGTGCCTTATCTGGTGTTAAAGTTACCCAGAATTACAAACTCACTCTCTTTTGACACATAGATGTGGAGAGCCTCCAGGTCTTCATAAAATTTTTCTTTGACCTCATCAGGATTTTGTGATGGTAGGAGCATACATATTAACGATGGTATTGAGCCACTTTCCTGCAAGTGGCCATCACATTATCATGAGCGTATTGTTCACTCCTTTTGTGGGGCATATAAACTTGTTGACAAGATTAGTTTTGATCACAAAACCTACACCATCTTCACAGTGCTCCCCATTGCTGTGTCATCTAGAAAAACACGTATCCAACTTTAACTTTGGTTAGCTGGCCTTCGTTTACAAGCCTTGTTTCACTTAGGGCTGCTATTTGCATGTGATACCTGCTGAGTTCTCTCACAACAAGAGCTGTTTATTTTTCAGTCTGTTGGATTTCTTGTTGTCCATAAAGGTGCACATTTTCCATGTACTAGTTGGTAAGTAATCATCTTCACAAAAGTTTTTGTACATTTTTTTGTGTTTCAACTGCAGGGAAGGATCCCCACTTACAGTGACAAGCAGGCTAGGGTTAGATTAAGCAGATAGTTTTTAGGGCACCTTTTCTAGACCCTTCTTCACTCCAAGAGGTGAGCAGTGCGGTCCTTAAAACAGTTATTCAGACATCTAGGGGACTGCTGAATCTCACCACTGCTTCAGTTCAGCAAGAAGATGACCCTATGGCCTGGGCTGCCTGTGTGAAGGGTTCTAACTGTAGCTTCCAATATATCTGCACCTGCTTCTTCATCACTTTCTCAGTGACCACATGACTTTGAGATAGGTAAAAATGCTAACATTTTATGAGTAATGTTTTTTGACTCACATGTAAATTGGATTTAAGTGAGGCAGAGTTGCTTGAAGTCATCAGCCTCATGCTCTCTTCTGGGGTCTTCAAAGTCCAGTCAACAAAATCTGTTCATATCAGACCATTTTGCTCTGGGAAGTCACGATTATGGTAGACGTCCCTCCAACTCATCTACGGGTTTGAGGTTTTCAGTTAAAGATGGTTTAGCCCATCTGCCAAAATGATTTACCAGAACATGGCCACTGAGCATGCTACAGCTTCTTGTAAACACAGGTGAGAGTGGGGTGACAGGTTAGACACCAAAAGTAGAAAGCAGTCCCGAAAATGGACTGACAGCCCTCATACCAGAGGTACTGGTCTTCCCTGAACATCCATATATCTCTTAAGGAGTGTTTGGAAATATCTATTCTGTAAAATAACAAATATATGTCTTTTTAAATATTTACCTTTTAGTTTAGAGGAATATGATTTATAAATACCAAAATAAGTTTTATGAAAGTAAGACTTTGCAAACAATATAGCAACAACCACAACCATAACAATAATAATAACTAAAAGGTGCTTTAAAAGGAGACATGCCCCAAATTAGAAACCTTCTTTATTTGTATATGTAAGTATGAGAAGCCACATTTTGTACCAAGCATTTTATTATATATATTTTTAAGTTTTCTTTTTTTTTTTTTAGAATCAATTCCTTATCCCTGTCCAGTTTTATTGTAATCAGGAATTCTGAGAAGTCTTGAAAAACTAGGGATGGTGGGTAAAGGGTCGCAACCTTTTTAAACATTCCTACTTCTGCTCTTACAAAACCTTCATTATTTTCTAACATCTCCTTCAAACATTTAAATTTTTTTCTCTGATTTTCTTTTTCAGGTGACTACAAGTTTACAGAAACTTGTACAAGGATCCTGCCAAAATGATATCATGTATGCTATGGAAGAAAAATGTAGCAAAAAATCTTTTAAAATTCTTTCTATACACACATTTCACTTTTATGGGGCAATTTCTCATTTTTACATGATAAGCTTCTAGAAAATGGACTTAGTAATTATTCCTCTGGAAGTCACTTGCCCTATATTGATAATATGTGGAAATAGACTGTTAAAAACTACCTTCCCAGGTGGATGATTCTGTTCCTAAGACTTAGAACTTTCTTTATTTTATATTTTTAAAGCTGGAGAATGAAGATAATTGAACAAGTAAAAAATATTTTTTATTAATTTTATAAGCTCCCTAACACAATTTATAAATTATATCATAGTGATTTGTTTACTTCTTGGACAAATTCATGCAGTGCTTACTAATCTCATTTTTTTTCTTCTAAATAGAAATTCCAACAAATAATATAATTTTGTTTATTTCAGTGAGCTTTGGGTGGAGACTGCTTACCGTGTTCTTTACAATGATGACATTTCATTTATTATATTTATTGACTCAAAGGTACAATAATATAAACATAATTATGGATGAACTAAAATTCTGCCTTTAATCTGACATTTTGATTTGTAAAATGCAATATACATAAATTGCATGTTTTATACCCTTGTTGAGTCACATTCATTCTCTTTCTAAATCAAAAAATTATCTGTATGAAAAAAGAAATTAAAAAGGAAACAATTAGGACAATTTTGATACTAACAATGAATTTATTTAGTGCTTTTATAAAAATGTGACTGGTACATAAGATTCACAATTTTATATATATCCTTTTCTGTTTGTTTTATATATGAAAATGTTCATTTTGTTTTAGAGTTTGTGAATCTCAGAGTTTTTTTGAAATAAAGAACTGAATTGAAATGTATATACCCAACTTATCTTAAAATATGTTTAGACACATGCCAAGCAATTTACACATAACAGTGTGCCTAATATTACTTTAACATTTTTTTATTATTTTTTCATCCAAAGAAATCCTCTACCTCCCACCTCCCCTCTCTCACCCCACTGAAACAAAACCAACCTGCTGGTATAGATAGATAGACAGACAGACAGACAGACAGACAGACAGATAGATAGATAGATAGATGGATGGATAGATAGATGGCCAAATAAAACAACTTCTCAGTGAGATAAATTATTTCCAAAGAAAATCTGTATGTATCAACTTAATGGAAGTGATTAATAGCAACTATGTCTTAAAATCATCTTCTTCAATTAATACTACAGTATAAGCTGTGTAAAGAAGGGAGTAATAAAGGGCCAAGAAATTAGATGATTCTCTGAGGTCTAGTAAATTCTTCAGATGGTTTTAGGGAACTTAGAAAAGTTGGGCCAGAGTTTAACCTATGCCACTGACTCAGATCTTTCTGCTTGGTGGTGGTATAAGAAAACAGATTATGAGTCTCTCCTGAAGACGGCAAAATAAAAGAAAACAAAATAGCAAAATTCATAACCACTCAAGGAAAGTTTAAAAAGAATATCAGACCAAGAAACAAACAAACAAAACAAATGGAGAAACCAAAATGAGTACATTTTGCCAACTGAGTCAGCATAAAGAGATAGAAGTCTTTGAGCACTAGTAAATCATTATAATTAGAAAAGCTAAGAGAGGATTACAATCAAAGTACACTTTGGATCTTACTTTCCTAGTTTAACTCTCCATGTAGTCTTCCCCTGTGTAGGGAACTCATGGCAATTAGCCTAGAAATACAGTGTCTTAGTAGCCTTCCTGAGCACAGATATTTGAGAGTAGATCATCCCAGAGAAGATCTGTCCCTACCTGTGCTGCCCATCCCTCTTGTTGCATATGTTTCAGAAATCCTAGAACATAGTGATCATAAGTCAAATGCCAGATAATATAGATCAATGCTAACCAAACCCTCACAATTTATCCCAGAAGTTGACAGAGTCTAAACCCAACACAAAGACCTAATTCAGGAAGACTGGAAAAAAATGAGTAAATGAGAAATACCAACAATAGTATTACATTACAGAGCCAGGAAGACTCAAGACACTAAACCAAAAGAAGAGAACAACTCCACATCATCTGTAAGAAAAGCCTTAAAGAAAATGATGGTTATCATAAGTTCTACAGTAATTCTGGGAAGAAATGAAGGAAGAATTTTAAAATTATCATATAAATTGAATAAGAGTTCTAAAGGGAAGAATAGGGGGAAAAGGAGAGCTCTAGATAAGAGATACAGGAGAATAAAAACTTTTTTATAGGATATATAAATTCTTATTCATATAAAAGACTTCTGGAAATTACATCTAAGACAGAGATCAAAGATTTTGATGTTCTTGACCAATAGATTATTTCTCTTTGCCCTTGGCCCTTTTAATAGATTTGTACATTTTTAAATCAATGTTTTCTTGAAATGTTACATTTAGGCTCTATTTTAACATCCAGATTTTTGGTCTAATGATTTTTAGATTATTTTCTCCTTCACCTGCTATTCAAGGTAGTTATTTTTGAAAGGACATATATTATATTTTCTGGTTGTTTTCAAGTGTCTCTTTTTTCAAATATTGTTTTAATCAAGCCAATTACTAGGTAAGGTCATGGCAAGAATTACGAGGAACTCTAAGACCTATAATTCAGGGAACTAAGGTGAATGAAAATATATTGTAAACTGAATAACTTACAAACTCTGAAAGGATGTAATGTATTAGTATTGTAGGGAAAGAAATGAGCCTCCTTTAGCCATACCATGAAAGGTATTCTTCTTATCTCACAAGGAAATTTGACATTAAAAACAGCTCTGCATACCAAAATGCATCCCAAAATAAATTGTGCCAGCACTGATTATTCACATATGAAATGAGGACATCTTCCCTTTATCCTAAAGATCTAATTGACTACTGGAGCTGTTAGTTCCATCACATATCCAGATAGATGGAGAAAAATTTATAGACTTCTGGAAAATATCACTTCACATTGTTCTTACAAAAAAATTACTAAAGATACTTTAAGAAATAATCTGCATGGGCATGGGTTTGGGCCTATCTAATGAATATTTTATCAAGAAATAGACTTTATTTTTTCCTTCTTTTAATAAATTTGTTAGTGTTCCTTCCTTGATTTCATTATCATGTTTGTGCCCAAATTTATCCAGAAGCTTGATCTTTGTTGGTCCCTGTTTTCCACGGTTAACTTATTTTCAAAATTTATTTATTTTTATTTAAATTTATTTATTTTTAGTTTGCAGCATTTACTTACATAAGATTTTGACTTCTAAATTTTCTGCCCTTCTTTCTTCTCCTCCTTCCCCAAGATGGCATGCAATCTGATATAGAGTATACATATACATTCATATTAAACATACCTTCACATTAGTCATGTAGTAAAAAAAAAAAATTAGAACCAATGGGAGGAACCATGAGAAGGAAGAAATAAGAGAGAGAGAGAGAGAGAGAGAGAGAGAGAGAGAGAGAGAGAGAAAGAGAGAGAGAGAGAGAGAGAGAGAGAGAGAGAGAGAGAGAGCTAATAGCATGCTTTGATCTGCATTCAAACTCCATAGTCCTTTCTTTGGATGTGGATAGCATTTTCTATCATGAGACTTTTGAAGTTGTCTTAGATCCTTGCATTGCTGAGAAGAGCTAGGTCTATCAAAGTTAGTCATTGCACAACATGGCTGTTACTTTGTACAACTTTTTCCTGGTTCTGCTCACTTCACTCAGCATCAGTCCATACAAGTCTTTCCAGGTTTTTCTGAAGTCTGCCTGTTCATTATGTCTTATGGAAAATAGTATTCCACTGCATTCATATACCACAACTTGTTCAGCCATTCCCTAATTGATGGGCATCCTCTCAATTTCCAATTCTTGGCCACCACCGAAAGACCTGCTCTAAATATTTTTGTACACATGGGTCCTTTTCCTATTTTTATGATCTCTTTGGGATACAGAACTAGAAGTCATATTACTGGGTCAAAGGGTATGCCCATTTTGTAGCCCTTTGGGCATAATTCCAAATTACTCTCCAGAATGGTTGGATCAGTTCACAACTCCAACAACAATGCATCAGTGTTCCATTTTCTAAGCATTTATAATTTTCCTATTTTATCTTGTTAGCCAATCTGATAGGTGTGATGTGGTACCTCAGAATTTTTTTATTTGCATTTCTCTAATCAATAGTGATTCAGAGTTCTTTTTCACATGACTAAAGATAGCTTTAATTTCTTCATCTGGAAACTGACTGCTCATATCCTTTGACCATTTATCAATTGGGGAATGATTTGCATTCTTATAAATTTGACTCAGTTCTCTATATATTTTAGAAATGACATCTTTATCAGAGACACTGGTTATAAAAATCCTTTCCCAGTTTTCTGTTTCCCTTCTAATCTTGATTGCACAGTTAATTTATTTGAAAAAATTAAAAAAACACAAATAAATGAATATAATCTTTTGGGTGCTTCCCTAATTATTTCCCAGTTACAAAAAGTGTTTAGTTTATTGAATCAATTAATTTCATTAATCATTTACCAAAAGCTTCACTATGTGCAAATTATGCAGGCAACACTAGAGATTTGAAGTAGAACATGAGGAAAAAATAATCCATCCTCAGAGAGCTTGCATTCTGCTGAGTATTAGAACATGTTAATAACTAAGTAATTGCAAAATAATTTAAGGAAGAGTGGGACTTTAACAACTTCAAGGGGGGGAACAAAAAAAGACTTTCTAAAATAAATGGTATGTATGCAGGGCTTCAAAGAAAGATAGAGATTCTTAAGCTAGAGATTGAGGTAAGAAGGGATGTACTCCAGGCATGGTGGACAGCCTAGGCAAAACAAGAAAGGAGGACATGCCAAATTCTCTGGAAGAAAGGGTGATTGAAAGAAGGAGAGTGCTGACTTAAAGTTATCTTTGGGTTATAGTACTTAGGAAAATAATGATAGAAAATATGCATTTTAACTTGGATCAATATATTTGCATTTTTCCTCTTAAAAATATCTCAGAGTATGAGTTTAATTTTTAACCAAAAGAATCTTAAGTGGAAAACTTCTTACAGATCCATTAAAAAAAATCTTGGATTCTTTCAACAAAAGAGGCTGCTCACAGCACTTAAAGCTTTAGACTATAATACTGGACATTTCAAAGGTCCTAGAGTGATATGAAAATGACAGGAAATTGTATATATGAAATTCTCCAACTCTGTATTTTTTCAGGGAACTAAGTCCTTCTTTGTCTGAGTTCTATTTAATTGATTCTCTTGAAGTCAGTAACAATCGTGTCTTCAGAGCTCTGCACTAGTGTTCAATAGTTTTCACATTTGTGAAATGAGGGGCTGGACCAAATGACCTCTAAACTTCCTTCCAACTCAAAAATTCTATGATTTTCTGTGGAAATGAGAATACGCTCCATTCAACAGAGCCCATTTATCTTAAAGTGTCAGAAATATAAGAGAACTCTAATGGATGGTGTGGTTTACTTAACACTTCTGTCCTAAGGAGGAGAAACATTTTCTAAATACTTTTTTTTAAATTAGTCTTTACAGAATAATAGAAGAGTACATAAGAGTATAAATTCATGTAATAGTATATGAGTTTGTTTTTTACAAGGCAGGAATGAAAATTTTATTTCAAATATTGCATTTAGAGAAAAGAGGCATTATATAGGCTACTTGACATAGCCCAGTTTTATATATACACTATACACACACATGCACAGTATCACAAAAGTCTTAGTGGAGTTTCAGTTTAAAATTTTAAGCTATTAAAACTTAAAATATAGTTTTTAACATCAATTGCTTAAAATTGCAACTTTTGGGTCAACCTGTGGATAATCATAATCCGATTTATCCCTAAATTTCAAGTTACAAAATATATACACACAAACATACAAATACACATGCATATACTTAAGTATGGAAAAGGAGACAGAAAAGCAAAGACTAGCAATACATATATTTACAGTTAGAAATTTAGGGTTAAACTGGATCATGATTATTGTAAGCTTATGAAATACTTTCATGTGTCCTGGTATCAAAGTTAAAACAAAATATGTGGGTGTTTTTGCTGTTGTTGTTGTTGATGTTGTTGTTGTTATTGTTCAGTCGTTTCAGTTGTGTCTGACTTTGTGACCTCATTTGGGGTTTTCTTAGCAAAGATACTGGCATGGTTTGCCATTTCCTTCTCCAGCTCATTTTATAGGTAAGGAAACTGAGGCAAACAGGGGTAAGTGATTTGCCCAGGGTCACAAAGATAGTAATTGTCTGAGACTGGATTTAAACTCAGGTCTTCTTGACTCCAAGCCCAGCACACTATCCACTGTGCAATCTAGCTGCTAGAAGTCACTATTTTGTTTAGCAATCTAAAAGGGAAATTAACATCAAATAGAAAGAAATGGATGTAATGGAAAGAAATACCAGAAAGATATTTAGAATTGTGCAGTAATAATAATCTAAAAACTTTAAAAACTCAAAAGGACAAAGGAGAGAGAAAACTGTCTATTAGACACAGAAGTAAATAGTAAAGAGAACAATTCAAAGGAAGGGAGAAGAATATCAAGTAAGATGCTAGGAAATTCGAAAGAGACAAAATCCAAGACAAAAAAAAAAACTAACAAACTCCATGGCCCTCATTGTTGATAACAAATTCTTCAAAATATGGGTAATGGAGATAAATTAGATAATTGAAATTAAGGGGACAAATTTGATCTTCAGGCATCATGCTATGAAAACACTGGAAAAAGTTTATCAAGCACTTTATACATTTCCTTCTATTGTCCCACTTACTACTGATTTCTTTATTCTTATTTCTTACTTCTAATTTCTTGCCAATATCTTTCTTTACAAATGATGAAAAGGTAGAATGTAGCCCAGCACTGGTCAAATTAATTCCAAATGTGAACTACTTGAACATAAATTAATGGAATGTGTAGTCTACTTTTGTCTATGAAAGTCTACCCTGATATCTCAAAATAGGATTTTCAAAATTTGCATCAGAGAAGTACAAACTCTGTCAGGTTCTACAAGGCTGGAAAGATTTCAAGGATAGAACCAAAAATGGACTGTGTGTTATTTCAGACAAGCTTAACTAAGTTCACAGATCGTTAACACTAGAACCTTTGCCAACAGGTGACTTTTTTTTAATCTTAGAAGCTTATGATAACAGTCTAGTAAAATATTTGTTGAGGCACTAATATTTGCACTAATAGAGTGAGTAACCACACTAATGAAGTCACAACTCTTTTGAATTACTGGATTATTAAAATTATTCTTTATGCCTTAATACAAATCTCTTCTTTCCCATGTGGCCATGTCACATCAACTGTCCCTCTTTTCATTCTAGGACTTGGAGTGATAGAGGATTCTGGACAGGAAATCTCCTACTATATAATTAAGAAATGTGACAGGACTAAAGTACAAGATTTAGTCTCCTACTGTTATATCTAAGAATAGAAATCAATTTGATGGTAGTCTAGCCCCCAGGATAGCTTTGTTTCTCCATCTCAAAAAAAAAAAACCTGAATGAAAGAAAAAAAAATCAATCTGGATCACTTTAAGCTTTGTCATTGTTTCCATAGTGACTCTTGTCTTCTTTTGAAATACGACTGCTATCATCAGTAAGACTGACATAACCTTAGCTTTTGACTGACACAAATAAACCATGAGACTCAATGAGAGTTCTCTCATTGACCAACTTGTTCACTCTTTTCTCCACACCCACCAAATAACTTACACTAAATGAGTTCATCTTTATGAAGATAATTTAAGTAAGCTGCAACAAACAGTGCAACCTAGGCAAAATTCTGATGCTTTTCTATGATCACTTTTTCAGTTTCTTGCCTTTTCTATGACAACTTGCTCACATCCCCTTCCTCCATTCCAGGTTCTTTTAGTATCCTTGGATTTCTATGATGCTAGCTGCAAGGAACCTTAGAAATTTAGTCAAAAATGACATGGTTTTGCATAGATAATAGATGTAGCATTTAGTTTGGTAGTTATTAATAGTTTTTATTACCTTTTTCAGTAACAATGAAGTCGAGAGTCTTGCTTTTATTTTCCCCTCACCCTTGGTATCTTGGTATATTCCTTTAATTACCTTCCATGTTAGTGTCTCAATGACCTCACAACTGTTTTGATTGTTTCCAATACAGATCTGGAGAGGAATATGTACTTGGTCTAATCTGACTGCTCTTCCAATCTTTAGTACCATTTCTACTTCCTCTATAAGCACATCAGGAACTATGATTTTAGAGTCGAAGTCCAATGGTCCCACTATCATAAAAGGAGGAAACATGCTGTTAAAATATTTTTGATTGTTTTTGTTTTATCCAAATCTTAGAATCATTTTTATTTTTTCTTCTGTTTGTAATCCTATTTCTTTTCTTGAAAACCCTTTGTAATACTTTACTTACTTGGATATCTTATCAAGCTTTTTTAAATATGGTTTTACTCTTTCTTACATCTATTTGCTTTATGAGACAATACTACTCTTAATTATTCATTATTTTACTTTATAAGAGTATAGAAATTAGTTCATATTCTAACCAGGTGTTAACTTTGGCAACCATCTCTCTATGACAATTAGTCAGATATTTACTGCCCAAGGGGCTTTCCTAGGTATATTAATTAATTTACATTGGATAAGCTTCTGGAAAAATATTATAGTCAGTACTATTGTCATTTCTGTTGTTTACCTCTTTTAGATTTTCATTTTGAAATAATTCAGAATTAAACTATTTAGATTTTATGACATATCTTTTTTTTATCTTTCTTGTATTTTACTAAATCTAATCTTAGCTCTGAAGAGATAGTAGTCTGACAGTACAGATAACTGATTGGGAATAATTACCACATCAATGGCAGTTATTTTCTTGTCTGTTAATATAAATTCTAAGTGTGTATGTGTGTGTGTGTGATAGGATAGGGATCAGTATCTTTCCTAAAATCTGAGTCATAGAACTGAATGTAACATTCTAGATACATTCTTATCAGGCAGAGTAATGTGGGAGTAATAAAGCCTAACATCTAATTTCAACTGAAGTAGTTACATCATGGTCATTTTATTCTTTACTAAGCAACTCTCTATCTCAATCTTTCATAGGCACTGTTCCAAACCTTCCCCCTCTTTAATTGTGCTCTCTCACCTTAGCTTTCCTGTTACTATACTGAGAAATACAACTCTCTCTCTCTCTCTCTCTGTCTCTCTCTCTCTCTCTCTCTCTCACACACACACACACACACACACAGACACACACACACACAATTTCTCTCCGCTATGCCATTACTCAAAAATGCCCTTCATTGTGCACATTCTCTCTTCCTTTGCTCTAACTCTAAAAAAGAAGTGGTCCTTACCCTTGCTTGTGCCAAACATACTACTTGTGCCCTTGATCTCATTCACTATCATCTCTTTTGAGTGTCTACTCCTTCTTTTATTCCTTTTCTCTCAGCTTCAATCTCCCCACATTCATTCCCTAACTAAAGTCAAGCAAAACATATTCATATATTGGCCTTGTCTCATTCTGCACCTGTACTCCATCAAAAAAAAAAAGAAAAGAAAAACAGTGCGACAAAACACAGAAAAGTCCTGCAACTTCCTGAAGCTTCATTTCTTTTTTTCCAATCAAACTCCTACAAACAAGTGTCTTATTATTTTCACTTCCACTATGCCTTTAATTCATTTCTCAATTCCTTGGTATTTAGATTCTTACTCTATCACTCTTTTTAATTTGCTATCTCTATAGACACCAAAGGATTCCTTAACTGTTAAATCCAAAGAACTTTTCTAAGTCCTTAGCCAACTTGATGCACATCTTATACTGTCATCTGCCCCCTCCTCCTGGGCACTTTCTCATCTTGGTTTCTGTTAACATTGGTTTTGTTCTCCTACATGTCTGCCTGCTCCTAGGCAATCTCATCTCAGATTATCATCCATTTTAAAGCCCAGTCTTACACCCTTTTTTCTTTTTTTTCTACACTAAGTGATTCCATCAGCTCCAATTGGTTTGATTATCATATCTACACACAGAAGACTCCCCAAACTGTATGAAACCCTAATCTTTCTCTTTTACTCAAGTCCCAAAATGACAATATCTTGATAGGCCTTCCATTTAGGCAGCTCATCAATATCTCAAATTCAATCTACACAAAACATTGTTTACTTTCTCTCCCCTCTGCAATGCACCCATCATCCAAACTTCCAAACTTCCTTTAGGATATCTAGTTATGTTGAGAGTACCACCATCCTTGTAGTAACCCAAGTTCACAACCTAAGAGTGATTCCTTTTTTCCCTTGTGGAAGGAAGAGAAAGGGACCAGATGGAGGAGATTAATACATGAAACTATGTAGAATTGACTAGTTTTTGCCTACTTCCATGGATTTCTTTACTGGTTCTGTGTTGGTGTCTGGATCCACTTTATTATCCTCAACTGCACTGTCCATGAAGTCCATCACTCCGAGGACACATTTACACTATAGTTTTTGGGGGATCCAAACAGGAAGGAAGTGGGGTGTGTACTATACCAAAGTCCTCCCATGGAAGGAGGGGAAAAATGAATATGAAGTCAAGGAACAGATAAGGACAGCTACCTCCAAGTTCAGGTCATGGACTAGGCCAGCATGAGTCAGGTTTCTTCCTTTACAGTAGATGTCAATCTTTTGATTCCTCTTTACTCAAACTATAATCTGATTCTGGTCTTCATGATTTCTCAGTTGAACTCTTCCAATACTCTCAATTTTTCCTCCTTCCTCTAGTTATCTACTCTCTCTAAACCAACCTCAACACAGGTAACAAAATGATACTCCTAAAGCACAAGTCCAACAATGGCAGCAACCTGTATTACCTCTAAGACTCAATATATCTTCCTCTGTTAGGCATTTAAAGCTCTTTGCTATCAACTTTACAAGCTTATTATGCATTACTCTCTACTATGTGTTCTATGATCCAGGCTTCCTTCTCTTTGCACAAAACATTCCATCTCCTCAAACTGTGCCTTTGAACAGGCTGTCTCTCATTCCTGGAATGTATGACTACTTTTTGGTCACTTCTTGCAATACCTACTTTCCTTTAAAATACAGTTCAAATAACATTTCTTACAAAGCCCCTTTATGTTTTATAATAAATATTCCTTTTTAAACTAAAGGAACTAATAGTTCCTTTAAAAACTATTCACTAGGTGACATTTAATAAAGGGGTAAGAGTAGAGAATGGGCAAATGAGTCAGTTAAACCCAGTTTTTTTTTAATTCTTTGATTTCAGGACTGGACAATGCTCCTGAATGAATGTACTAAACAACATAGTATACTTGAAATGTCAGGTAATTTTTTTTTCCAACACAGGCAGTTTCTGTATGATGCCCAAACAAATGATCAAAAGAAGGAAAAAGAAATGCCAAAATTGGATCTTTGTTGTTTTTGTAGACTAAATAAAATAATAATTAATGACCTTTTCCTCCCTAATATTCCCTTGGTTATAAACATTATAATAATATTGTGAAGCACAACATAGCTGATAGATATTTAAAAAGCACTGAAACAGAAAAGAATAATGTATTTAAGATGACATTAAAGAGACATGAATAATGCCATATGCTGTTATTTATTATTTAGCATCTACCTCACAGTATTGCTTTGGTAATCAAATGAAATAATGTGCATAGAGTATTTCAATAATCATACAGTTTATTAATATTAATTGTTGTTGTTGCTGTTGTTAAAATATTGCTTTGACCTCTCCCTTTTTACATTCTGGTAAATTTTTCTTCTTTAAGATTGAATATCCAACCTTAAGCTCTCTTCTGAGCTACAGTATTGTACCTCCAATTGTTTACTAAACATCTCAAACTGAATAGCCCTTAAATTTCTCAAGTTCAACATATACAAAACAGAATTCCTTATCTTACACACACACACACACACACTTCCAAATTTTCCCATTACTGTCAAGGATACAACTATCCTTTTAGTCACCCAGACTTGCAAACTCAGCAGCATCTTCTACTTCCCACTCTCATTCACCCTACATATTTAATCTTTTTTTCCAAATCTTGTGGCTTCTACCATTACATTTCTCATAAATGCCCTCTTGTCTCCACTCATGCAGCCAAAACCCTAATCCAGGGTCTCATCACATCTTACTTGGACTATTGCAATAATCCTGTAAAGATCTTCTGGCCTCACCTCTCCTTCTTTCAAGTTATCCTCCATTCAAATGCTACATTGATTTTCCCCCCTCCCCCTATTTATTTATTTATTTTTAGTTTTAAACATTCTCTTCCACAAGAGTTTGAGTTCCAAATTTTCTCCCCATCCCATGACAGTCTGCATTCTGATTCCCCGTTCACCCAATCTGTTGTCCCTTCTATCCCCCCCCCCAACTCCATTCCCTTCTCCTTCTATTTTCTTGTAGGGTAAGATAGATTTCTATACCCCATAGACTGTATATCTTATTTAGCAGTTGCATGAAGAAACAATTTCTAACATTTGTTTCTAAAACTTTGAGTTCCAAATTCTCTCCCCTTCTCCCTCCCCACCCACTCTCACTGAGAAGACAAGCAATTCAACATAGGCTATACATGTGTAGTCATGCAAAATACTTCCATAATAGTCAGGTTGTGAAAGACTAACTATATTTCCCTCCATCCTATCCCAGTCCTCATTTATTTTATTCTCTCCTTTATCCCTGTCCCTTCTCAAAGCGTTTACTTCTGATTACCTACTCCCCCAATCTGTCCTCCCTTCTATCATACCTCCTTCTCTTATCCTCTTCCCCGCTACTTTCCTGTAGGGTATTATAGATTCCCATACCCAACTGGGTGTGTATGTTATTCCCCCTTAAGCCAAGTCTGATGAGAGTATAGTTCACTCATTCCTTCTCACCTCCTCCCTGTTCTTTCCACTGTAAAAGCTTTTTCTTGTCTCTTTTATGTGAGATAATTTAACCTATTCTTCTCTCTTTCTCCTTCTCCCAGTACATTCTTCTCACTCCTTAATTTTCTTTTTTAGATTTCATCCCTTCATATTCAATTCATCTTGTGCCCTATGTCTATATATATTCCCACCAACAAATTTAATAATGAGAAAGGTCTTATGAGTTACAAATATCATCTTTCCAGGTAGGAATATAAACACTTCAACTTCAACAGGTCCCTTATGATTTCTCTTTCCTGTTTACCTTTCCACGCTTCTGTTGAGTCTTGTATTTTAAAGTCAACTTTTCTATTTAGCTCTGGTTTCTCAAAAATGTATTAAATTCCTCTACATCATTAAATGTCCATTCTTCCCCTGAAGGATTATATACTCACTTTTGCTGGGAAGGTGATGCTTCATTGTAATCCTAGATCCTTTGACCTCCAGAATATCATATTCCAAATCCTCTGACCCCTTAATGTAGAAACTGCTAAATCTTGTGATATCCTGATTGTGTTTCCACAGTACTTGAATTGTTTCTTTCTGACTGCTTACAATATTTTCTCCTTCACTTGTGAAGTCTGTAACTTGGCTATAATATTCCTGGGAGTTTTTCTTTTGGGATCTCTTTCAGGTTGATTCTTTCCATTTCTATTTTACCCTCTGGTTCTAGAATATTAGGGCAGTTTTCCTTGATAAATTCTTGAGAGATGATTTCTAGGCTCTTTTTTTTTTTATCATGGCTTTCAGATAGTCCAATAATTTTTAAATTATCTCTCCTGGATCTATTTTCCAGGTCGGTTGTTTTTCCAGTGAGATGTTTTACATTGTCTTCTATTTTGTCATTCCTTTGGTTTTGTTTTATAATTTCTAGATTTCTCACAGAGTCATTAGCTTTCATTTGCCCCATTATAATTTTTAAGGAATTATTTTCCTCAGTGAGCTTTTGGACTTCCTTCTTCATTTGGTCAATTCTGCTTTTTAAGGCGTTCTTCTCCTCATTGGCTTTTTGGACCTCTTTTGCCATTTGATTTAGTCCATTTTTTAAGGTATTGTTTTCTTCAGAATTTTAGAGGGGTCTCTTTTATCAAGCTGTTGACTAGTTTTTCATGATTTTCTTAAATCACTCTCATTTCTCTTCCCATTTTTTCCTTTACTTCTCTTACTTGATTTTTCAAAATTCTTTTTGAGCTCCTCCATGGCCTGAGACCAATTCATATTTTTCTTGGGGGCTCTATGTAGGAGCTTTGATTTTGTTGTCTTCTGGCTGTATGTTTTGATCTTCCTTGTCACCAAAATAAGATTTTATAGTCTGATTTTTTTCACTCTATTTACTCATTTTCCCAGCCAGTTTTTTGACTTTTTCACTCTTTGTTAAGGTAGGGCTCTGCTTCCAGTGTGGAGAGTGTATTGTCCCAAGCTTCAGGGGTTTTGTGCAGCTGTTTTCAGAGATACTTCTAGGGACCTGTAAGTTTTCAGTTCTTCCAAAGTGGCATGATCTAAGGAGAGGTATTTACTCCTTTCCTGGCCTGTGCTCTGTTCTTTGAGTGACCACAAGCACTTTTTTGCCCTGGAAAGGAGAGGAGGTTTCGCTCTCCAATGCTGCCATGAACTTCAGCATGCCAGCACTCCTTCTCACCCAAGAACCACCACCCAGGACTGTCACCCAGATCCAAGCATGGGCAAAGCAAGAGAATACTGCCTCAATACCAGCAAAGAGAGCCCTGCAATCCCCCTCTGATCAGCTGCTTGATCCCCCTACCATCTGTGGGTCAAAAGCTCTGGAAGCAACCACAGCTGTGGCCACCAGTCTGGGGCTGCACTAGGGCCAGGGCCAGACTGTGTTCCTCTCTCACCTAAGTCCAACAGACCTTTCCCACTGACCTTCTAAGTTGTCTTTGGTGTTTGTAGGTTGAGAACTCTGGAAACTGCCACAGTTCCCCTTGATTCAGTCCCCTAAGGCCTGCCCCAGATTCTCTGAGGCCTGGTCTTTGCCTGTGCAACAACACTGAACTGTGCTCCTTTCCCAGCCTAGTGCAACAGACTTTTCTTGTTAACCATCCAGGTTGTCTTGGGCTGGAAATTTGTTTCACTCTGTCTTTTTGTGGGTTCTGCTGCTCTAGAATATGTTTAGAGTCATTTTTACAAGTATTTAAAACAGTTTGGGGGAGAGCTCAAGGGAGTCCCTGTTTGTACTCTGCCATCTTGGCTCCACCTCTCCTACATTGATTTTTCTAAACCATGTATCTGACCATATCACTACCATTTTCCAGGAGCACCAGGAACTCCCTATCACATCAAAGAGCAGATATAAGCTCCCCTGTTTGGCATGTAAGGTTCTTCATAACTTATCTCTTTCTTATCTCCCCAGCCTTCCTACACTGCATTATCTTCCATGTACTCTATGATCCAGTGACACTGGATTGCTTGTAGTATCTCAGACATCACAGTCCATATTTCTTCTTTGCAGTTTGTATTCATTGCCTTACATGTTTGTAATGATCTACCCCCTTATTTCCACCTCTAAGATCCTCTAGCTTCCCTCAAGATGCAACTCAAATCCCTCCTTCTTCAATAGACCTTTTTTTTGCTCTCCCTAGCTACCAATCACTTCATCTTTTATATTATCATCATATACTTTATAACTTTTGTGTACCTAAATATTTACCTGCTGTCTCCTCCATTCTAATTTACATTCCTTGAGAACAGGGACTCCATATTTTGCTTTATTTTTCTTTGGCCTTTGTATGGCCAGCATTCAGCACAGTGGCTGGCAATAGAAAGAGCTTAATAAATGCTTTTAAATGACTGACTGACTAATAATAATACTAGCTAACATTGATAGAAAGCCTTGAGGTTTACCAAGTGCTTTACACACATTATCTTACTTGATTCTATGAGGCAGGGTTAAGTAATAAATAACCACACATGGAATTTTCCAATTCCATTTAATATCATGAAAACTTTTATTTATTCAAGTTTTTAACTTTCTATCTCCATTTTCTTTTATGAGCCTCTTTTTTCCCATTCAAACTACCTAAGGTCATATTTATTTAATATATATTTTCCCCAATTACATGTAAAAACAATTATAATATTCTTTTTTTTTCAAATTTTGAGTTCCAAATTTGCTCCTTCCCTCCTCTCCACTCTCATCTTATGAACCTCTTAACAACCTTATGAGGGAGGTGTCTAACTGTCATTATCACTATTTTTACACATGAAGAAGCTGAAGATGTTATTTTAAATGATTGATTCAGAGTCACATAAATATGAAGTGTCATACATAAACCCAGGTCTTCCTGACTCCAAGACCTGTACTCTATCTGTTACACTACACCATGTCTCCAAGCCTATTTCTCACCTGCTACAAAAATATAATCAGTCCTTTGTTCATCAAAATTTCTATAATAATATTTTGTAATTAGATAATGCTTTATAAATATTATATTTTTCCCTCACAATATCCATAGGAGGTAGGTAAGTCTTAATATCCCCATTTTGCAGATGAGAAATTTGAGAGTAGTAGAGGTTATGATTTGGATAGGGTCACATGGTCAGTAAGGATTTGAGAATGGATTTGAATTCAGGTCTTTCTGACTCCAGATCCAGCACTATTATCCAATGAGCCACCTAGTTCTTTCATTATAGTATTCTGTACCAGACCAGGTCAAAAAGTGTCCATTTGTACAAAATGCTAATCAATCAGATGAGAAGTGAAAACAAAACTTGGGTCAATTAGGTAACTTGCTTACTAAAATGATGTCATAAAAAGAAAAAAAATCTTTTAATTATCTGAGTTAATGTAATATTTTCACAAAATGTAGATTTAGCCTAAAGTTCAGTTGTCAGACAGTATTTGATTCAATGCTTGCACAATAACATATCAGATTGTACCCTGTCTATGACTCATCATGGCAAAAATGGGGGGAAAAGGTTATCATTTATTAAAAGAAAAATAATTATGTGTCACTGAGTGAGAACAGATTTCCTAGAAGAAAAATAGAGACTTCTTAATGCTAAGTCATGGAAATTAAGGTTTCTTGGACAGAGTCAGGGTAGGAGGAGTGTTGGAGGAAGAGAAGGTACCAAAGAATTCTTATAATATTAGTTTTTTCAATCTATAGCTTTAACCTTGGATTTGGATATAGATACAAGAAAAGAATCATGTAAACAGGGAGTACAGAAGGAATCTACTTGTGCGAAAGTGTTATGCCTAAAAGGTAATTGGAATCCTCTTTAAGAAGGAAAAGATGTATCTGGAATGAAAGAGGATTTTTTCTGGAATGTATAGATAGCCATTTATCCTTATTTCACTAGAATTACAAATACAGTTTACTCTATTGATTCCTTTGCAGACTGCATATTACTGGTATATTTCCTTCAATTAATCACACTCCCAGGCTAGGCATTGAATTTATAAATGGATCTTTTTTATCCGCTGTAGTTTTAGAAGAGTTTTCATATTTTAAAGGATGTCTAGACCTAAATTTATGCTCAATGAATGCTAACTTTATAGGAATTTAAAACATATTTCTTTAAAATTATAACTAAAATGTTATCTATATGGTGCCAAAATAACCAGTTATAAACTGAATACTCATCAAATTTGTATTCACCCACCAGATATGTACCTGATTAAAGAAACTTCTCAGATAAAAAATCAACATTCATCAGTCCAATATGCATGTAATGCCTATTTATAAAAGGCTATCCGACTAAGACTTTAGAAAGTGTTTGTTTCTTTAAGAATGAGAGAGGCTTGAAGAATAGTAATTTAACTGTAAATGAGAGAGAGAGAAAGTTAATGGAGATGATTTGAGAGAAACCATGGAGAAAAACATAAATAATTTTAGATATAATAAGTTTCAGATAATACATGGAAAATAAAATCAATTTTAAAAATCTTGTATGTATATACAAGAGAAAGAGAAAGAGGATGCGGGGTGAAAAACATTTATCTTGATGGATGTGTTCTCTTGAGAAGAGAATTAAGGGAATTCTTTAAGAGGTTCTAATAGGTATCCTGAGTGAATTGAGTGGTGGAATTATGTTTCCAGAAGTAAGAAGTCATGTGCAGTTACAGTGATGTTTTAAGGTGACTCTAAAGACTTCTCATAGCAAAAACATTATAAATAACTATTTATGCATTTATAGATTTGTTTGGGTTTTTTTGGTACCTTATTAATCACTTGCATAGTCTATAAACTTGAATGTTTATTTAATCTTGCAGAATTAGAAGGTGGTAGACAGATATAAGCAACAACTTTGGGGGGAAAGATTTCTCCAGCATATTAAATAATAATATTTAACAAATAGGGGTATGATCTCAAAGCCTAAATAATTAATTAATTAGAGGCCTTAAAATGTAATAATTAATAAGAAATTAATAAAGCATATTTTAGAAAGTAAAATGATAAGAATGAATACGGTAGTGAGTCAAGTAGCAGACTGAGGATTGACATTGCTGAATGTGACTGAACTCTTGAAACTGATTCCCATGAAATAATTACACTCTTCCAGAAAAATTCATTCATTCATTCATTCATATTTCTCATTCATTTTTAACTAATTATTTTTTCATTTATTTGTTCATTCATTTATCTTTTGTTTGCCTGTTTATTTTAAATATAGGAAAGAATTTATTAAGCATTTACTATGTATAAGACAATGAGCTAAGTGCTGTGTATAAAATACATGCAAACAGAATTGTCATGCCTTAGAGAGATTGCATTCTAATGGGGAAGATAAAATATAATGGAGAGTGATGGTCAGGGAAGAATGTTTTAGAACACAAAGTCACAGAGATGATGATAAGAATCATAGGCACTTGATTGGCATGTCTTAACAATTGTACTGTGAATTTTATCATAGTTCTCAGAGTAAAAATTGAAAATTCTGGGGATGAGAAAGGTATATATGATGAAATGGCATAAAGATGGTCAACAAGTGGTATGATGAGTCTGGATTGAGCATAGACATAGTGAATGCTCACCATTCAGAAGTCCAAGATTCAAAGGTGACAGTTTGAGTTCCAAGTCTAGGGTAAATGCTGGATCATGGTAGTTTGACGATGGGTCAAAAATGATTTGGGAAATGAGTCTGCTAAAACCTTTAAACACATTCTCAAACTCATCTGACATGCTTCCCATCAATCTCAAAAGGCTGTTTTTAATTGAATTAATTAGATAATGATCATTATTAAATTTAGACAAATCAATGTGTGAGTGTGAACACACGAGATTATTTCACTCATTTCTGGAGGTTAAAAAAAAGGAAAAAAAGATTTCTATTTCCAAGAATGTCCATTCCATGTGAGGTAGGTCAAATGACTTAGAAAAATGTCATTAAACAAACAAGCATTGAATCAGTAACCTACTATATACCTGATACTTTGACAGATTTTAGGGATGCAATGACAAAACTAAAACAATTTCTGTCCTCAAATAACTTATAACACAGCTAGAGCAGATACCAGATATGTATAAAAGCATAGACAAAATAAATACTAGCCAATTTGAAGTCAGGGAGGTGCTAGCAGTTAGAAAGATCAGAAAAAGTTTTGTATAGAAGATGGCCATGGATCTTAGCCTTTAAAGAAACTAGGGATTCCAAGAAGTTGAGGTGAAGGAGAATACATTCAAATAATGAGGAAACAATCAATCATAAACATTTATTAAGCAAAAGATAGTCCAGGCCCTCATGAAGTTTAAAAACCTAATGGAGGAAACAAAATGAAAACACATATATACAAAGCAAGCTATTTACAGGATAAATCAGAAATAATTAAAAGAAGAAAAGCACTGGAATTAAGAGGGATTAGGAAAGGCTGCTTATAGAAGTTGAGGTTTTAGCTGGGATTTAAGGGAGGCCAGGGAGACCAGTAGTTGCAGAGGAGGGAGAGAAGTCCAAGCACGGGGGGACAGCCAGCAAAAATGAATGGAACCAAAAGATGGAGTGTCTTGTTTGTGAAACAGCCAGGAGGTCAGTGTTACTGGGTAAAAGAGTAACTTAACTCTCTGGGAATGAGATATAAAAAGATTGGAAAGGTGGGGGGGGGTCTAAATTATGAAGGGCTTTGAATCCCAAACAGAGCATTTTGCATTTGCTCCTAGGGGCAATAGGGAGCCATTGAAGTTTATTGAGCAGGGAAGTGACAAGATTCTAACTATATTTTAGGAAAATCACTTTAGTGGATAAATGGAAAAGGTATTAGACTCGAGAAAGACTTGAGGCAGGTTATCAATAAGTGGATTAGGGATTCAAAAGAGAAATAGCATAGAATTTAACTGGTTCATCAAAGAGTCAATATAGGGGAAATAGGAGACAGTAGATAGTGGAGGTGAGATGGCCTGGGAAATAATTTAGGGGTAAAGGGATTAGAAGTCATGAAGATGAAAAGTATGGTACTCTAAGATTACTTAGGCCAAACAAAAATTGAATGGTTGCCTATGATCTGTGGCAATATTAAGTAAATTAAAGATTGACACGTCTTTGACTTATGTGTAATTTATTGTCAGTATCGTCATAGATTATTGCCTATGGTGTGTGATAGTATTAAGTAAATTAGAAATTTAAGTGTCTAAATTTATGCATAATTTATTGTCAATGCTGTCATAGATTGTTGCATTTATGTTATGTCTTCATAAAATATGCAACATAGAATATAGGAAAGATAACTGAACAATACTAACATGTGTTTAAGGGTGCAAACATTCAAAATACACAGAAGAGATAGTAGAATTTTCTGAGGGAAAGGAACTAGTCACCAAGAGGATAGGGAAAGCTAATTTACCAAAAAGACAAGAGGAAAATAAATTTCCAAAGTTAAAATTGAGAGGGGTAGGCACAGTGAGCAGTGAAAAATATAGCTATATATATATATATTAATTATATATAATTAATTATATATAATATATTAATATATATATTAGTGTAGTGAGACTCAGATTTTCACTGTTCAAAAGCAGTACCATAATTAAACTTTGCTCTGGATAGATATGCATAAAAAGACAAAAACAAAACAAGTCAGTAAAGAAATTTTGCTCCTCAACCTGCCTTTTGAAGTTTATAAAATTCACTTACAGCCAAGTTGAAGAGAAGTTTGTGCATGAGTAAGATTGTTGGAAACCAAAGTTTGAAGATTAAGAAAGGAAAGACTTAATCAATTTAGGGATACTTTGCCTGTCTTTTGTTACCCAGGTATGTGTTTGATTAAAGAAATTCTAGTTATTTGACAGTGAGAAGTTCTAGCCATTTTGTCCTAATAGAATGAAATTCACTGATATGCCTTATCTTTCCTGAAGAAGAAGGAGGAGGAGGAGGAGGATGACAAGGAGGAGGAGGAAGTACACTATAGTAGCAGGGCACAATATTCATGAGAGAGGCTAAGAAAAGCATAGTAGTATACTCACAGAGGTCACATCAAGTCAATTCAAAAAGCCTTTATTAAGCCAGTGATTCCCATTTAGTTATCTGTGAACCAGGGTTCTGAGTTTTTTAATGACTCCTTGTGTTAAGCTGGTCCCTCTGATCACCCACCCCTCCCTGCTTCTAGACAGTATAGTAAGTTTATAAGTAGCCACAGAAGCAAGTTAAGCCTAGGATTTAGGGCCCTTGACTGCCTTCTCTGCTTTTTCTTTTTCGGAGGACAGGTGACCTATTCCAAAATGGATATATCCAATCTTTGAGGCAATGTCATGTAATTAAGAGGACAGAGATATTGGAGCGTATATGTAGTTGGCAGACATAGTTGAAGCTGAGTGGTTTCATGAGGAATTGCTGCGTCATGGGATATCACCAATAGAGGAAAGATCTTAATTAATTGGACTGTGAGGTCCTTGAAAACAAGAACTATTTTTTTTTGCCTTTATAACCCCAGCATTAGAACAGGGCCTAGTACATAATAGGTACTTAATAAATGCTTCTTGATTAACTGACTCAACCCTGTGCTTGGCTTGTCATAAGACATAAATATGGAGAAGTTGATTAGACCATTAAAAAATGATGTGAAATGTAAAGTGCCTGTTAAGCAGTCTCACAAACTACTTTGTGTTCTGAAATTTAAATCTCAACCTCCCAGGAGAGTATTACAGTAGATAGAAGTTAATGAATCCTGAATTAATTCTGACTGTGTGCTTTATGTGTTTTGTTTGTGTTAAGCATTTCTTTTGTGCAGAGGAAATAAATAGCTGTACCATACCTGATTTACATTATACTTTGAATACCTTTTACTCTTCCCTTTGGGGATATTCTAGTAATGAGTCAAAAATAAGCTTTAAGTATTCCCCACTCCCCTTACACTACCACCACTAGTGTGCCGGAAAAGAGATTTAATAAGCAAAAGTGTACAAAGAAAAGAAGTCTTCTGGGTGATCAAAATCCTCCAGAACTGAACCCAGTCAAGCCTGGCTATGCTTGGGCCTAGATCAGAAGGGCTACTGAGAAGAGAGAGAATAGGTGCAGTACCTCAACTACTCAGGCACAAGAGGTTCTAATGATTAGACAAATACCACACTTTTAGCGAGGGTATAAAGCATAATTCTTGACTTTTGTTTCACATAATTTCTAAAAATCTTGTAACTCAAAAAAATTTTTTTAACATTCTCCAAAAAAATGTCAAAATTAACTTTAATGTATATATCTTTGTTTAATGCTTTAGGATGATTAAGAAGAGGATGATTAAGAAGAGGTAATGAGGTAGCTCTTCTGATACCAGACTGGGCTAGCCAGGTAGCACAGTGGATCCAAGTACCAGGCCTGGAGTCAAGGAAGACCTGAGTTCAAATCTGACCTCAAACAATTACTATCTGTATGACTGTGGACAAGTCACCTAACTTCTGTTTTCCTTGGTTTCCTTATCTCTCAAATAGAGATGATAGTAATGGAACCTACCTTCCAGGGTTGTTGTGAAGGTAAATGAGATAATAATAAAGCACTTAACACAGTTCTTGGTATATACTAGGTGCTGCACAAATGTTATTATTATTACTAAATACTAATAATGTTTCATTATTTCTAGAATTATAAAGTCATTGATACATATTATTGAAATCTGTCTAATCAGAAATGATAAATCATTAAAAAAAATGGTTTGTCCTTTTTAACTTTCATGGTCCCTAAAATATTTAAGAGGGTCTATGATTCCAAGTTTTATGCTGTATAAGACAAAATAGCTCAAAATTTAGAGTGTTAGAGATATGTCTCATCTTATCCACCAATTCAATCTCTAATGAAAGAAGTTCTAAGCCAGTTCTGCCAAAAAATCCTTTTTCTTGCCAAAGAAAATAGCCAAATATTCAACTGGTTTGTTCCCATTGCGGTTCCCAAGTATGTAGCCTGCTAGGCCTCCCCCAGTTGATTGACAAACTGTTGATTGGTGACTTCAAGTAGTTTCATTTTCCTTTATTGTAACTATTAAAAACAAGGCTTAATTGTTTTACTCTAGATCCTAGGAGTTTGACTATGAATATGAAGCAGGTTGTTTATGCAAACACATGTTTCCTGTATCCAATAAAGGCATTGGATTCTATGTAAAAAGCACAAAATAACCATTTGAGATAAAGCTTATAACTTGATAATATGACTGTCAACCTTGACTTATGGTGACATGAAGTCAGTGACTTTAACAAAAAAAAAAAAAAGATACTTCAAGACTCCCAAAGAAAAACTTCAACCCAAAATTGACTCAAAGAGTCCCAGACCCTAAGCTTTAAAGAAGTTACAAGCACTGCTATGGAAAATCTCAAAATAATTGAGCTTATAGTGAAGAAGGAGATAGCTACAATGCTGTGATAATCCTCTCTTGTGTGATTTTTTTCTTTCTTTTTCTCTTTCCCTATTTTCTTCATGACTAGCTTCAGATATGATGATTTGGCATTAGCCTATAGTGAATCACGTCTTCAAATTCTGACTACAAATCCAATTTTCATCCCAAACTTATACAGTGCCTATCTGATTTATGGTTATCAGCCAAAGAAATACATAAAATGAATATTTTTGTTCTGTTTATGCAGTAAAAACTTGATGTGGCACTGTTTAAATTCTATTTGATAGTAAATAAGCTTTAAATACATTAGAACACTTTTAAACAAACGATTGCAAAAAGCCTGGCTGTCTTATAAGCACTAAGTTATAGCATTGCTATCCACATTACTGCAGTTAAGGGCCTGAGAGCCTTAACATTAAAAATCCCATTTTCAGAGCTTTATAACAGCTGTTAAAAAAAAAAAAAAGAAATCTATCACAACCAAGACTTAAGATATGAGACCTCAGGCTGAGAAAGAGTTCTTTTGATTTGGAATGTTAATTTTGTTCAATGAAATAACTAAAACAATAGTATCATTTTGTTTTTTGGTGCAGCTTTCAACACCAAAGATGTTTTCCCCAATACATTCAAGTAAACTCCCCTACAGAGTAGAGTCATTAAAAACAATTAAACATAATCGTAAATGGTACAATTTACTCCACACTTCTTGGATTTGTGATAGTTAATAGAAAAGATGAGTTTCCTTTTTGACAGCCTGGTGCCAACATAGTTATTCATAGTTTTCCTGAGATGTTTCAAATTTTGTTTTGTTTTGTTTTGTTTTTAAATTCTGCTATTTCATGTTGGGACCCATGTCTCTGGTCAGTTTCACTAAAACAATTCTGGAGGTGGGTATGCTGAGCAAGCTTTGGCTGATTAAAAAAGTAGCTGAAGGGCTAGAGCAAAAATATTATAAAATAGCAATTCTCAAAGTGTGGTCAGGGGACTCCTGATGCACATGAGGAGTCTTTGAAGTGAAAACCATACTTTTACATTTTATTTCTAATATGATAAATATTAGCAAACATAAGCCACATAAACGAAATCTCTTAGGGATGGAGGGGGTGGGGGAGCTCAATATTTTTTAAGAGTGTAAAGGGATCCTGAGAACTAAAAGTCTGAGAAACACAGCCATAAGGCTTGAGCAGCATTCAAACTTTGATAGATAAAATAGTGGATAAGAAAGACAGCTTAGAGAGAATATTCTACTACTCCTACAATTTATTTGTTTGTTTTGTTTTGTTTTGTTTTTCTGATGAGAATGTGACAATGAGGTCACACTTTTGGACAGCAGCAGAATTATGAATTAAGCACAGGTACAGAGAATCTTGAGTAGAGCAGAGCAATTGGCTGAACAGATTAGACAAGTAAGAAGCAGTGACTGAATCCAGATTTACAGTGGTTACCCTTAAGCTAAGTAGTGTTGTCTTGTCAGGAGGACACTTGAAATCTGGCCTTAGATACTCACTAGCTGTGTGACCCTGAACAAATCACTTTACCCTGTTTACTTCAGTTTCCTCATCTGTAAAATAAGGTACATTTGCCACCATTTACAGATAAGAGGTTTCAGCCAGTACATGATCTTATTATTGGTATAGAAGTTGGTGCTCAAATAACTATTGTTGGAAAATAGATAAAACTTCAAATATGGGATACAGAAGGAAAAGAATGCAACAGCTTTACTAGTGTATGATATTACAGGAGAGATATATTCAACTACTTGACAACTTGGCTAGAAGATGCTTGCCAGAATTCCAATTCCAACATGGACCTTATCAGAAGAAAAGTGATTTAGAATCTAGAAGAGAAGTTAAAAAAGAAGGTGAATGTTTTCCTGAGAATATGGATTGATCTTTATGGAAACTTCTTATTCAAAACATTAGAAAACATAAGAATCAATGAGGTATGAATGTTGTATCTATCTAAATGAAAAGTTGTTATCTATCTAAAAGCTAGAGTGAGCATTATTTGTCATATAGATAAATTTGAAACCTTCCCAATAAGAACAGAAGTGAAGCAAGGATGTCCATTATCACCATTATTATTCTATATTGTACTAGAAATGCTAGCTATAGCTATGAGACAAGAAAAAGAAATTAAAGGAAAAAATGAACGATGAAGAAACAAACAAAACTATCACTTTTTGCAGATGACATAATGGCATACCTAGATAACCCTAGAGAATCAGCTAAAAATTAGTTGAAACAATGAACAACGTTAGCAAAAATTGCAAGATATAAAATAAACCCTCATAAATAATCAGTATTTCTATATTATCAACCAAACCTAGCAGCAAGAAGTAGAAAGAAAAATTCCACTTCAAATAACTTCTCTTAACATAAAATACCTCGGTGGTCTACCTGCCAAGACAAACCCAGGGATAATAAGAACACAATTACAAAGCACTTTTCACACAAATAAAGACTTCTAAAAATTTATGAATTATTATTGATGGGTAGGTCAAGCTATTATAATAAAATGACAATTTTACCTAAAATACTTTATTTATTCAGTGCCTTACCAATTAACCTACCAAAGAATTATTTTATAAGCTAGAAGAAGTAATAACAAAATTGATCTAGAAGAACCAAAGGTCAAGAATCTCAAGGGAATCAATGAAGAAAAGATGTGAATGAAAACAGCCTAGCAGTTGCAGATTTCAAATAATTTTACAAAGCAGTAATTATCAAAATAATCTGATTCTAGGTAAGAAATAGAGTGGTGGATCAGTGGAATAGATCTGGAACACAATACATAGTAATAAATGACCATAGTAGTCTAGTGTTTGATGAACCCAAAGATCTGAGCTTTTGCAGTAAAAACTCAACATTTGACAAAAATTGCAGGGACAATTGGAAAGCAGTTGGGAAGAAATGAGTCATAGACCAATACTTCACACCAGGTACTAAGATAAGTGATTTAGACATAAAGGGTGATATCAAAAGTAAATTAGGGTAGTGTGGAATTATGTACCTGAAAGATCTACTAAATCGGTATCCCAAAGAGATAAAAAAGGAAAAGGACCTATTTATACAAAAAAGAAAAAATTATTTATAGAAGTTCATTTTGTGGTGACAAAGAATTGGAGAATGAGGGGCTCTACCCTCAATTAGGGAATAGCTGAACAAGTTATAGCATATGATTATGAAGGAATACCATTGGTGCTATAAGAAATGACAGACATAGTGGTGTCAGAAAAACCTGGGAAGACATATGAATTCTTGCAAAGTGAAGTGAGCACAACCTGGAGAACACCATACACAGTAACAACAATATTATAAAGATGATCAACCATGAAAGACTTATCTACTCTGATCAAGACAGCAACTAAAGAAAACTCCAAAAAGCCCATGTTGAAAAATGCCACTCACCTCTGGAGAGAGAAATGATGAACTCTGAATGCAAATTGAAGCATAATTTTTAAACTTTATTTTTATTATTTTATTTTGTTTGTTTTTTCCTCAATAAGGGTAATACAGAAATGTTTTGCACATCTTCATATATATATAAAATCAATATCAAGGAAGGGTGAGGGATAGGAGAGAGAGAATTTGTAAATCAAAATTTTGAAAAATGATTGTTATTGTTAAAAATTGTTTTACATTTAATAAGGAAATATTTGGTGACAATGTATTTTTAAAGTATTCATTTAGTAATGTAACTGATAAAACATTAAGACTGTTCATCTTTTTTTGTGGTGTCATTTTTTTTCTTTGTCAGAATGTACCAGGAATAAAGATCTATTATTTCTCTAACCATTTAGTTCCAGCTTTATTTTTGTAAGCATTGCCTTGCCATTATATTTATGTATGTTCAGTGTTTCATAGTGAGATACTTACTGTAGTTTGTTGTAATTTTGTATGGAATTTCTCTTTCTATTCTTCACTCTATTTTCAATTAATAAAAGTGCAGTGTTGGTTTTGTGAACTTATTATTGATCCGATAATGTTATTGGAAGTATTAATTGTTTTAATTTTTTGTTGTTGATTTGGCCTAAATGTCTTTAACTAAATTTTCATGCCATCAGGAAATAGAGAATCATGACTTCCTTTTTGTCTATGCTTATTCTGTTAAATTATTTTTCTTGTCTTTTTAATAAAAGTAGCATTTCCCATACTATGTGGAATCACTGTGGAGACAATGTTTATCCTTGACTGGCACCTGGTTTTCCTGGGAAAAATTCCAATAACTAAAAAAGTTATCAATAATATTATTGGTTTCAGAGAAGTGTTTTTGATAGTTCTAAGAAAAATATCTTATTTCTTATTTATATATAAGATTACTATTAATAGATGGTGTTTTTTCCCTGCATCTAATGATATAATCACTTAACCTTTCTAAAGAATATATTAATTTTTCTAGTCGATTCCTGTGGGAATTACCTTTAACTGATTGACAGAAATACTGAATCACTTCATTCCCTTATCCTCTTTCATAACTATTTTCTGTGTCCCTCAATTTTTCTTAGGAATGGTGGTAGAGGCAAGCATGGAGAAAATTCTAGGCATGGTGGACAACCAGTTAAAATGCATCGGATTGGGAAGTAGAATATTTTATACAAGAAACAGAAGCGGGCTTATAATCACTGGATCATAGAATATTTAGGGGAGTAAGATGTAAGAAGCCCAGAAAAGAAGAAAATATTCAAGTCATAAAAGACATTAAAAGCCAAGCAAAGCATTTTATGTTTGATTCTAAAATCTACTAGAATTTATTGAATGAGAGTGTGATATGGTTAGACCTGCAGATAAATTGGACAACTGAGTGGAGATTATAGTAAAGTGGTGAAAGACTTAAGAAAATGAGACCAACCAACAAGCTATTGCAATAGACCTGGCATGAGGTGGTGAAGGCTGTACTATTTCTTATCAGCTTACATTCAGACTACACTATTATGTCCCCATGCAGGCCATGATCTTCATACTAGCAGATAATTTCAGCCCTGGAATTTACACCTCGGAAGTATCTTCACCACTGAAACTGTTCCCTTTGATTGGATGGCTCTTCCCAGAATCTCCATTTAAGGAAGGAGCCCAGGCCAGCCATTTCTTCATTTCTTACCAGGCTTGAATCAACATATAGAATATGCCTATGCCAGGAAATTTCCTCTCCTCTCCTCTACTCTCCCCATATTAGGGCCTTTTATTTTTATTTGCTTATTTCTTTGGTTCTCTCTGAGGTAAGTCTAGATTTTTCATGGTGTTTCCTTTTGAAGATTTCTTCTTTTCTCTTCATTTTGTTATTCTTTTCTATATTTAGCCTACCTTGAATGTAAACAGTCTTTTTCTGAAGTAATTATGTTCATATGAAAAATATATATAATGTTCAATTATAAATATCTTGATGTTCCTTGCACTGTAAAGATACCTTATATTTATCCATACAGAATTAGTACAGCTTTTATTAGCTATCCATCTTTCCTGTAAAGAAATCCTTTCAAAAATGTTCCTACTTTATAAACATATTCAGTGTATTTAATATATTCAAATATAGAGACATATTTCATGTCCCATTTGATTTATATTCTGATGAAAATGAGAATGTAAAAGGGAGGAAAAATAGTTTTTTTTATCATTTTAGTATATTTGTAATAGGTGAAGCCATCATATTATGACAATTTGCATGATGCTAGCAGTAGCTTGAAGGCACTTTTGAGAATATATAAAGTTTATTGGTTATAAAAACTAATACACTCCACATAAGAAGAGATTATTAAAACTTCAGGATTCAGTCTCAGATTTTACATTTAGCTAACTATTTTATGCTTGTGGCATCTTCCAGCATTCGGACCTTTGAAATACAGATAAGACTTAAATAATATTATTTAAGTTTGGGTAAAAAGTTAACTCTCTGTATTAATCAATCAATTAATCTCTAAGAATGCATTGAATATATATCATGTGTCAGGACTGTGCTAGGTTCTAGGGATACAAATACTATGAAAGAAATAATTAGTGCTGGTAAGGAGCTTCCATTCTAGAGACAACAGGAAAGTATAAAATATGCTACAAAAATATAAAAAAAATACAAATAAATAAAAGGAGTTAAATACAGAGTACTTTATGAGAAAAGGCAGCAGCACTTAAGGGACTCAAAAAAAACTTCACATGGGTTATGAGTCAACTGAGTCTTGACAGAAGAAAGAAATTCAATGAGGTAGATATTAGGAGGGAGAGCATTTTAGACAAAGGGGATAGCCAATGAAAAAAAGCACCCAGTTGGGAGATGGAGTGCAACATCTGAAAAACAGACAGAAGGCCAGTTTCACTGGATTGCAGAAAAAAAAAAGATGAGTAATGTCCAATGAGACTGGAGAAGTAGATTTGGGCATACTGCATAGGGCTTTAAGAACTAAATAGAGGAGTTCATTTATTTGTTTGTTTGTCTTTATTCTTGAGGCGACAAGAAGGCATTAGAATTAATTGAGAAGGGGGAGTAAAACTTATGGGGGGTGATATAGTTAGAGCTGCAGCTAAGATAACTTTAGCATCAAGATAAGTGATAGAGTAAAGTCAAGAAAGAATTTAAGTAGGAAACCCAAGTAGGGATCTATTACAATAATTAAGGTGAAAGCTGATGAAGACTTTAATTAAGGAGGAAGCTGCATATATAGAAAAAAGGGGTTGTAGGTGACATGTAGAGATAGAAATGTAAAGATTTGGCAACTGATTAGATATATGGAGTGGCACAGAGTGAGTAGTGGATAATACTGATATTTTGATCACAAAATGTGAGAATTTGAAAGAATGATTGTTTTGCCAGAAAGATAATGCACTCCATTTTAAATATATTAAGATTGAGACATCTCCAGGATATGCATTTTGAAAATGTCTAATAAAAATTAGTAATATGAGACAGAACTCAGAAGAGTAACTGTAGCTGCATAGAGATAGCAGTCATTTATAAATAGATGATAATTAAACTCATGAGAACTGATGAAATCATCAAGACAGGATATATAGAGAGAAGAGTATCATGTAAATTTATTATTTTTCCTTTTTTCTCCCCCACCCTAAAGATGGCTAGCATTAGACACATATAAGTATATCTATTTGTGTCTAGTTTGTATATGTGTGAACATACATAACTGTGCCTGATATTGTATATCAAGTCCCTAGCTGTTTCTTCTGCTTTGTGCTTCTTTGCCTTAGTGTAGCTAATTAAACAGCAATACCATGGTGAATATTTCTAGCCCTTGCAAATGCCTCATGAGATTGAGTAGTCAGGAGATCCTAGGTGCTGACTAGCAAGAGTAAATTCTTCTGGCAATTGCACTACTTATATAAGAGGATGTGGATACATACTGCCTGGAAGATGAGTCATTCATGTCTGGGTCACCAGAGGATATAAACTTTGAGTTGCTGCTCAGTCTGGATTTAGGATGAGGTGAAATAATCTCCTGAAAACATTTACCTCTTCAAAGAGTATTAAAAGAATTGTGGGTTATTGTTTCTTATTTTAAGTATTTGTCAATAAACCCATCTTTTGTATATTACATATTTATTTGTATCAAATAAGATTAATAGCCATCCTATTCCTGATATGTTTCATAGCTTTTTCTAGAAGAAATTTGATTAATCCCTTTTGAGGAGACCTTAGATATAAATCATATTGAAACTTTATTTAAGAGATTTACTTTGTGGTCCTATTGTGGAATAAGAGCATAATAAGGCAGATATTGGGAAAAAAAGATACCTTCTCTTTGGGATTACATCCCACACAACAGGTTAAACAGGAGAGCTATATGAGAGAGGTTTTGGTGTTTGCTTGGTTTTTATAATTCATTTAACTATTCAGTGGTGAAAACACATGATATATTCATTCTTAGGGTTTTTTTCTGGTTTATGTCACATTGAATGTTTTCATTTTTTCTCCATTTATAATTTTTCCCCATTTATAATATTTTCCTCATAGTTATAAAATTAGTCCAGGATTTGAAGGTATCTTTTAATTTTTTTCTTTTACCCTATAATAGATATTCTTACTTTAAAAATATATTGTGTTCACTAATTTTTAGATCCGACTTTTTCAGACTTCTAATTTTTTTTTCTTTTGATGTTTTAGTTTCAATTTTTTAAATCCTGTTTTTTTCATTATTTATGTTGTATTTTATTTTCTTCTGAGGGACCCCCAAATTCATAATCAATTGATTGTATTTGTTATATACATATGCATGTATATATATATGTGTGTATATATACACATACATATATACATGCATGCATATGTACACATACATATATAAACACATATACACACATACATAATCATACATACATATACATATGTGTATATATATTAAAAGTATTTAATTATTGCATTAAATATGTTTGATAATATATAAATGCATAATCACTTTTGATTTACTGGATATTTTGGTCTACTTTTCTATGTTATTGGCAATCAAATACTCTTGTGGTTACTGCCATATTGTCATATATTTGCATATTCACTTCACTCTTTTCTAAGTGTTGCTTCCTGTAGGATTTCTTTTTCATGTAGTTGTAATATAACAGTGCATGGTTAGTATTTTATTTAGCATCATTGGTCTATTTAGAATTGTTGCAACTACCTTCATGGAATAATCTAACTCACTTGAAATAAGGTTTTCATCCTATGGATTTGGAAATTCATATATATTTCCTGATTTTAGGAGTAGGACAAGAGCATGGATCAAGACTTTATAGGGGCATCTAGGTGGTGCAGTGGACAGAGTACTGGCGCTAAAGTCAGGAGGACCTGAGTTCAAATCTGGCTTCAGACCAAACACTTGACACTTACTAGCTGTGTGACCCTGGGCAAGTCACTTAACCCCAATTACCTAAAAAAAAAATGGCTTTGTAAGTACAAATGTGTTTCAAGATATTACAAGGTAACTCATGGGAAGATTGCTATTGAAACAATCAGTATGTGTTCTGTGCATTACCTAATCCATTTAATCATTTAAAAATATCAGATATATAAACAGCAGGAAAGAACACTTGGAGAGTGATTTCCAGAACTCTTCTAAAGAAAAGGAATAGGAGAATAGAAGCCATAAAGAATAAAGTGGGTTTGGTGGCAGAAAGGCTAAGAAGGAGACTTCAGCAAGAAACAGAAAACTCATCAATGTAGGACCAACCCTAAATTTCTAATGGCAAAAAGGAAAAACCTTGTCCATATAGAGTACAAAAACTAGATCTCCAAAAGCACATAGATAAGTTTCATCAGAGAGAGCTGAAGTCAGAGCCTCTACTGCCAAAACATTACAAAGAAAACTTGATCTAAAGCAGAGGTTCTTAACCCACCTGGAATGGGAGTGTACATATATAGACATCCCATTCATGAACTTGGATGGGAAAAATGAATATTTTCACTAACCCCTAAACAAAATTTAACATTTCTTTTTATTATAAATATAGGCAACAAACATTATTCTGAGAAGTGGTCCATAGGTTTTAACAGATTGCCAAATGTGTTCATGACATGAAAGTGAAAAACTTTTGATCTCAAGGTATTTCTAAAAAATGTCATAGCAACAATACATGATGAACTTGTGGGCATTTGCTAATAAACACAAAACCAAGGGGCCCATGCTTCATATTCAAGTTCGAAATCAGAAACTGACAGATGATCTAATGAGAGAATCATGGACAAGAATATTCTACTTGGAAAGATAAGGGACCTAAGGATCAGAAATTACAAACATACAATAATACTACCATTGGTATTCAACCTGAAAAGCAGAACTATGTTTTATTCAGTTTCAATGTAGATGACCATATACGTGATCTACATACTCATGAGGAGATCACAACTTTTGTGTTGCAGAATCTGACATATAGAGACAGCACCAAGGAAATATGTTTAGGGAAAGAGATCGCGATGGTCTCCAAACTCTATAACTGATTGGTTATTTATGTGTCTCTTCCATTTGGACTCATAGGAACCCACACAAAGCCATTTTAAACTATTCTTCAATGGCATTATCACAGAGCTCATTATCTTGTAAGAATCACATATAATAGTGGTATGGAAGAAGAATTAAGAAACTTTGAATGAGAGTAGACTTTCAGACTCTGAAAAAAAAAGTGTATCAGTATACCATGCAATGGGTTCAAAATGCCACAATCTGTTAGGCAGTTACATTTAGACAATTGATACTATTAGATTCCTCTTCCAGAAAGTCAAAGAAAAGACTGTTTCACTTGCATTTTACTGGTTTGAGCATATTACCTCATTTCAGGGCACACTGATCACTTTCCATTATCCAATGGAGAAAATACGCATAGACACAAATTAAATGTGTGAATATGCGTTTGTATACATACATAATCTCATTTTCTTTCAAAAAATAACTGGAAAATCATGGAGACTGATGAAAGCTTTAAATTAGCTAAAGAAAGCTGATCTAAAGCTTTCAATTCACAAGTGTCTCTTTTGTAAGCAGTTTCTGTCCAGCATTTTGTTCACATGGTATGTCAACAAGGGATGACCATTGGCCCAGAGATTACAAAAATGTTCTGGAATTTGACATGTCCATAGAACCAATAAGCTGTGAGGAGTCTTAAGACATAGTAACTATAATAATAAATTTTTAAAGTATGACTCAGTTCTTGTTGAACCACTGATTGACCTCACTTATGAATACATGAATGAAGAGAAATAGAAGCAAAGGGGGAAGAAAAGCTGATTTGCTCTAAAACCCAGGAAGTCAATTAAAGATTGGTAAATAGACAGAAGCAAACAAATTATTAAAGTTTTATCCAATTGCCTCTCACATGTACTAGTGCTGGGCTATGCAGATCAAAGCAATCACATTCTTGTAACAAAAGTGTAAAAATACCCACAGTCTGATGGCATTAACCATCAGATGACGGTGACAATGAGATTCATTACCCCCATTAAACAAAACAAAATAAGACATAATGAAAAAATAGTATTTCATGACTTTGAAGCAAGTTGTCACTGAAATGTTCAAAATATTTCTGTATGGAGCAAATTTCCAACTGTGGACTGATAGCAATCCACATGAATTAATCATAAGTGTTCATATACATAGATAACTTCATCTTCTTTGAAAAGATACTGGAGGGGGCAGCTAGGTGGTGCAGTGGATAGAGCACTGGCCCTGAAGTCAGGAGGACCTGAGTTCAAATCTGGCCTCAGACCAAACACTTGACATTTATTAGCTGTGTGACCCTAGGCAAGTCACTTAACCCCAATTGCCTAAAAAAAAAAAAGATACTGGGAATACATGAAAAGATTGGTGATTGTTTTAGATTCACTAGAGGAAGCATTAATTGACAAATGCCAAGTTAGACTTTTGCTTTCCAGAGATTGGTAGCATTGTTAGCCAATCATGAACACACATGCTACTAGCCTGGGAAGATTTTGAACTTTCCCTGTCCTGACGTCACATGGTAGTACTGAAAATCTTAAAAAAAGGGGGGGGGGGGCTATATGGGATGCTTAGAAAAATGAAGTCCCATATAAGGCTACTTCATCTTGCTCAAGACACCAGGAAGAAGTTGATGTGATCTTGACAGCACTATATGGTGGTTTAGGACATACACATCAAGTGTGACTGTAGTATCTAGTAAGAATTAGATTTTACTGGTCCAAGAAATAAGTGTATACCACTAAAAAAATTCAAGACCTAGTCAAGATCATCAAAGAAAAGTGTTACCAGTTTGTGCTGAAAATGTGGAGAATAAAACACTATCAAAGTTTTAGATTTTTTTCTATTGGCTTTTAATATTTGTAATGAGATTGTAAATAAATAAATCATATCTTAGTGGAGACAATTCATTTCCTCATTGCAGTCTACTTCAGTAGACTCTAAGCAAAAGATACTACCCAGCACTTGTGGATATCTGTCTAGTCACTGACTCAGTATATGTCCTTTATAATGAAGAAGGCACTGTGTATATTAGTACTTAAGTGAAACCCAGTGGAGACAAGGGAAGAGTCATGAACCCAGAGGCAATACCTTTACAACTTAGAAGTTCAGTCACTCTTGAGTACAAAGAATCTAAAAATAGGCTCAGTTTTGCTATAGTATAACTCTATGACTGCAGTGATGATTATAATATCGATATCCTCAAGCAGCTAAGGTATAGAGGCAGATAAAATAGGCCTGTAACCAAATTAACCTGTGGCATTACTGATGAAACAAGAGAGTAATTACACATGTAGTCAGATGACAATACCAACCTTTACATATAAAATATGCACCTTATATGTAATAGCACATGTTCATTGATATACATTATGCCTCTTCCAAATATCCTGCCATCAGTTACAGTTGATGATACAAAGAATATATTTATAGATACTAATTGTTCACTTAAAGGTCTTAACATTTTTCTAGAAATAACTCAAAAAGAGAAATTGTCCACTTGGAATCTGTGATGGAAAAAATTTAGGCATGTACTGAGCTTCAAAACACTTATCTTGGAGAAAACCACCACCTTACAATCTCCTTCTCAAAATTATCTTCAACTTTTTTTTTAGAGTGAATTACAATTTCTATAAAACTTTTGAATAGATACTGAAACAGAATAAGGCAAATTATTTTACAAAGATATTGAATTAAATTCTTGCTGAGTGTGATGTTTGAGTATATTCATACATTGTAAAGAATCAAAGCATTATCTGTTTTCATTTTTTCTACCAGTATGTGATGAAAGGTTTATTATTCCTTCCCACCAGAGTTTCTGTGGAAATACACAATAAATTTTTTTAACTAAATTCCCTGTGTTAAAATAGATGTTTATATGTCTGATCTATACTGTTGTTTACCATTTTTGTATGTTTACTTATGAATTCATATAAGGTATTATGTTGCTATTTATACATATATATACATATGTATATATATATGAATACTTGTACTTTTTTGCTATTCCTTAGTCCTGTTGATATGTTATTATTAATTTTACTTTATTCTGGTGCTATTCTTATTTGTTTCTCATATAGTTGTGCATGTGCTATTTTGAGCTTTGCATGTATTCAGCATGTAATTTAATCATTTAGTCAGTAAAGAAATCTATGAAGAAATTAAGTTTCATTAACTTCTCTAACACCATGCATACTGTAACTATATCATTAAGAGGAAATAGCATCTTGAAAAATAATAGTATAATTATATTTGAGGTGTTTGTGAGAGAATTACAAGTTTTGCTCTAATTCTGGAGTCTGCTTAACATGATGGCTAGAGAGGGAATGAATAATTTACAGAAAAAAATACTTAAAGAATTTTTCTGAAACCCTGAATTTAACCTTTATCTGTGAAGAAACATGATGAAGAGAATTTTTCATAGACTTTAGCTGCTATGCTGAAAGCTTTGAATGGAGGGACTCTGTTTCCAAAATAAAAAGAAACCAGAAATAGCAGTGGTGTTTAGAGGTGATGGGCTTTGATTATTCTCCAAAATGATGCATTATAAATAATTATTTATATTTTTATTTATTGAACTATTAATAAATTGTATAGCTAGTAAGCTTAATGTTTATTTTAGTATAGAGGGTTTGGAATATATAAATGAGCAAATGTTTACAGAAAATATTTTAACAAATGTGTATGGGGGCTCAGAGCTACTTTATTAATGAGAAGAAAATTACAATTTTAGTAATTTATAAGTAAATATCTGAAGATACTCCTAGGTTGCTTAGAACACAGTTTGAAAGAATTAATAAGGCAACATCAAATAGCAGGAAGAAAAGGATAAGTTTTGATGTGGCTGTCAACTATCACAGAGTCCACCTAATTGCACATAGAGAAACTTCATCCTAAATTATGTTAATGTTTTTATTTAATTTCAATATTTTTGAAAAACTTTTTTGAGAAGTTTTGAAATGTTTGTTCTTTTCTTAAAACATTTAACTAACAGTATTTAACTTGGCCCTCACCACCTGAGAGTCTCATATTTTACATTTCACTCTTTCCTCAAGGTTCTCTGACAATCTTAAGCAGTTTGAGAGGGTTTCTAGTCTCTATCATTGACTCATTCCCCCAATTGTGTTCCTCTAATTTTGAGGAATCCTCAGAACCCAAGTACCATTAAACCATTTAAAGCCAGATTAGCTTTTACAAAGGAATATTTGCTTCAAAGGACAAAAACAAATACACAAACATCCCTTCAGCCTGTGGGGCATAATCACTCTTCCATTTATATTCCCTCAGCCTCTAGAAAATGGATGGCAATTAGATTCACAGATAAACTTAGGTTCTATATAGTATTCTCCTCACCAAGTTCCAAGGCCAAAGCTCTCCAAGGTCACATTCCAGAACCCTAGTACCTTAGGCCTTCCCTGATGGGTTGGCAGCAACATGCAGCCTATACCCCTTAGACACTATCTGAAAGAAAAAGCAAGATTGTCCCATTCTGGTGGTTTTAAATACACAATCAATTCTATCATGTAGTCAACGGCAAGAAGCAATTCTCATCAAAGGGATATGGCAGGGCAGGATATCTTCTTCCAGAAACAGGTCCCTGCCATTTCCAACATGGGTGTCTCCATATTAAGTAATCTAAGTATCTGCAAAACCCTTTACATTTGCTTTCAATGTTAGGTCATTAACCTGTGGGAAAAGGTTGTTGGCCAACAGAAGACCCAACTTGCTTGATATGTATTACTTAATGAACAGATAGAAGAGAAGAAGAAACATTTCTTCCTTCAAAGGTGGGAGATATTTTCTTTGTCCTGCAGCTACTGAAATGAGGGCAAGAGCCATACTAAAGCACAGCAGGATTGGGTGAGATTGGTGAATTGTATTACATAGGTTTCAAAGAAGCATTCAGTATAACATAGAAACATTTCTCTTGATAGACCTGCTTACTATTCCTTTTATGAAAAACAAAAAGCACATGTTCAGCAAGTCCACAGACTGAAAATGAATAGTCAGTTTTAGTGTATGAAGTTTAGGATATTGGTTCCTTTTCTCAAACTTCCTTCAGGACCTTTAAAAAAACAAACAAACAAATTAAAAAAAAAAACTCCTTGATGGGAAGAGGTAGTCAGGACATTGAGTAGCACAGCAGCTTAGCATATAGGAAATGACTATTCAAGCGGGTTTAGCATAGCAACACAGCTATAGCAACCTAGAAATGTTATCAAGATCTGACATCACTCATAAGCTCCCCCATTGGTTAGAAAATAAAATGACTGAAGAAATTAAATTGATGAATGAATAAAGATGCCAAGAATTAAATATGTATTTATTTAGCTATTCAGCTACATATTTATGTGCTGCCTAACAGGGAACCAATAGTGTTGTTGTTGTTGAGTGTTGTTTCACAAGCCCTAATTGGCAACACTATTAACAATTAGAAAGGATATTATTTTTCATTGAAACTTTCAGTTCATTCTAGGAGTACCTAAATAAAATGAAGATTTGATAATTGTTCAGGGAGTTTGATTTAATCCAGATAATCCAGGAAAAAACAAATCATATAATGTAAACCAGGCTTTATTTACATTTTTTTTCTTTTCAATTAAGAGTGAGCTCACAATCTGGAACCATTGTAAAGGAAGGAAAGTAGGTAGGCAGCAGGAAGAGAAAGGTGTCTTTTTGTGATCTTAATTTAATTTCCATTATTTTGTCCCCTGTTTAATCATTTCTCTTTAATAGGAGGGGTTTTAAAATTGAGAAACTGGGACTCTTGTATCCTAAGAACTTTTGGAAATGTATTGGAAGGACAACTTCTAGAGTAGAAACTGGTAGTTTTTAGTTTAGCCATTGAACATTAAAAGATATAAACAAGGAATTCCCACTAAAATGAGTATTACAAAGGTGAACAAGCCTTAGAACCTAAAACATTCAATTTAAATGTTAGACTTGAACCTAAGGGAAGCAGCTATTTGGATGATAGTGGCTTAGCTCTATGTAGTAAAAAGCATGGTGCCTGAAACTAAATATCTCTTGTTGGAGATGAAAATTTTTTTCTCACTAAAGCTTAGAGAAATGTCCTCCTCAGATATCTGTGTGTTAATAACTATAACTTTTTTGATAGAGCTGTTTAAAGCCTTGGAGCTTTAAACTAATAGGGTATGGAAGAGATCACTTCTCATTATGAAAAAAAAGCATTCTAAGCAAGGCCTCCAGGTGAAGTCAGAAGCTAGAAGAAAAGAGAAGCTACATAGCCATTTACCCAATGGAGTCATGGCTGGATGTAGCCTGCAGCAACTGTGGGAACTATAGAATAACTTCTAGTAGATGTTAGAAATCCAGCAAAGAATACTGACTTACCAGAATTACATACATGCATCTAGATAGATAAATAGATAGATAGATACAGATGTATGTATGCATGTATCTATCTATCTATATATAAATAATGTGTATATGTGTATATATGTATATATATAATATATACAAAATACACACAACACACACACCCACACACACATACAATGAAGATAACAATTCTAGAAAAGACTGTATATCCATCAAAGACAATAAAGGAAATATATTCATGGCAGAGAATAGCAGGAATCAGAGATAACAAGAATAGTAATATCACATAATAAAAAGACATCAACATCTCTGCAGCATTAGAAGGTGCTGTCCTTCCATAGTTGACTTTTTGCACAAGTGCTCTAACCATACATATTCTCCATGTCTGTGCCACTCCAAATACATGTCCTATGTGTTCATGGTCTTCCCACTGATGCGTGTATATTTATGAGTATGTTTCAAGCTTGTGGGAAAAGACTTCATTGCTACTTTTCTTACTATGCCATTTCATTATTTTCACTTTGAACTCATTGTGTTCTCTTGTCAACTATGATGTGTAAACATAATAGTGGAGGCATGTGAGTTATGGTTTTGAAGAGGTATGGAACCATACAGTAACTCAAACTCAGACTAGCCTTATCTGAGGAACAGGATGTGAGTTGGGTTGAGGGGAACTGGATGAGGCACATGATAAACAATAAAACCTCTTTGGAAATAAAGAATGTCATTAGTTGAATATGAAGTAGATAAAATATGATTTCCAACATTCTTCTGTCTCTGATTTTTTTAAAGAATTCTCTATTCCAAAAAGTCTCAGAATTGGCAATTTTAAACAGAAATTATGTGCCCCAGCAACAGGAACACATATAACTTGCTAATTTGCTGTAGCATCAGTTACATTTTACTAAAATATTTGTATAAGTGAGACCAGGACATCCCTTGCCAACATTGCTATGTATTTCCCCATGTGTACATCATTATTAAAGAATGTTGAACAACAGAGCTACTTCAGGAAAAATACCTTTAAAATTGGATGAGGTTCTCCTAGAAGGAGCCATCAATAATGCAGAGAACACTCTTTATTTTTAGTTTCTTTGTCTAAAACAATACTAATTATTGAAACACAGGGAATTGTGTTTATACCTTCAAAAGCACCATGGTTCAATAGATTATTACTCCAGAGGAAGTCCAAGTAAGCTTTACGTTCAACTTTTAGGATTTTGCTTAGAAGATTTATAGAGTCATTCATAGAACCACATTGTGACATGATAGCCCCCGGGAAGTTCTGAATCTTTCAGGCTAGAATTGCAGGGTCCTGGTTAGATACTTTGAGAAATACAAGAACCCTCAGGAACATCCTTTCATTGCAAACTTTGACATAAAGTAATGACATTCACACAGAAAATGGCTTTGAAATAATTTATAAAGAATATCAATTTTAAAAAAACAATAGAAATTTGGATTGCAAAATAGGATATAGTTGGAGTACTTTTTTGGGGAGAAGATCGGTCTTTTTTTTCCCTCCTCATGCTAAAAAGACAGGGAAAGAAGAAGAAAGGTGAAAGATCATGTTTCACAACCACTTTGCTTCACAGTCAAGGGCAAGAAACCACTGCCAATCAGGCCATTCTTCTAATCATGCTCCTATAATACCATCTGTCTACTGTGGAAAATCATACTGACCATAGCATGAGGTGCCTAGTTATATTCCATTCCATTAAAAATTTTCTGCCCTGTTTTTCAGGCTCTCTGGCAATAGTCATAATCCCTCATAACTACAATTTTTATCCTCAGTTATTTTTTCCATAACATATTTTGTTAGCTATTTCCTAATAACATGTAAAAATAGCTGTAACATTATTTTTTTTAGTGAAGCAATCAGGGTTAAGTGACTAGCCCAAGGTCACACAGTTAGTACATGTCAAGTGTTTGGTCTGAGGTCAGATTTGAACTCAGGTCCTCATGACTTCAGGGACGGTGCTCTATCCACCGTGCCACCTAGATGCCCCTGTAACATTATTTTTTTTTTTTAATTTTGAGTTCCAAATTGTCATTTTCCCAGAAAACAAGCAAGATAATGTAATTAATACTTTTGAAGTCATCCAAAATATATTTCCATATTAACCATGTTAAAAAAGAAAGTGCGCACACACACACACACACACACACACACACACCAAGAAAAATATAATTAAAAAAAAAAGATGGTTCAACTGGCAGGGAGAGTCCATCAGTTCTTTCTCTGAAGACAGATAACATTTATCATCATTTTTTTTATTGTCTTGGATGATTATCTTGATCAAAATAGCTATTTTTCCCCAGTTGATCATCCTTACAATCTTAATGGTACTATATACAATGTTCTAGTGGCTCTCCTCAGTTCACGTTTCATGAGTTTATATGAGGTTTTCCAGTTTTGTTTTCTTTTGTTTTTTTTTTTCTGAAACCATCCTGCTAGGTATTTCTTATAGCACAATAATATTATATCACAATTATATGCCACAGCTTGTTCAGCCATTTCCCAAATGAGGGGCATCCTTTCAATCTTCAATTTTTTGCTACCACAAAAAAGTTGCTATATTTTTGTACAAACAAGTTCTTTTCTCTTCTCTTTTATCTCTTTTGGGATATAGACCTAATAGGGTGGTTGCTGGGTCAAAAGGAAAGCACAATTTTATAACCCTTTGGGTGTGGATCCAAATTGCTCTCCTGGATGGTTGGACTAGCTCACAACCCCACCAATGTTGTATTAGTGTTCCTATTTTTCCACATACACTCCAGCATTTGCTATTTTCCTTTTGTCATGTTAGCCATTCTAATAAGTGTGAAAATAGTACCTCAGAGTTGTTTAAATTTGCATTTCTCTAATCAGTAGTGATTTAGAGCTTTTATGTGTATATATATATATGTATATATATATATATACACTCATACACATACATACATATATGTTATATATACATTATATGTATTTATGAATATATATATGACTATTGATAGTTTTGATTTTTTCTTCTAAAAATTGCCTGTTCATATCCTTTGACCACTTATCAACTATGGAATAGGAATTTTTTAAAATATAAATTTGGTTCAGTATCCTATATATTTGAGAAATGGGACCTTTACCAGAGAAACTTTCTCTAAAATCCTCCCCCCACAGTTTCTTGTTTTCCTTTTAGTTTTGGCTACATAATTTTCTTTGTGAAAAAGCTTTTTTAATATCATGTAATCAAAATTACCTGTTTTGCTTGTGGTGATCCTCTCTATCTCTTGTTTAGTCATAAAACCTTCCCATATTCAAAGCTCTAAAAGGTACATGTTTCCAGAGTCACCCAGTTTGCTTATGAAATCACCTCTTATGTGTAATCATTTATCCATTTTGATCTTGTCTTGATATGTGGAATGAGATGTTTTTGTTGAACTGCTATCCAGTTTCCCAGCAATTTTTGCCAAATGTTCAATTCTTGGCCCAAGAGCTTTGACTTTTGGGTTTAACAAACATGAGACTAATATAGTCATTTACTGTTGTGTATTGTGTACCTAATTTATTCCACTGATCCACCACTTTATATCTTAGCTAGTACCAGGTTGCTTTGATGAAGTACTAGGCTTTGTAATAGTTTAAAATTAGATACTGTTAGACTATCTTCCTTCACAATTTTTTTTATTGAAGCTTTTGATATTCTTGATATTTTGTTCTCCACTTTTGTTTTTATTATATTTTCTACCTTTATAAAATAATTCTTTAGAAGTAGATTGATGTGGCCCTGATGATGTAATTTTTTTAAATACCTCTTCCCCTAATGTGCCTTCCCTTCTATTCCCCCCTCCAATTCTCTTACTCCCTTACTCTTCTATTTTCCTGTAGGGCAGTACAGATTTCTGTACCTCATTGCCTGTATATCTTATTTCCCAGTCACATATGAAAACAATTTTTAACATTTGTTTTTAAAACTTTAAGTTCCAAATTTTCTCTCTTCTTCCCTCCCCACCCACCCTCATTGAGAAAGCAAGCAACTCAATATAGGTTATACATGTGTAGTCCTGCAAAACATTTCCATAGTATTCATGTTGTGAAAAACTAATTATATTTCCCTTCATCCTACCCTGCCTCCCATTTATTCTATTCTCTCTTTTGACCCTGTCCCTCCTCAGAAGTGTTTGCTTCTGATTACCTCCACTTCTAATCTGTCCTCCACTCTATCATCTCCCTGCTCTCTTATGCCCTTTCCCCTCCATTTTTCTGCAAGGTAAGATAGATTTTCATACCCAATTGAGTGTGCATGTTATTCCTTCTTTAAGCCAAATCCAATGAGAACAAGATTCACTCATTCCCTCTCACCTTCCCCCATTTCCCCTCCACTATAAAAGCTTTTTCTTGTCTGTTTTATGTGACATAATTTACACTTTTTTACTTCTCCCTGTCTCTCACCCCTTAATTTTATTCTCCAGATATCACGCTTTCATCTTCAACTTACCCTGTGCCCTGTATCTATCTATTTCTCTATCTATCTATCTATCTATCTATCTATCTATCTATCTATCTATCTACCTATCTATCTATCTCTCTATCTATCTATCTATACATATAATTTTTCCCCCCGACTACCCTAATACTGACAAAGATCTCATGAGTTACAAATATCATCTTTCCATGCAGGAATATAAACAGTTCATTTTTAATAAAAGTCCCTTATAATTTTTCTTTGCTGTTTACCTCTTCATGCTTTTCAAGTCTTGTATTTGAAAATTGAATTTTCTATTCAGCTCTGGTCTTTTCATCAAGAATGCTTGGAAGTCCTTTATTACACTGAATGCCCATTTTTCCCTCTGAAGAATTATACTCGGTTTTGCTGGGTAGTTAATTCTTGGCTATAATCCTATCTCCTTTGCCCTCTGGAATATTATATTCCAAGTCCTGCAGTCCCTTAATGTAGAAGCTGCTAAATCTTGTGTTTTCCTGATTGTGTTTTCACAATATTTGAATTGTTTCTTTCTGGCTGCTTGCATTATTTTCTCCTTGACCTGGTAACTCTGGAATTTGGCTACAATATTTCTAGAAGATTTCCTTTGGGGATCTCTTTCAGGAGGTGATCTATGGATTCTTTCAATATCTATTTTCCCCTCTGGTTCTAGAATATCAGGGCAGGTTTCTTTGATAATTTCTTGAAAGATGATGTCTGGGCTCTATTTTTGATCATGGCTTTCAGATAGTCCAATAATTTTTAAATTATCTCCCTTGCATCTACTTTCCAGTTCAGTTGTTCTTCCAATGAGATAGTTCACGTTGTCTTCTATTTTTTTTTCATTCTTTTGGTTCTGTTTTATAATGTCTTGATTTCTTGTGAAGTCATTAGCTTCCATTTGCTCCATTCTAATTTTTAAGGAAGTATTTTCTTCAGTGAGCTTTTGGACTTCCTTTTCCATTTGGCCAATTCTGATTTGGAAGACGTTCTTCTCCTCATTGCCTTTTTGGGTCTCTTTTGCATTTGGATTAGGCTGTTTTTTTAAGGTGTTATTTTCTTCAGTATTTTTTGGGGTCTCCTTTAGCATGCTGTTGACTTGTTTTTCATGATTTTCTTGCATCACTCTCATTTCTCTTCCCAGCTTTTCCTCTACTTCTCTTATTTTCTTCTTAAAATCCTTTTTGAGCTCTTCCATGGCCTGGGATTGATTCATAGTTTTCTTGGAGGCTTTGGATAGGAGCTTTGACTTTGTTGTCTTCTTCGAGTTATATGTTTTGATCTTCTTTGTCGCCAAAGAAAGATTTTATGGTCTGACATTTTTTGTGCAGTTTGCTCACGTTCCCAGCCAACTACTTGAGTTTTAAACTCCTTGTTAAGTTAGGGATCTGCTTCCAGTGTGGAAAATGTACTGTCCTAAGCTTTGGGGGCTTTGTGCAGCTGTTTTCAGAGATACTTCTAGGGACCTGAAAATTTTCAGTTCTTCCAAGGTGCTTTGATTAGGGGTGAGGCGTTTATTCCTTTCCTGGCTTGTGCTCTGGTCTATGAGTGAACACAAGCACTCTTTTCTATGTTGGAACTGTGAGAAGGATTCCCACTCCTCCACCACTGCAAGTTCCACCATGCGAGCACTCATCCTTGCCCCAGAATTGCCACCCAGAACTGTGACCCAGATCCAAGCACAGGTAAAGCAGGAGAATCCTGCCTCAGCACCAACAGAGAGATCCCTACAATACCCTGCTCTGATCAGTCACTGGATTCCCCTTCAGTCTGTGGGCCAGAAGCTCCAGACACAGCGGCCACCCTGGGGCTACACCAGGACTGGGGCTGGGCCCAAGATTTTCTTTCACTGCTGTGATAGACCTTTCCTACTGACCTTCTAAGTTGTCTTTGCCATTTGTAGGTTGAGATGCCTGGAAAATGCCATAGCTGCCCATGATTCAGTCCCCTGAGACCTGCTCTAGTTTCACTGAGACTTGGTCTTAGCCTGTATGCCTATGCTGAACTGTACTCCTCTTCCAGTCCAGCATAATAGACCTTTCCAATTAACCATCCACCTTGGCCTGGAAATTTGTTTCATTCTGTCTTTTTGTGGGTTCCTCTGCTCTAGAATTTGCTTAGATCCATTTTTACATGTATTTGGAGGGGTTTGGGAAGAGCTCAAGCAAGTCACAGCTTTTACTCCACCATCTTGGCTCCACTTTGCACTGATGGTGTAAATTAACTTAGGTTGAATTTTTACTTTTACTAGATTCGATCGGCCAACCCATGGGTAAATATTATTTCTCTAGTTTTTTTAGATTTGTCTTTATTTGTGTCAAAATAAATCAGAACGAAGAGAATATTGTATATAGTAACAACAACATTTTTTTGTAATGCGTTCATATAATCCCTGGATTTGTCTTGGCAGGCAGATTCCCAAGTATTTTAATTTTTTGGAGTTATTTTAAATGACATTTCTCTTTCTACCTCTTCCTTCCACATTTTGTTGGTAGTATATATAAATGCTGATGATTTCTCTGGAAATAATTAATATCCTAAAACTTTTTTCCCAATTTAATGAGTTTTTAGTTGATTCTCTATGATTCTCTATATATACAATCATATTGTCATCAAAGAGTGGTAGTTTTATTTCCTCATTGCCTATTTTTGTTGTTTCATCTTGTTTTCCTTTTCCTATTGCTATATCTAGTATTTCCTTTTTTAATTTTTAATTTATTTTATTCTGAACTTAAGAAATAAAATAAGCATTTCCATAACATAGTAGATTAGAAAAAAGATGATTATGCATGAAACTGCTAATCTATTACATACAACTTGCTATTCCTTTAAATTATATAATAATATTGTCATATAACTTTCTTTATTTTTTTTCCTTTTTCTGTCTTCCCTCCCTCGAGGTGGTTACCATTAGACATAAATTATATATATATATATATATATGTATATATATATATATATATATGAATATATATATATATAATATATAAAGCCATTCTATATACACTTCTCTTTATCAGTTCTTTCTCTGAATGAAGATAGTATCTTCCTTCATATGCCTTTTGTAGTTAATTTAAGTGTTTATAATAGTTGTTCAGAGTTGTTCTTAAAAAATGTTGTTGTTACTATGTACAGTATTCTCTTGGTTCTGATCATTTTGCTCTTTATCTTGTGGAAGTCTATGAATGTTTTTTTCTAAGATCATCAAGCTAGTATTTCTAATACAATATTGAATAGTAGTGGTCATAATGGAAATATATATATATATATATGTGTATATATATATATATATACATATATATATATATACACATACATACATACATACACACACACATGATAGTTTTCCTAATATTGAACCAGCCCTGCATTTCTGGTAGAAGTCCCATCTGGTAATAGTAAATGTTTTTTCTGTTATATTGCTGAAATCTCTTTGCTAGAATTTTATTTTATTTTATTTTTTACTTTGATATTCATTAAGGAAATTGGTCTATAGTTTTCATTCTCTGTTTTCTTATCCTTGGTTTAGGTTTCAAAATAACATTTGTGTCATAAAAGGAATTTGGTAGGACTCCCTTTTTAGCTAATTTTCAAACAGTGCATAGACTATTGGTGTTAATTGTCCCTTAAATATTTGATAGAATGTGTTGGAAATTCTTTCTTTTTCTGGGAATTTTTTTTTCTTAAGGAGCTCATTGTTGACTTGTTTAATTTCTCTTTCTAAGATAGGGTTATTTAAGTGTTCTATTTTCTCTTCTGTTAATCTGACTAGTTTATGTTTTTGTAAATATTCTTCCATTTTACTTACATTATTAGTTTTGCTGGCATTTAATTGAGCAAAATAATTCCTAATAATGTTTTAATTGTATCTTCATTGGTGGAGCATTCACCCTTTTTTCTTGATACTGGCATTTTTTTAAAAATCAAATTAACTAATGAGCTATATTTTTCATTTTTTCCCCTAAAACCAGTTTCAGTTTTATTTATTGGTTTGATGATCTGTTTTGTTGTTGTTGTTGTTGTTGTTGTTATATTTTCAATTTCATTATCAGGATTTCTATATTGGTATGTTTATTTGAGGACTTTTAATTATTTTCTATATTTTTCATACTTGCATAACTAACTCATTAATTTGCACTTTCTGCCTTTTATAATGCATGCTTTTAGAGATATAAAATTTCCCCTAAGTACTATTTTTATTGCACCCCACAAATTTCAGTACATTGTCTCATTTTTGTCATTGTTAATGAAATTACTGCTTTTGTTTTATGAATTGTTCTTTGATTCATTTGGTCATTATGATCAGGTTAGTTTCTAATTAATTGTTGATTTATTATTACATGGCCCCTATTCAGTGTAATTTTTGCTGCATTATATTCTGAAAAGGGAAAATTTAATATTTTTTTCTGTATTTGGTTATAAGGGTTTTTGCAGTAATACATGATCATTTTTTTTTGTAAAAGTGCCATGTACACCTGAGAAGAATGTATACTCCTTTCTATTTTCACTCAGTTTTCTATAAAAGGTTATCATATCTAACTTTTTGTGAGATTCTATTTATCTTTTTAACTTCTTTTTAAATTTTTTTAAAATTAGATTTATTTAGCTCTGAGAGAAAAAAACTTGAGGTCCTGTAGTATATTTTATAGTTGCCAAATAACATCCAGTCCCTGTATTCAGAGCTAACAGAGGGGTCTCCTGTATTCTCTTTCTGAGCAGTTGCTTGGTCATTTCAGTTGTGTCTGAATCTTTGTGACCCCATTTAGAATTGTCTTGCCAAAGATACAGGAGTAGTCTGCCATTTCCTTCTTCAGCTCATGAGGAACTGAGGTAAATAAGATTAAAAGACTTGACCAGGGTCACATAACTATTGTCTGAGGCTGGATTTGAATTCAAGAAGATGAGTGTTAACTGACTGAAGTCTAGCACTGTATCCACTGCATCACCTAGCTGCCTACATTGTTGTAACAGTGCTAAATCCTACATAATCATTATTGAGGAACTTTAGTATTTTAACTCTTTGGCTGCTTGATGTATTTCTTTTTTTTTTTTTTTTTTTGTCTTTGACTTAAGAGCCAGAGATTTGCACTATAATTTTCCTGGAAGTTTCCATTTGAGGGTTTCTTTTTGGTGGTAGCCAGTACATTCCTTTTTTGTAAATTTTATTTTGCCTCTGTTGTAATAGTTCTAGGCAATTTCATTTTGTAAGTTCCATAAACATATCATCCAGAGTTTTTTTTGTCCTGATCATAAATTTTTGATTGCCTGATACTTTGAAGATTATCTTTCCTTGACCTGTTTTCTGAGTCACTTCTATTTCATAAGGTATTTCTTAACTTTTTCTTCTGTTATTTAAAAAAAGTATTGATCTTGTATATGTGATGTTGAACTTGAGAATAGAAATGTGACATGGTAAGTAGGGTGGCAAGGTCAAAGGTGGAGAGGCCTAGGCTTCATCGATCTGCCATAAGGCAAGGTTGGGCTGTTGTGGCAAGGACAAGTGCATGGGCTATGATAGGGATATTGTGGTGATGATTGATGGAAGAATAGCCCCTGAATTACTAATTGCATTTAAATTGGAAAGAAAAGAAGGAAGGAAAGAAGGAAGGAAAGAAGGAAGAAGGAAAGCAGTCAGAGAAAGGGAAGGAGGGAAGATGGAGAGAGGGAAGGAAATAGAGAAGGAAATATCATGCATAGAGTAAGTAAAGAGGGAGCAGGAAGAGAAGGAAAGGGGAGGAAAGGAAAATGAGAAGGAGAAAGGAAAGAAAGAAGGAAGGAAGAAGGGGAGAGAAGAGGGAAATAGCCCTGGGGGCAATGGAGGACCTCAGTCCAGTTAAATATTCCTTCTTTCTCTTTCTTTGTCCACATGGAGAGAACCAGATTTGCCCACTGCTCCTACATTCCTTAACATCCTATTTTCTTTCTCCTGTCCTCTAATGAGGCTGGACAAGGATCCAACAGATGGCAGCCAAGTTTCTCTTCTATAGAGGTTGTAACTGATGCCAGAATTTTTAGGGTCTTTGTTACCCACTGCAAAAATATTCCAGCACAGGACACAGACTCCAGGTCCAGAGCATGATCACTCACTGCATCATCAATACATTCAGTGTCACACAGAAAAAGAAATATAATAACAGCAAATAACCCAAAATGGAGTCAGTTATGTTCTCCCTTGAATCCACTTTTGACATAGCCCTAGAGACAGCCAGTGGTATGGTAAAGAAAAGGCTAGTATTGGATTCAGGAAGATCCTCATACCCTTACTAGTTGTGTGACCCTGGGTTACCTATAAAATCAGAAAAATCTCATCTACCTAAGGAAGAGGGAGTCAGTTGTAAGGATAAAATGAGATAACATATACAAACCTTAAAAGTGTTATATAAATGTTAGCTATTGCTATTATTATTTATTTAAGGATTTCATTTTCATGCTCTGTTATAGTTATTGTTATTATTACTTAATTAAGGGTTTCATTTTCATGCCCTATTATCTAAAAATCTTATATATATTTTAACAAGATTCTGCTTGGTCATGGTAAAAGTAATTTGAAAGAGAGACAAGGGATTTTTCCTAATAAAAATGGTTGAAGATTGGCTGGGGACTGGGGTTCTTTCAGTAAGCCTTGGAGGCATACATGTACCCTGAAGATATAATGAAAATGGGAGAAGCAGCCACAAAGTGAGAGGGCCTAGGCATCAGGGCTCACTAAGAGTAGTCTCGCCTTGTGGTTTACTCTCTGACTGTTTATTGTTGGCTATGATGACTCAGGGGCACATACTATATGGTAACAGAATGTCTTTTAATTGATTATTGAGCAAAGCCTGCTTCTATGGATATGCTGAAGGGGCATGTTCCAACCTTTGGACCCTTTTCATGCTTTTCCTTCCCAGTGAGCTGTAGGGTGTGAGGAAGGGCAGCAGCTGCCCTGTCCCACATTTGGGAGACATGTGCTCATGAAAGCATGGAATTTCTGCTTTCTATGTCTGGCTTTCTCCCAGAGACAGGCAAGCTTTGTCTCCCTTTAGGTTTTTGAGAGTAACTCTGAAGGGGCTCTTCTCTATTGCTATAGGCTCAAGCCCCCATAGGCTATATTATTGTTAGGGGCCTGTGGCTAGAGTCGAAGTTTTATTTATCCACTCAATATCAATTGCTTTTTATAAAGACACCTTTATATCAAAGATATAGCCAGAATAATCACATTTTGCCCAAAACCTCCAGTGCATATTCACCCCTATACAACACTTTCCCAGATGCATGTAAGGCTCTAAGTGTTTCTATTTAAGGGGAGGGTGTCTCTCCCGGTTTGGGTGGATTGCATCATAGCTATGATTTTGGTCACACCTTCTCAGTGAATACACTTTTGTCAAAGCTAATTGATCTGCTAAATAATTGGAAAAACATCAGTTGCTTATAGGTAGGCCAAGCTAATATAATAAAAATGACAATTCTACCTGAGCTAATTTACTTATTCAGTGACATACCAATCAAGCTACTAAAAATTATTTTATAGAGTTACAAAAAATAATAACAAGATTCATTTGGAAGAACAAAAGGCCCAGAATATCAAGGGAACTAATGAAAAGAAATGCAGGGAAAGGTGGCCTAGTCATTCCAGATCTTAAATTGTATTATAAAGAAACAATCATCAAAACTGCTTGCTACTGGCTAAGAAATAGAGTGGTGGATCAGTGGAATAGGTTAAGCATGCACAACACAGTAGTCAATGACTATAGTAATCTATTATTTGATAAACCCGAAGACCCCAGCTTCTAGGATAAGAACTCACTCTTTGAAAAAAATAACTGCTGGGAAAACTGGAAAAGAGTATGGCAGAAACTAGGCATAGATCAAAATCTCACATCATATACCAAAACAAAGTCAAAATGGGTTCGTGATTTAGATATAAAATCTGATACTGTAAGCAAACTGGGAGAGTAAGGAATAGTTTACCTATGAGATTTATGGAGACCAGAAGAATTCATGACCCAACAGGAGATAGAGAACATTGCAAAAAGCAAAATGGATAATTTTGATTACATTAAATTTAAAAGTTTTTGCACGACTGAAGCCAATGTATCAAAGATTAGAAGGAAGGTAGAAAATTGGGAAAAAAATTTTACAGTCTCTCTGATAAGGGCCTCATTTCTAAAATATATAGAGAATTAAGTCAAATTCATAAGAATACAAGTCATTTCCAATTGATAAATGGTCAAAGGATATGAACAGGCAGTTCTTAGATGAAAAAATTAAAGCCATCTATAGTCATATGAAAAAATGCTCTAAATCACTATTGATTAGAGAAATGCGAATCAAAACAACTCTGAAGTACCACATCACACCTATCAGATTGGCAAAGATGACAAAAGAAGAAAATGATAAATGTTGGAGAAGATGTGGGAAAATTGGAACACTAAAGCGTTGTTGGTGGAGTTGTGAAATGATCCAACCATTTTGGAGAGCAATTTGGAACTATGCCCAAATGGCTATAAAAACGTGCATACACTTTGACCCAGCAATAGCACTTCTAGGGCTATATCCCAAAGAGGTCATACAAATGGGAAAAAGACCTACATGTACAAAAATATTTATAGCAGCTCTTTTTGTGGTGGCAAAGAATTGGAAATTGAGAGGATGCCCATCAATTGGGGAATGATTGAACAAGTTTTGGTATATGAATGTAATGGAATACTGTTGTGCTATAAAAAATGATGAACAGACTGACTTCTGAAAAACTTGTAAAGACTTGTATGGTCTGTTGCTGAATGAAGTGAGCAGAAACAGGAGAATGTTGTACATAGTAACAGCCACATTGTGCAATGACTAATATTGATAAACTTAACCCTTCCCAGTAATACGAGGGTCTAAGACATCTCCAAAGACCTCATGATGGAAAATGCTATCCACATCCAAAGAAAGAACTATGGAGTTTGAATGCAGATTGAAGTATATTATTTGCTATTTTTTTTCTTCTATTGAGTTTTGTTTCTTCTTTCTGGTGGTTCCTCCTATTGATTCTAATTCTTACTTACAACATCACTAATGTGAAAATATGTTTAATAGGAATGTAAATGTATAGCCTATATCAGAGTGTGCACCATCTTGGGGAGGGTGGTGAAGAGAGAGGGGGAGAAAAATTTTAAACTCAAAAGCACATGGAAGTGATTGTTGATAAATCAAAATAAATTAATTTTAAAAAGTTAATTAATCTGTATGGGATAGCAAACTATATGGGGCCTTGTGAACAATAGTAATAGAACTAACCCTTCAAGTTACCCAGAGACCCTTGAAGAGAACAGTAGTCATTGCCCATAGGAACCAGTGTGTTAGGAGAGTGAACCCAGAGTGGGTGCTACAAAGAAATGCTAATGAAGATACCCCTTGACTCTATGAGCAAGAATGCCAGAGAATTGGAGAAAATAGCTACTTTTAGTTTTAGAAGTTTTTAATAAGTAGCTCCCTTTGGTGCACTAAGGAGCCTCCCTCCAGGAACAACAACAACAACAACAACAAAACAAACAAAAAAAAGCTAGACCAGCAGGTAGAAGGAAAGTGAACATCAATGTGCATGCTCCTGGCCTAAAGCTGTTGGTAGTTATTGCCCTCTGCACTTCACTCTCCACCTGTCCCTGTTGTTTCACTATAACAGAACCTCTGAAAGACTCTAGAGTTTCTCTGTGGAGTATAGAGGTGATTTTCTCTCTCTATAATTTGTGGTTATGTGGTTTGTCATTAATTCTCAAAGAGGATCACAACGTCAGGGAGATGATGACATGACTTTCAACTGACTTTGATTTGACAGAGGGAGGGCTGTGCAAAGTTACCAGCCTCACTTTTTCCTCCAGAACTATCTGGGTCCAGTGGCCAGATGTCAATCAGGACAACTGGAGATGGCCCAGGATGCAGTGGAAGACGTTGCCCTTTTTAAACTAAGGTCTTTTCAAGTTTTCACCTGGAATAAGCCCCTTAAGAAGTGAGTTAAGGGATGTTCCCTTTAATTAAAAAAAATCAAACTGGGAGGGGAAGACCCTTAGGGTTGCTGGCCAAAAGAAAAACAGTTACTATTTACATTCGTTCTGAGCCAGGAGGGCTGATAAAATAACACTAAGTGGTCCTTGGGCAGGGATCTATTGCCACTGGGCCCAGATGCCTCTGGAGGAGAAAGTGAGGCTGGTGATTTTGCATAGTCCTCTCTCACTGAAATCAAAGTCAACTGCAAGTCATATCATGGTCCTCATGGAGAATGAAGGATAAACCACAACCTGTGACTAGTCCCAGAAACCTGAATGGGAATGCAGCTGGCCAGTTCCACTTGGGCAACTCAGCTTGTCCTCTCCCTTCCTCTCCCTATAATTTAGTAGAGTGTCAAATATCTAAACTCAGATGGAATATTTGTGTGGAATCTGAGATACTCTTTTGTCTTATTATACTGGCATATTCCCCATATTTTATGGTTTTAAAAATATTTTTCAACACTCTTGGCACATGATATAATATACTTAGAGAATCCTAGAAAATCAAGTAAAAACTTACTTGAAATAATGAACAACTTTGGCAAAGTTGTAGGATACAAAATAAACTAACATAAATCATCAGAATTTCTATATATTACTAACAAAGCCCAACAGTAAGAGATAAAAGAGAAATTCTATTTAAAGTTACTGTAGATATTATAAAATGTTTGAGAGTGTACCTCCCAAAACAAGCCCAGGAACTATATGAACATGATTATGAAACACTTTTCACACAAATAAAGTCAGATCTAAATAATTGGAAAAGCATCAGTTGCTCATGGGTAGGCCAAGCTAATAAAATAAAAATGACAGTGCTACCTAAGCTAATTTACTTACTCAGTGCCATAACAATCAAACTACCAAAATTATTTTATAGAGCTAGAAAAAATAATAACAAAATTCATCTTGAAGAACAAAAGGTACAGAATATCAAGGGAATTAATAAAAAGAAATGCAAAGGAAAGTGGCCTAGCCATACCAGATCTTAAATTGTATTATAAAACAGAATCATCAAAACTACTTGGTACTGGCTAAGAAATAGAGTAGTGGGGGCAGCTAGGTGGTGCAGTGGATAGAGCACCAGCCCTGAAGCCAGGAGGACCTGAGTTCAAATGCGGCCTCAGACCAACACTTGACACTTACTAGCTGTGTGACCCTGGGCAAGTCATTTAACCCCAATTGCCTAAAAACTAAACAAAGAAAAAGAAAAAGAAAAAGAAAAAGATAGAAGTAGAGTGGTATATCAGTGGAATAGGTTAGGTATATAAAACACAGTAGTCAATGACCATTGTTACGTACTATTTGATAAATCCAAAAATCTCAGGTTCTGGGATAAGAACTCACTCTTCAATAAAAACTGCCAGAAAAACTGGAAAAGAGTGTGGCATAAACTATGCATAGACCAACATCTTACACCATGTACCAAAATAGAGTCAAAATGCATACGTGATTTAGGTAAAAGGCTGTTACTATAAGAAAATGGGGAGAGCAAGGAATAGTTTACCTGTCAGATTTATGGAGAAGGGAAGAATTTATGACCAAGCAAGAGATAGAGAACATTATGAAATGCAAAATGGATAATTTTAATTACATTGAATTGAATTTTTTTCATAAACAAAGCCAATGCAACCAAGATTGGGAGGGAAGCAGAAAACTGGGAAAGAATTTTTATAGCCAGTGTCTCTGATAAAGGCCTCATTTCTAAAATATGTATAAAACTGAATCAAATTTATAAGAATACAAATCATCCCTCAATTAATAAATGGTCAAAGGATATGAACAGGCAGTTTTCAGAGCAAGAAATTAAAGCTATCTATAGTCATATGAAAAAATGCTCTAAATCACTATTGATTAGAGAAACTCAAATCAAAACAACTCTGAGATACCACATCACACCTATCAGATTGACCAACATGACAAAATAGGAAAATGATAAATCTGAAGTCTGTCAGTTACCCTCAACCTGGTTTATCTCACCTGGCAAGATGGTTTTACCAAGGTGTGGCCTCTACACATGCTACAGTTTCTTGGAATCACAGCTGAGAGTTGAACAACAAAGTTGGATGAGAAGCCCTGAAAAGCATGCAGCAAGCCCTCATGCCAGAAGTGCAGATGGACATCCCACTCACCATGCTGCCTAGGAGGCACCTAAGTGGCTCAGTGGATAGTGAGCTGGGCTTGGAATCAGGAAGAGCTGTGTTCAAATCTGGTCTCATAAGCTTGCTAACTGAGTGACACTGACAAGTGACCTAATCTCTATTTGCCTTAATCCATTGCAAAAGAAAATGACAAATAAAAAATATTAATACCCTCATAGAAATGTACCATTAGAAAAGAAAGTAGACTGGCAAGGTAGGGAAAGTAAATGCTAACAGATAAGATAGCATGATATCTACACTGTTATTTTAGCAGAGGTGGCAGACTCCTGTCCAAGGGTTGCGAACCATACAACTACTGAGTATAGCCTGAACTAAATTAAAATATAATTTATACTTGTTTAAGGAAATAATTAAAATTACACTACAACATAGATAATGTTAATTTGTGGTTTTCTAAGTAAATATGTGGCTTCAAGAATTCTGATGCCACTGGTCTAGGTCTCATTTGTAGCAATTCATTTTTAACATTGATGTTTATAGACATATTTTGTTTTTGTATCAACTGCTACTTCTTCCTGTATGCCTCAAAGCTCTTCATTCCAACCAAATTAATTGAGGACTGGTTTACATTTAGTTTACATGTTTAATTTGTTGATTGATTCAATATAGCTATTTAGGTCTTCTGCAATTATGTTAATTGGGAATTGGAATGAAAACCTTCATTTTTAAACTATATCTATCTTTGGCAAATTCTGGCTCTGCCCTGAAATCACTAGATTTTAAGGAGTCATAATCAAATAATCTTGGAATGTCCCAGTTGCTAACCAAAGAATAAGAAACATGTTTTTTTTATATAACATTAATTCTTCTCATAAAGTAAATTTAATTTTTTAAAGTACATTATAAAACATCTACTGAGTAGTTTCATGGTTACCACATTTCCAAGATGACAGTAGTTATGCTATTAACACAGTGCATATGCTGCTCTAAACCCAGGTATTCTAGGGATAACAGTCTGATTTTCTTTAGTTCCAGATCACATTACTCCTATAAATAAGCTAGAGAGAGTAGACTATACAAAGAAACACTATTTCCACTCGAAGTTTAACACTTTCTTTCATTTGTATCATTTATTAAATAAAAATTTAAGTACTCCCAACCAAAGACACCATCTAGCATGGGGACATGGATTCAAGATCGTGTTCAGAAGATTTAAGCTTTCACTTCTTGTGCTTTTCCAGGTATCATGTTGACTGTCATTGGTAAAGGCTTATGACTTCTTTTAACTTCAGTTACTTTATCTTTTCTAAAGATCACCCTGGCAAAAAAAATGCCTGCTCTCTCCATGATATTCTGCTATTTTAATTCCATTGAGATCTGAACTTCACCATCACACTTCTGGGCTGCTACTCTCTCTTCACTTCTTGTGGCTCTTAGCTTCTCTACCAGAAGATTTGCTACTCCATTGTGTAAGAGGGGATGATACAAATGAATATACTTTTAAAGTATACTATTGAGTCATGATATTTTTTCTTCTTTGCCATACTCTAAGAAACCATAAATACCAGACCAGTTACTGACTAGCTTAGTTACTGAGCCACTGACAACATATATTTCATTGAAATTGAATTTTAAGATAAGGATTTGATCTATACATATTTTTACTGTAGGAAAGCAAATGAGGGAGGAATTTATCTTTTGGAGTGGCTTTCATTTTATGTCAAAATACTAACTCTGCATAAATTGAACATCAAGAAGCCATGTTTATCTGTATAAAACACATTGTCCTTATATTGCCATTATTCTACATCTCATGACTTCGTTCTTGTGTACAAAGGAACCTGGTTGCTTGTTTCTCTCTATTAAGAGAAAATATTAAGAAGGATTTGTATACTTCATTGAATTTTGAGACAGAGAACTTGGGCTAAAATTTCATTTTTTCCCTGTAATATCTCTATGATTTTGGTTAATTCACTTCATCTCTTTATTATGGGTTCCATCTCTGTCACTTTTAGTATCCCTTTCATTTTGAAAATTATCCTTTTGTATTTTCAAGGATGGAACCAAGATGGTGGAGTAAATAAAGTATTCAGGTAAGTTCTCTCAGTGTTCCTTTCCAAATAACTTTAAAATAATGCATCATTTCAAATTATGGAGTGGCAAAGACAACAAACAGTAAGAGTGAGACATTATTCCAGCTCAAGAGGACTTAACAGGTTGAAAAGAGAAATTTGTGACATAGTGGTGGAGGCCACTCCAGAGACTGTGTGGATGAAACAATAGTGGCAGACTAGGTTGTAGCAAAAGAAGTAGTAGCAGATTCAGGAGATCTCAAGACAGAGGTAGTCAAAGGACGTGGCAACTAGTCAAAAAGAGATTATGCAGGTCCCTTGTGCTAGCAATAGAGAAAGCAATGTATAGACCAATTTGTTTAATAAATGCCAATGCACAATTTTTAAATAAAATACTTGCAAGGAGATTATGGCTAAATATATTACAAAGATCATACACTGAAGAATTGGGACTTAAATACATGGCTTGATAATCTGTAAGTTGACTGAATATACTGGAAGTGAAATAAAACATTTCATAGAGATTTTTTAGTTGAAGTGACAGAAAACTAGTCAGAAAGTATTATTGAAAAACTACATGATAAAAATTTGGTCTGATTTGCAAAGGTTAGAGTCCATGTTTATGTATATAACTTTTAATATTCTTTGACATTTAAATTTACCTAGCATCTAAAAATATTTCAAGATGGGTAAAAAATATGGTATCTTACATGTGGACCAAAAAATGATAACATTATTTTTAGATAGGCATTTAATTTGAGGATCTCATAGTAAAACATTACAAATTATGTGTGCCAACAAATATCCTTAACCATAATATATACATTTAATCTCAATTTACACATCAGCCCTTGGGGAAAATATATGAGAAGTAGAAATTTTCTATTCATCAATTAAGGAAACAAGCATAGAGATATTAGATCACTTATTAAAGGTCATATTTCAAATTGATGATCAGAAATCACTAATTCCTGGGACTGTCTAAGTAGAATTTGAACCACATTTTTTTCATGGCCACATATAACCTTATTCAATGGAGACATGTATACCACTTTTTTATTTAAAATTCTTTAATGGAGTGGTGGATCAGTGGAATAGGTTGGGTACACAAGACATAGTAGTCAATGACTATAGTAATCTACTTTTTGATAAACTGAGAGACTACAGCTTCTGGGATAAAAAAACTCACTATTTGACAAAGACTTCTGGGAAAACTGGAAAAGAGTATGGCAGAAACTAGACATAGATCAACATCTTACACCACATACCAAGATAAAGTTAAAATGGATACATTATTTAGACATAAAGCGTGATACTATAAACAAATTAGGAGAGCAAGGAATATTTTGCCTGTTAGATCCATGGAGAATGGAAGAATTCATGACCAAACAAGAGATAGAGAACATTGTGAAATAAAAGATGGATAATTTTGATTACATCAAATGAAAAACAAATCGCACAAGCAAAGCCAATGCAACCAAGATTAGAAGGGAAGCAGAAAGCTGGGAGACAATTTTACAGTCACTGTCTCTGACAAAGACCTCATTTCTAAATTATATAGAGAAGTGAGTCAAATTTGTAAGAATACAAGTCATTCCCCAATTGATAAATGGTCAAAGGATATGAACAGGCAGTTTTCAGAGAAAGAAATTAAAGCTAAAAGAAAGCTTTAAAGCTTTAAAGAAAAAAATGCTCTAAATTACTATTGATTAGAGAAATGCAAATCAAAACAACTCTGAGGTACCACATCACACCTAATAGATTGGCTAACAAGACAAAATAAGAAAATGATAAATGTTGGAAATGATATGGAAAATTGGGACACTAACACACTGTTGGTGGAGTTGTGAATTAATCTAACCATTCTGGAAAGCAATCTGGAACTATGCCTAAAGAAGTATAAAACTGTGCATACCCTTTGACACATCAATATCACAACTAGGTCTGTATCCCAAAAAGATCATAAAAATGGGAAAGAACTCATATGTACAAAAATATTTATAGGAGCTCTTTTTGTGATGGCCAAGAATTGGAAATTGAGGTGATGTCCATCAATTGGGGAATGGCTGAGCAAGTTGTGGTATATGAATGTAATGGAATAGTATTGTTCCATAAGAAATGATGAGCAGGTGGACTTTAGAAAAACCTGGAAAGATCTGCATGAAGTGATGCTAAGAGAAGTGAGAACATTGTACATAGCAACAGTATCATTGTGTCATGACCAACTTTGATAGATTTAGCTCTTCTGATCAATGTAAAAATCTAAGACAATTCCAAAAGACTCATGATGGAAAATGCTATCCACATCCAGAGAAAGAACTTTGGAGTTTGATTGCAGACTGAAACATAGCATTTTCTCTCTTTTTTTGTTTCTTCTTTTTCATGGTTTTTCCCTTTGATTCTAATTCTTCTTTACAACATTAATAATCTGGAAATATGTTTAAATAAATAAATTTAAAGTTATTTTTATAACAAATAGAAAATATGAACGTTTCACATAAGCAAAATATGGGCATTTCAATATGTAAAGGAAAAAATGGAATTATATATGAGGCATTCTACTAGGTAGTTTTTAATATTCATATTAATTATTATAAAATAGTAATATAACTGGCCTACTTCTCAATCCCATTCTAGAATTTTTTTGATCTTTCCTCCCATCATTTAAAAATATTTCATGAATGTTATTTTTTCCTTTTTTTTGCAACACAATCACTACCCACCAATTCTGCTCTAATACACCTTTCTCCCAAGTCATAGGAAATTCCCATGTAACAAATATGTAGAGTGAAGCAAAACAAAGCCACATCCTAGTGGTACTCAGAAATGTACAATATTCTTTACATTTAGTTCACTTTGTCTCTGCCAAAAGTAGAGAATCATGGTTCATCATCTGTTTTCTGAAGTTATGATGAGTCATAATTGATTGCAGTACTCAAACCTTTTAAGTTTTCTTCCTTTGCTGTCTTCATTTGACTCAACATCATTTCAGAGGCCTTTCCAGGTTTTGCTTGCCTCTTGTTCTAGGCAGTTAGGTGGTACAGTGAACAGAGTATTGGGCCTAAAACCCAAAGATTTGAGTTGAAATATGGCTTCAGGCTTGTCCTTTATGATCTAGGTCAAGTCTCTTAACCTCTGTTTGCATCAATTTCCTCAACTGTAAAGTAAGGATAGTAATAAGGTTTCTTGTGAGGAACAAATGAAACAATATTTGCAAAAAATACTTAGCATAATTCCTGGCAAAATGTAGGAGCTATGTAAATGGTTATTCCTTTCCTATTGGTTCTTTTCTCACTGCTTATTTTACAATAATATTCCATTACATTCATATATTATAATTCATTGTCATTTCTTTAGAATCTTGGGCCCTGCCCTGGGATTCTGGGCTGTGATAAGTGAGTTTTTGTCTTATCTTTCCAAGACACAGGGTTTCATATCTTCTCCACACTACACTCTGACCAACATCTTCTTCTCTTTACTGCCAGATTCTTAAGTTTTGCTCTAGGGAATCCAAGAATGAATAACTCAACTCCCCCACCCCCACCTTGCTCCAAAAAAGATAAGAACTACATTTCCTTTTCTCCTTTATGTTCTGCCTTCCTCCATTTTAATATATGCTCCTTGACATTAGAGAATGTCTTGTTTACTTTTATTTTTATCTCCAGATTACCTGGCACATAGTACCTAATAAATGCTGTATTTATCTAAATACTTATCATCTCATCATCATCTTCTTCTTCTTCTTCTTCTTCTTCTTCTTCTTCACCAATTATCTATTGATCTCCAGTATTTCCCTATGCTAGCTCTTATTTTTTTAAAGATATCATTTGCTATATCAAGGAAAGATCCATTTATTTCTATGCTTTCTTAAAGTTTGTTTTTTACAAAAAAGTACAATGCTTTGTCATATTGTTATATTCTTTCTACATAATTCCGCATTCTTTCTATATAATCATATGATTTTTATTGCTTTTGTTATTAATTTGATCTCATATTGCTCATAGTTTTCCTAATAATGAAACAACCCTGTATATTATAAATTCAAGCTGGGGTAGATTAAGTAAAAAAGTAATTTTGTGGTTTATACATTTTCTAAGATTTTTCATATCCATTATCATTTAAGATCTTCATGAAAATACTTCAGAGTGAGAAGGCAGAATAACTTCTATTTTGTAGATCAGGAAACAGCAACATAGCAATATTAAATGAGTAATTTACAATTGTCCAGTAACACAGTTATCTCTTTTGACTCAATTCACTGTTCTTCCTCTTAAACCAGTTGACATGGGCTGGTATGGTGAAGGAAACTAAATTAGACACTATCATACATCTTTTAAACTAATAGACTCTATCTCAAGGACTAATTGTCTTTTTTCCCACTATCATTCTTTTCCAAGAAGTCATCTTAATAGGAGTTTGGCAAAGTTCTTAATCTCTAGGCCACATCAGGGCAAGAAAATAATCTGCACAGCAGGAGTAACAAGTCACATAGACTTTGCATGAGTGCATTGTCATAGCTATGTTTTACAAATAAAATTCCAATTACTTTTATATTCTTTTCAGACAATATGCTTCCTCATATGGGCATTCAGTTTACATTGGGACTGTGCTTTTAACTGGTCATAATTATTTAGTTAAAGTTATACTATTAAACTCAAAGATAAAACAGTATTTTAGTAGCATCTGCTGTCACCACTCTAGTTAAGGATCTGTCAGCAGGGGGTTATAATTGTAAAAAATTCCCTCTGTGTTGAAACTTAGCATACAAGGTAATTGCCCGGGAGCAATTTTCTTCTACTAAATAAATTTTGTTTATATCGATTTGGCCACTTTTATAGCACTTTTTTTGTTGTTATTCCCTACCTCCAAAACAGGTTTAATATATAAAAAGAAAAATGCTTCCTACTGTTCATCTATGTGAGTATCAAGCAACTTTTTTTGAAGAAGTTTGATAGTTAGGATGGAAGAGGTAATAAAGAATAGTTAGTTGTGGCAACCAGTTATTAGGACTGAGAATATGTTTCCTTTTGACATGTGGATAATGTAAAATATTCTATAATATCGTAAAAGTGATTTTAATTAGTAAAATTTCCATTGGCACAATGGAACTTTAACATCTGTCTCATAGATGAGTGAAGACATCAAAAAGCATTCTGAAATAGAATACTTCTGGTATTTCTAAGCAACAGTTTTTATTATGCTATACATCTGAAGCTGTATAAAAACATATTTAATTTTAATCATGGATCCATGCTTTTATGGTAAAACAAAGAGATGATTGGAATCTATAAAGTTTCCAAAAACACTTTCTTTCTAAGCAATTTTTTGCTCCTTTCAGGAAGCAAAGGCCTTAGCAGTAAAACTTTATTAAAGAAAATTGGCCTAGTTGAAAAAATACTGAATTTAGAGCTAAGTATCCTGAGTTTGCATTCTGGCCTCAAGATAAAAGAATAAAAAATACTCTAAGTAGTCCAGAAGAAGGAACTTCAGTAGCAAGGAGCCATAATAGTGATCAAACCAAACATAGTAGTTACCATTATAGAGGAGAGGAAGAATTGGAATATGATACTTCAAGAGGCAAGAGATAAAGGTTTATAACCAAGGATAATTTTTCCAGAAAAAAAAATAGAAAACTTCTACAGGGGAAAAATGGACCTTTAATGGAATAAGTGTACTTCTAAGCATTCCTGGTGAAAATAACAAAATTGAATAAATAGGTTGAAATAGAAATGTAGGCATCAAGAAAAATATAGAAAAGTACACATGTTTATTTAAAAGAGAATATGTGAGGATGAATTCCTTATATGTTAATGGAAGATACAAAGTACTTTCCTTCTAGAATCCTAATATCTTTAAGAATCATAGTGAGAGGTGAAAATGACAGAGAGCTTGTGGAAATTTTGTTCTTTTTGAATGATCTTAGAAGCAATAAAAACAAGAGGGGAGGAAAAGGGAGGCTGTATTGGAGGAGAAAAAATAAAAAGGATGAGGAATCACTATTGTATAAGACACATACACATACATACACACACATAGTCATGGAGGAAGATGGGGGATTTCTGTCTCACATGAATGTAGTAAAAGAAAATTGAACACAATTACAGTACACAAATTCCCTCTCCCTTCCAACAAATTCGAGTATTTTTATCATAGAAATACATTAAACTCAAAAGGGAAATAGAAAGAGACAGGAGCAAGGGAGGTGTAAAGAGAGAGACCTAAGAGATGGGACAAAATAAGAAGATGATAGTGGTGAGAAAACTAACTTAAATCTTGGAGAGAGAAATATTAAGAAAGAATCAGAAAAAAAAGTTTAAAAAATAGGGGTCAGAGCCAGTAAAAGGGAAAAGGCAAGAGAGTGAGTTTGCCTAATGTGATTTTTTATGTGAAAAGAAAGTATTTCACATAAAAAAATCACATTAGGCAAACTCACTCTCTTCTTTTTTTAATTTTATTTATTTATTTTTTTAAGATTCAGTAATTTATTTATTTTTAGTTTTCAATATTCACTTCCAAAAGATTTTAGTTCCATATTTTCTCCCTATCTCATCTCTCCCCCAAACACAAGAGAGCATGCATTGTGGATACCCTTTTCCCTAATCTGCCTTCCCTTCTATCTCCCCATCCCTTCTCTTATCCCCTTCCTCTTTATTTTCCTGTAGAGCAGGATAGATTTCTGTACCCCATTGCCTGTATATCTTATTTCCCAGTTGCATGTGAAAAAAAATTAACATTTGTTTTTAAAACTTTGGGTTCCAAATTTTCTCCCTTCTTCTCTTCCCACCCACCCTCATTGAGAAGGCAAGCAACTCAATGCAGGTTATACTTCTGTGTCGTCATGCAAAACACTTCCATAGTAGTCATGTTGTGGAAAGCTAACTACATTCCCCTTCATCTTATCACGCCCCCCATTTATTCTGTTCTCTCTTTTGACCCTGTTCATCCTCAGAAGTGTTTGCTTCTGATTACCTCCTCCCCTAATCTGTCCTCCCCTCTGACATCCCCCTCCTCTCTTATCCTTTTCCCCCTTATTTTCCTGTAAGGTAAGATAGCTTTCCATACCGAATTGAGTGTATATGTTATTCCCTCCTTAAGCCAAATCTGATGAGAATAAGATGCACTCATTCCCTCTCACCTTCCCCTGTTTCCCCTCCACTGTAAAAGCCTTTTCTTGTCTGTTTTATGTGAGATAATTTACCCCATTCCACCTCTGCCTTTCTCCTTCTCTCAGTATAATCCTCTCTTACCCCTTAATTTTATTCTCCAGATAACACTCATTCATCTTCAACTCACCCTGCATCCTCTACCTATCAAACTATCTATACATACACATATATATACATACACATATGCATATATATGTATGTATATACATAAATATATATGTATATCTGTATGTGTGTATATGTATGTATATGTGCATATATATATATACACACATACACACACACACACACACACATATATGTTTCCCTCCAACTACCCTAATACTGACAAAGGTCTCATGAGTTACAAATATCATCTTTCCATGATGTAGGAATGTAAACAGTTCAACCTCAACAAGTTCTTTATGATTTCTCTTTCCTGTTTACCTCTTCATGCTTCTCTTGAGTCTTGTATTTGAAAGTCAAATTTCCTATTCAGCTCTGGTCTTTTCATCAAGAATACTTGAAAGTCTTCTATTTCACTGAATGTCCATTTTTTCCCTGAAAGATTATACTTAGTTTTGCTGGGTAGGTGATTCTTGTCTGTAATCCTATTTCCTTTACCCTCTGGAATATCATATCCCATGCCCTCTGGTCCCTTAATGTAGAAGCTACTAAATCTTATGTTATCCTTATTATGTTTCCATAATACTTGAATTGTTTCTTTCTAGTTGCTTGTAATTTTTTCTCCTTGACCTGAGAACTCTAGAATTTGGCTACAATATTCCTAGGAGTTTTTTGGGGGAGATCTCTTTTAGGAGGTGATTGGTGGATTTTTTCAATTTGCATTTCAACCTCTGGTTCTAGAATATCAGGGCATTTTTGCTTGATTATTTCTTTTTTTTTTTCCTTAGGCAGTTAGGGTTAAGTGACTTGCCCAGAGTCACAAAGCTAGTGAGTGTCAAATGTTTGGTCTGAGGTCAGATTTGAACTCAGATCCTCCTGATTTCAGGGCCAGTGCTCCATCCACTATGACACCTAGCTGCCCCTTGATTATTTCTTGAAAGATGATGTCTAGACTCTTTTTTTAATGATGGCTTTCAGATAGTCCAATAATTTTTTAAATTATCTTTCCTGGATCTATTTTCCAGGTCAGTTATTTTTCCAATGAGATAGTTCACATTGTCTTCAATTTTTTTTCCATTCTTTTGGTTTTGTTTTAAAATGTCTTGATTTCAATTTTCAAGGAAATATTTTCTTCAGTAAGCTTTTGGACTTCCTTTTCCATTTGGCCAATTCTGCTTTTGAAGGCATTCTTTTCCTCATTGACTTTTTAGACCTCTTTTGCCATTTGGGTTAAGCTATTTTTTTTACTTTTCATTTTTTCATTTTTTTATTAATTTATTTTGATTTATCAACAATCATTTCCATAGGTTTTTGAGTTTTAAATTTTTCTCCCCCTCCCTATCTCTCTCTCCAAAACAGCATGTAATCTAATATAGGTTATACATGTACATTCCTATTAAACATATTTTCACATCAGTGATGTTGTAAGTAAGAATTAGAACTAGGGGCAGCTAGGTGGTGCAGTGGATAGAGCACCAGCCCTGAAGTCAGGAGGACCTGAGTTCAAATCCTGACTCAGACCAAACACATGACACTTACTAGCCCGTGTGACCTTGGGCAAGTCACTTAACCCCAATTGCCTAAAAACAAAATAATTTCTATTAAAAAAAAAGAATTAGAACTAATAGAAGGAAACACCAGAAAGAGGAAACAAAACACAACAGAAGAAAAAAATAGCAAATAGTATGCTTCGATCTGCATTCAAACTCCATAATTCTTTCTTAGGATGTGGATAGCATTTTCCATTATGAGGCCTTTGAAGATGTCTTAGATCCTTGTGCTGCTGAGAAGGGTTAAGTCTATCAATATTAGTCATCGCAAAACATGGTTGTTACTGTGTACAACATTCTCCTGGTTCTGCTCACTTCACTCAGCATCAGACCATACAAGTCTTTTCAGGTTTTTCTGAAGTCTTCCTATTCATCATTTCTTATAGCATAATAGTATTCCATTACATCCATATATCACATTTGCAGTTACTATTACTATCTGTGTTTTTCTCTACATTCTCCCCCCACCCCGTTTATGCTTTTCTTTCTCATTTCACTTTTTCCCTCCTCACTAATGTTTTGCTTTTAACCACTGCCTCCCACAGTCCCACCTCCCTTCTATTAGCCTCCTCCCTTTTCTTCCTCTTTACCCTTACTACTTCTTCCCTCCCTTCTATCCCTTCTCTCTTTTCTTTCCCCTTTTCCCTCCTACTGCCTATAGAGTATGTTAGATTTCTACACCTGATAGATTATGTTATTTCCTTCTTGATTCAAATCTGATGAGAATAAGGTTCAGACAATGCTCATCTCCCTCCCTTCTTTCCCCTGCTGTAATAGGTTTTTGTGCCTTTTCCTGTAATGTAATTTATCCTTGTCTGACTCCTCCTTTCCTTTTCTCTCAGTATATTTTCTTAGTTGGATCAGATTAATTCACTTACTTGAATCCATTTAACCCACTTGATTAGATTTTTTTTATCATTACATCAAAGTCAATTTATACCCACCCCCTTTATGTATACCCCTTTAACATGATGTAATAACAATATAGTTCTCAAGAGTTAAAAGTGTCATCTTCCCTTGCAGGTATGTAAAAAGTTTGCCCTTATTAATAGCATGTTGTTTCTTTTTGTCCCATTTACCTTTTTATATCTCTCTTGAGTCTTGTATTTGAAGATTCAATTTTCTGTTGAGCTCTGGTCTTTTTATCAGGAAGGTATGAATGTCTCCTCTTTCATTGAATATCCATCTCCTCCCCTGAAAGATCATGCTAATTTTCATAGGGTAGTTTAGGCTATTTTTAAGGTGTTACAGTATTTTTTCATTCTTCAGCAAGCTGTTGACTAGTTTTTCATGATTTTCTTGCATCACTCACATTTCTCTTCCCAGTTTTTCCTCTACTTCTCTTAGTTGCTTCTCAAAATCCTTTCTGAGCTCTTCCATTGCCTGGGACTGATTCATATGTTGCTTGGAGGCTTTGGATTTGGGAGCTTTGACTTTGTTGTCTTTTTCTGGTTATATGTTTTGATCTTCTTTGTCACCAAAGAAAGATTCTATGGTCTGACTTTTTATGCAGTTTGCTCATGATCCCAGCCAATTATTTGAATTTTAAACTCTTTGTTAAGGTAGGGGTCTGCTTCCAGTGTAGAGAATATACTGTCCCAAGCTTTGGGGATTTTGTACAGCTGTTTTCATAGATACTTCTAGTGACCTGTAAGTTTTCAGTTCTTCCAAGATGGTATGATCAAGGGAGAGGTGTTTACTCCTTTCTTGGCCTGTGCTCTGGTTCGGGAGTGACCACAAGCAACTCTTTTCTGCCTTGGAACTGTGAAGAGGATTCTTTCTCCACTACCACTACAAGCTCCACCATGTCAGCACTCCTCCTTGCCCCACGATCACCACCAAGAACTGTGACCCAGATCCAAGCATGGGCAAAGCAAAAGAATCCTGCCTCAGCTCCAGCAAAGTGATCCCTGCAATTGCCCTCTGATTAGCCACTTGATTCCCCCTTACTCTGTGGCCCAGAAGCTCCAGAAGCAGCTGCTGCCTGGGGGTTGGCACTGGGGCTGGGACCAAGCTTCACTCTCACCATGGTCACAGACTTTTCCTACCTACCTTCTAAGTTATCTTTGGCATTTGTGGGTTGAGAAGTCTGGAAACCACCACAGCTGACCGTGATTCAGTCCCCTAAGGCCTGCTCCAGGTTCTCTGAGGCTGGGTCTTTGCCTGTGCACCCACACTGACCTGTGTTTCTCTCCCAGCCCAGTGCAATAGACCTTTCTAATCAATCCTCCAGGTTGTCTTGGGCTGGAAATATTTTTCACTCTGTGTTTTTGTGGGTTCTGCTGCTCTAGAATTTCTTTAGAGCCACTTTTACAGGAATTTGGAGGGGTTTGGGGAAGAGCTCAAGAAAATCACTGCTTTTAAGCTGTCATCTTGGCTCCAGCCCAAACTCTCTCTCTTCTAGCACCATCTTCTTATATTGAAAGAGACAAGTAAGATCAAGAAGAGAAAAACAAAGAGAGAATGAAGAAGATATATTGCAGACAAATGCACTATTCAAAATCAAGACTGTAACTGTGAATAAGCTTAACTCAAAAATAAAACAATTTAGTAAAGTGGAATCATAAGCAGAGTTAAACAATGTTTTTAAGAAGAAACATGTCTGAAACACAAAGATTAAGATAGAGTTACAATGAGGTACTACAGCAAAATCTATTATGGTTCAAATAAATTTAAAAATAATCAAGAGAAACCATCATGATTTCAGATAAGGCATACACATACACATGATAAAGTTAGATAAACAGGACAACTACATTATGCTTAAAGGGACCATAGATAACAAACAATATCAAATTTAATAAATATGCACAGAATAGCATAGCATCTAAAGACTTAAAGGAAAATTTAATTGAACTGCAGCAAGAAATAGACAATAAACTTAAAATAATGGGAGACCTTAAAGTGCCCTTATTCAGACCTAGACAAATTGACCAAAGATATAGAAGGAAGAAATAAGGACCTTGATAGTACTTCAGAAAAAGGATAGAGCTTGTGTGACTGGTGAATAAGACTAGGAAAAAAATGCATACACTCAGCTTTATATGGCAGCTTTCAAAAAAAAAAAAGACCATGTATTAAGTGAAAGACTCCACCAAAAGTATAGAAAAGGAGAAATACAAAAAAAAATCATTTACTACTAATAATGCAATAAAATATTTTTAAGTTGTTATTCCATTGATTCAGTCATGTCTGACTCTTCATGACCCCATTTGGGATTTTCTTGGCAAAGATATTGGAGTGCTTTGCCATTTTCTTCTCTAGCTCATTTTTATAGATGAGTAAACTGAGGCAAACAGGGTTTAGTGACTTGCCCAGGGTCACACAGCAAATGTCTGAGGTCAGATTTGAACTCAGGAAGATCAGTTTTTCTAACTTCAGGCCTGGCACTCTATCCCCTGTGCCACCTAGCTGCCTAAAATAGATTTATTTTAAAATATATATTTACATTCATTTTAAAATGTTTAAAAGGACCCCAAATTAAAAATATAAAAATGATTGGAAAATAAATGATGCAATTTTAAAGTACTGGTGAGTCAAAGAATAAATTATAGGAACCATAGAAAATTTCATCAAAGAAAATTACAAGAATGAACCAAAATACCAAATTTATAATATATAGTAAAAAAAAAAAGTACTGAGGGCAAATTTTATATCTTATCATACTTTCATTAACAAAAAATAGAGAAAACAATTTAATGAATTGATCATGCAATGAAAAAATTTGAACAATGACAAATAAATAAAATCCCTAACTGTGTAACAAAGTAGAATTTTTGAAAAATAAAAAAGAGATTTATGATGTTCCAAACAAAATCTGAGGGAAAAGTTAGAGTTCTTTTCAATCATATCAAATGTAAAACAAAGATGTCCATTGCCACCAGCATTATTTAACAAAGTACTCAAAATCCCAGCTGCAGCAATATAACAAGAAAAAAAAATCAGGGAATAAATCTAGGCAAAGATGAAATAAAAGTATTCACTTTTTGCTGATATTATGGTGATGTATATTTCTTTGGTTAATTAGAGGATGGTAGAACATACCAAGTGGCAGTTTGGCTCAGCAGCTCAAGAAATTCCTCTCTCCATTGATGTCCCTCTCTAAAGCTCTCACCCCTTCCACTTTGGTTTCTGGAATGCCTGCTCTAAAGGAAAAAAAAAACAGGCTTTAACCTTAAACTCCTGCTTTTCTCACTCTTTCCATCATCATGTTCTCATTGAAACCTTGTTCTTTCCAGATGGCACAGTTTCCTTTGCAAGCCTTTCTCATACTTATTGTATTTCTACTCATTATCCTGACCTAGTCATGGTAGAAGAGTTGGAATAATTCTTGGTCCTCATTGCCACTTGCAGGCTTTCTTTCCACCATCATCACTCTAACTTCTCCTCCTTTATTTTTCATTCAATCTGTATCTATCACTCAATCACGATTCTGGCAGTTATGGTCTACTGACCTCCAGGAAAATTTTTCTTTCTTCAGTGAATTCAGTGCCTAACTTACAGTCTTTCTCTCCTCCTCAACTTGTGCATTCAAACTAGGAGACTTTAACATAAATATTGACACTCTCTCAAACAATCTAACCCCTCAGTTCCTTGACATACTCATTTCTCTTTAACTAGTCCTCCACCACACCTCAGCTATACACTAAGATGGTCATATCTTTGATCTTGCCCTCACTCACAAGCATTCAACCTTCATATTATGAAATTCCTGAAAATGTTATGAAATTCCCTCAGCTAACCAATATCTGTTGTCATTTTACCTCTCCCTTCGCCTTGCAACTAATCCAGTTTTACATCCTTATCATCACTTTCAAATTCTCTAGACCTCAGTTCTTTTCCAAAAATGTTATACTGTCCTCCTTTCACCATCTTGATCCTTTGCAAACTAGCTCAACTTTGCATCATCCTCTTTTCTGAGTCCTTTGTCCCTTTATCCAATTGCCAGTCTTGCCCTATGAATTCTCAGCCTTGATTTTCTCAAACCATCCAATGCCATCCCTTCTCTCATGCTGTGGAGCAGAAGTAGGGAAAATCACAAAACTATGCTGACAGAGTCTACTACATATATATGTTATCAACTTGCTCCTCACAGTGTCAAGGCAATCTTTTTACACCTTTCTAGTTGATTTTCTATCCCACTCACCACAAGATTTTCTTAAACTCTCCCATCCTTCTCAAACCTCCCATCTATCCTCTCAGCTAAGGACCTTGATTAATTTTCTTTTCTTTTTAAATGTAATCAAAAATCTTTAATTCAATTTGTAGAACTTGTTAATTTCTTTTTTTTTATTTTTAGCATGTGTTTTTAAAACTTTGGATTACAAATTTTCTCCCTTCCTCCCTCCCCATCCACCCTCACTGAAAAGGGAAGCATCTCGACACAGGTTATAGATGTGTAGTCATGCAAAACACTTCCATAGTAGTCCTGTTGTGAAAAACTAAGTATATTTCCCTTCAAGCTATCCTGCCCCCTATTTATTCTATTCTCTCTTTTGACCCTGTCCCTCCTCAGAAGTGTTTGCCTTTGATTATCCCCTCCCTCAATCTGCCCTCCCTCCTATCAACCCCCTGCTCTCTTGTCCCCTTCCCCCCTTATTGTCCTGTAGGGTAAGATAGATTTCCATACCCCATTGTGTATGTTATTCCCTCCTTAAGCCAAGTCTTATGAGAATAAGAATCACTTATTCCCTCTCACCTTCTCCCATTTCCCCTCCACTATAAAAGCCTTTTCTTGTCTGTTTTATGTGATATATTTTACTTAATTCTACTTCTCCCTTTCTCCTTCTCCCAGTATAATCCTCTCTCACCCCTTAATTTTATTTTCCAGATATCACCAATCTTCAACTCATCCTGTGCCCTTTATCTATCTTTTTATACATGCATATAATTTTTCCCCTCCCACTACCCTAATACTGACAAAGGACTCATGAGTTACAAATATCATCTTTCCCTGCAGGAATGTAAACAGTTCAACCTTAATAAATCTCTTATGGTTTCTGTTTCCTGTTTACCTTTTCCATGTTTCACTTGAGTCTTATATTTGAAGGTCAAATTTTCTATTCAGCTCTGGTCTTTTCCACAGGAATACTTGAAAGTTCCCTATTTCATTGAATGACCATTTTTTACCCTGAAGGATTATACTCAGTTTTGCTGGGTAGGTGATTCTAGGTTGTAGTCCTAACTCCTTTGCCCTCCGGAATGTCATACTCCATGCCCTCCAGACCCTTAATGTAGCAGTTATTAAATCTTGTGTTATCTTGTTTGTGTTTCCACAGTACTTGAATTGTTTCCTTCTGGTTGCTTGCAATATCTTCTCCTTGACCTGGGAGTTGTGGAATTTGGCTACAACATTCCTAGCAGTTTTCCTTTGGGGATCTCTTTCAGGAGGTGATCGGCGGGTTCTTTCAATTTCTATTTTGCCCTCTGATTCTAAAATATCAAGGCAGTTTTCCTTGATAATTTCTTGAAAGATGATGCCTAGGATCTTTTTTTGATCATGGCTTTCAGATAGTCCAATAATTTTTAAGTTCTCTCTCCTGGATCTATTTTCCAGGTCAGTTGTGTTTCCAATGAGATATTTCACATTCTCTTCTATTTTTTCATTCTTTTGGATTAGTGTTACAGTGCCTTGTTTTCTCAAATTGTCTCTAGCTTCCAATTTCTCCATTCTAATTTTTAAGGAAGTATTTTCTTCAGAGAGCTTTTTGATTTCCTTTTCCATTTGGCCAATTTTTTTTTTTAGGGCATTCTTCTCCTCACTGGCTTTTTGGATCCCTTTTGCCATTTGGGTTAGGCTTCCTGGCCTGTGATCTGGTCTATGAGCACTCTTTTCTGTCTTGGATCTATGAAGAGGGTTTCCTTTCCACAGCCGCTACAAGCTCCACCACCCCAGCGCTCCTCCTCGCCTCAGGACTGCCACCCAGAACTGTGACCCAGATCCAAGCATGGGCAAAAGAAGAGAATCCTGCACCAGCAGAGAGACCCCTGCAATCCCCTGTGATCAGCCACTGAATTTCCCCTAAGTCTGTGGACCAGAAGCTCAGGAGGCAGCTGCTGCCCCGGGGAATGGGGCTAGAACCCCACTGTCTTCTCTCAGCACCACAGAAACAAACTTTTCCCACTGTCCTAAATTATCTTTGGCATTCATGTGTTGAGAAGTCTGGAAACTGCCACAGCTGCCTGTATTCAGTCCCCTGAGGCCTTCTCCAGGTTCGCTGCAGCCTGTGCACCCACCCTGAATTGCACTCCTCTCCCCATCCAGCGTGATATACCTTTCTGATCAACCATCCAGGTTGTCTTTGGCTGGAAATTTGTTTCACTCCTTTTGTGGCTTCTGCTGCTTTAGGATTTGTTTAGAGCCATTTTTTATAGGTATTTGGAGGGGTTTGGGGGAGAACTCAAGCAAGCCACTGCTTTTACTCTGCCATCTTGGCTCCATCCCCTTGATTAATTTTCAACAGGAAAATTAATGCCATTCACCAAAAACTCCTTCTCCTCAGTAATTTATCCAATAAGCACCTATTGAATTATTAATGTATATTCTGTGTTAGGCACTGTACTATGTGCTGGAGATACAAATATGAAAAAGATAGTACTTGTCTTTGAAGATCTTACAACAGAATGGGCAAAGACGACATAAAAAAGGAAGATGAAGAGTATATGGAAAATGTGGGACATAAAGTAAAACTCCCAGCATGGGGAATGAGATTTGAAGGAGTGCAAAGGGTGGGAATTGAAGAGATGATGGGCCTTGGGACCCTTCTTTATATGGAGGTTCCTCTTCATCTCAGAGCACTAATATGCTTTGTGCCACCATCTCCTCTTTCATCTGTCTCTATTGAAAGGTGACCATTCTTCTCTCCAAGGCAAACTTGTACAAGTGATTCCATTTAATCATGTCTTCTCCAATAAATTGTCCTCTGCATCACTAGAGTTTAATTTCTCCCTATGTTGTTATTTTCTTGCTGTCTACAATACCTCCTTTTCTCCTCTATCTTAAAAAAAAATACCCTCATTTTATACACCCATTCCACTAGCTATCATTTCACATCATTCCTGGATAAACTCTTTGAGAAGACAATCTACCTATTCTCTTTTTACTCTTCTGCAATGTGTCTTTTTATGTTATCATTCAACCAAAACTGTTGTCTCCAAAATTACTAATCATTTCTTAATTTCCAGATTTAATGGTGTTTTTTTAAATGTCTTACTTCTTGACTTTTCTGCAACCTTTGACATGTCCATCATCCTCTTCTCATTATTATTCTCTTCTTTAGGCTTTTGTAATATTGCCCTCTCCTAGTTTTACTCCTACCCTGTTTGACCACTTGTTCTAAGTGTCTTTTGTTGAGTCTTCATTCAGACATTGTTCATAAACAAAATAGTATATCACTTAGCCTCATTTTACATGAAAATATCTATATATTAGTAGCACCTTCAAATGTGAGAAGGGCAACAGGAATCACTGGAGAGACACTGGTTACTTAAAAGGCCATCCAGGACAAATTCCCTCCTTCTAGAGGCTGCATAACATTTTTTTTTTAGTTTGGGCCAGTGAGCTGATGACATGTAATCAAGCTATGGGTTACAGAAAAGACAAAAATTAAAATAAGATGTTTATTTTGGCATCCATAAGCTTTAAATATAACCAGGGATAATTCCAGAAGAAAACTATGTTTTGCCTGGTTCTGTCCATGAAACTTATTGAGTTTTATAAGTACTCTAGGATTCAGAGATTGGAAGTTGAGTTGGGGAAATCTATTACAAAAACCAAGATTCATAGATTTTTTTTGGTAGATTTATTTTAGTTTCTTTTGGTCTCTAGTGTCCCATGAGTCCCCTTATTGTGGCTAGAGCACTGGCAGAGGGGTAATAAAGAAATGCAAAGGAAAGTGGCACAGCAGTCCACAAGGCACCAGATCAAGTTATAGCTCAATTTCTATCAACAGAATCCATGTATCCTACATATAGCCTCATTAATTTCTGGGACATTATCCATAACATCTCTAAATGAAGGTGCTAAAAAGTGTCATTGATTATGCTCATACTCAAAGTCTATGGATTAATTAAACAAATATTTAATGTGCATCTACTATATGAAATTGTATGTGAGGCACTATATCTAGAATACTGTAACTGAGTGGCACTCTATCTGTATGTACCCTCAATTCTAGCTTAGATTCAATTTATATAAAATTAATTAACCAAGAATAAATCATGCTAAATGTTTTAACATATGTAACAACTAGAAAGATTTTAGTCTCTGAGATGCAAATATCAAAATAGTGAAAATTTCTAATGAAATATGCAGCCAAGAAGCTAGAAAGCTAATTTGTATTCCATAGACAGATAAATCACATCATGGGTCAGTAAGTGATATTGCCCTCTTTTACTGAGACTGTACTTACAATGTAGTTTGGGGCAGTGAATATGCCATTGCTCAAATTAAATCACATTATTTAGAGCAATAGCAAAGGTAATTAGTGAGATAAGATTTAGATAACTAAATACGTGCTATTTTACCAACCAAGGGCAATTGCGATCATCTTTAAAATATGTGAAGGGCATCAAGACCAAGAAGAAAAAATAATTATGCAGCAAATAGTATATAATAATTACCTAGTACAAAGGAATATGATAGGAGTAATGGGAAGCAATTCAAATGAAAAAATATATAAACTGATTATCAAGACAACATTACTAGCACCAAGGTGAGGGAAGTGATATCATTAAGGATACTTTAAAAATAGAACATAAAAAAATTGGGGTAATTTCTCACTGGCAGGAAGATGGATAAAATGATCTGCTAGGGTTTGTCCATCTGCAGTTTTTAGTTTTCCTCTGTTTCCCCAAGTTCATAGGCACTTATTAAGCAACACATTCATCTTTACTTAATTAACAAAGTCAGGGGCAGTTGATCATGGGCATTCTTGTAAATTTTTATTTCTAATAGACCAATAGGGAAGTAATGAGAAACAGTTAAAGAAAAATGAGATAAACAACACTAAGTACTGCTTATTACACAGTTGGATTTTGGGAAAAAAATAAAACATACCCACCTAAGAAAGCCAAATTAAAAGTATAAAAGTTAGAAAACAGTTAAAGCTAATTTAAGATTATGCTTAAAATTAGCCACCTACTATAATGGAGTAAGTGCTAAAATAGTAATACAATAGGAGGCACATGCCATTTTATTAATAGCTAAGGATATACATAGTTGGTACATATATGGTTAACAAATGTCATCAACTACACCAAAAAGTAATTTGGAAGAAGGATACTATTTTTTTTCTTCTTATGAGAGACAATATGGCATAGAGGATAAAGAATTGACCTTCAGCCATGAATACCTGGATTCAAATCTGTCTTCTTATATATACTAACAGTGTGACACTGAGCAAATCTTTTAAATTCTTAATATTCTGGGCAACTCTAAGAAGGTGCTGACCTCCATTGATATAGAAAATTTCTTCCCCTGGGAGTTACCCATACAAATTAAATCAATGAGAAAGAGCAGGGGCCAGAGGTGTCAAGGCAGCCAACATCTTAGGAACCATTAGGAGGACTGACAACAGAACAACTCCAATATCATGTCATTGTCTTTTGGGAGTACTCAGTGCCTCACCAGGGGAAAAAGCTACCTCCAGTCAATGACTGCAAAGAGAAAAAGAAAAAGATGGGATCAAGTAGATCCCAAATCTATGTTGGACTACTAGATGATAGAAGGATAAGTCAGGGATTGAGGCAAAGGGATTTTGATAAAATGCAACACCAACTTATGTTAAAAACATTAAAAAAAAACATAAGAATAAATGGACTATTCCTTAATAAGGTTAATGGTATCAATCTAAAGCCAAGACCTAGCATTATGTCATGAGCTATGTTAGAAATCTTTCCAAAAGGATGAGTTGTAAACCAAGGAGGTGCACTGTCACCACTTTTATTTGGTGTATTTCTAATATAGCTAGCTAAAGCAAAAACACAAGAAAAAGAAGTATGGGGATAATCAAAGGCAAGAAGACACAAAATTATTATTTTTTCAGATGATAAAACAGTTTTGAAAATCCTAGAATTTTAACAAAAATATGTGAAATATTAAAAACTTTAGTAAAATAAATTACATAAAATAAATCTACAAGATGACCAGCCAACAGAATTGCCAACATAACCAAACAGAAGGAGATAAAATAATATTCCATTAAAATGGTTACAGAATATATAATATATCTGGGAGCCCAATATACTAAGATACACATGAGATTTAATTTTTTTAAGTTTAAAGCTATTTTTTATTTATATAAATGAATATTTACATTATTGTAGATCTATTTAATGGAACAGCTTAAGTAGAAGAAACTAAACATAGTAATATAGGATTTGATAAAACCAAAGACATGTGGCACAAATGTAAATACTTATTATTTAAGAAAAACAATTAGAAATGAAAAAAATATGACTAACATGTGGAGAATTCTCAATCTATCTAAATACACAATTACATATAAAATAAGGGAATTCTACTAAGTCACTCCCATGTCTCCTTCCAGTTTTAAAAACCATATCCAATTATCCTATAAGAACAAAAGAAATATTAAACAACATGTCAAACATCTATATTGTAAAGCCAACATTAGATTTGAATTCTTGTTAGCCAAATTACAGTTAGGTATTTTGCCTATCATGATTTTCTCTAACAAACTCAAAAAAAAAAGCTTAATGACTGTTTGGACAGATACTATTCTTATCTCCTTACCCACCCAACCTCCTGCAACATTTTTTTCACCTAAAGACTATATGATGATACAATAGAATATGTTCCCTGACTTCTCCTGTTGTTTAGCCCATGACAATTCTCATGGTGCCTCTGCTCTCAACGTTTCCACTTTTTAGGATTTAGAGATATTTTAATAAAATATTTGCCATATAATAAGAAACATTTTTCCTTGACTTCTGCTTTTATTGAAAATGTCCAAACCCTTCTGAAAACTACACCCAAGCTGAAGGGACTCTTTTTGGTCAGCATCTATTCAAATCCACAGTTTATGAGGCCCTATCTAATTCATCCTTTCACCAGTATAAACCAGATAATATGTTAATTCAAAACAAAATTTATTTCTTTAAGCATAATAACAAGATAAACACTGAAATGATGTTCCCACCATAAGTACAAGGACACAGTTCCAAGGTTGTTATACCGCCAGTGGGAAAGAGAACACTTCTTTTCCTACAATTCATGTATTTTAAGAAGAATCCCATCTAGCACATCTCACTGAGGCTTCTCTTTGCTACTTCCCTACAAAGACACTCAATTTTTCTTGTTTGTCAGATTTATCCATTGATGTATTAGCCTGCTTCTACATTGATTTGCTGATATTTGTTGTTTCTCTCTACTTTTTTCCTATTTCCTGTTTCTTGGCTGAAATATTTCTACTAGACTGTCCTCCACTGCACTCCTCATGTCACCCCCCAGTTAAAAACATTCATATCACTTTGGGCAGATATTTCATGACTGGGGCTGTCATTCTAACTCTTTTGGAAATCCCACCATCAATTTCATTTATTGGGCACAACAGAGGTGTTCTAATGAAGGGGTGGGGAACTTGTGGCCTCAAGGTCACATGTGGTCCTTAAGTGTGGCTCTTTGACTGAATCCAAACTTCACAGAACAAATCCCCTTAATAAAAGGATTTGTTCTATAAAACTTGGACCAGTCAAAAGGTCGCACCCAAGGACCGAGAAGGCAACATGTGGCTTCAAGGCCACAGGTTCTCCACCCTTGTTTTGAGATCTGTGGTTTTCACAAAATCTTTCCTCCTCATTATGAGCTCTCTCCAATCTGCTTGATATTTAGGTTAGGGCAAGAAAATTTATTTAAGTTCCCATTATGCTCTTAAAAGCTAATGCCAAAGAAATACAAATTACCCTGGAGATACAATGCTCTTCCCTCCTCAACTCTGACTACTGACTTTCCTGGCTTTCTTTAAGTCCCAACTAAAATTCCATCCTTCATAAGAAGACTTCCCTAAACCATCTTGATTCCAGTGCTTTCCCTTTTTTAATTATTTGTATTTATCCTATACATAGCTCCCTTTCAATATATTTGTTTACATGTTATCTTCTCCATTAGATTACAAATTCTTTGCCTCTTTTTGTTTCCCCAGCATTTAGCACTGTGCCTGGCATATAGGGGACCCTTAATAAATGCTTATTGTATTGAATTGAATGCATTTAGTAACATTGAATGAGTGCAGTAGTGGCATAACCTTTGAGACGTACATTGTTACTTTTGTCACATGAAGCATTCTGGGGTAGATTTACTGCTAATTCTGAAATCAGAAGATATATACGTATAAATTCTGGCTCTGTCACAAACTACTTGGGTGGTTTGGGTAAATCCTTTCACCTACTTCTTCAGGTTTCAACAAATGTAAATGAGCAAGTTGGGCTAGATGACATCTGTAGTCCTTCAAACCTAAATCTATGATCCTGTGGTTCTGTAGACAAAAATTTCAAAGACTATTTCTCTTAAACATAATATATTTTTAAAACATCAAATGTTTTAAGCCTCATGATGGAAGTGTTTTCCTCTCTTTTACCATTTCTATTTGCACCCTTACACTCTTTTTTCATTGGTTTTATATAGGCTATTGCTTATCCTTACTGTCTCCAACTTTGATAAAATGATAATAGTTGCAGATAAATTGAGGGATATCTTTCCAGATGCAGGACTTGATTACTTTCATTTTTATCAAAAAGCAAGTTAAACTATAATGAAAGCTGATATCAATACCAAAAAAAATTCCTGGATTAGAATTCAAAAGACATGGCTTCTAGTCCCAATTCTGATATCAGTATGCTGTTTGACTCTGGGAAAGTTACATAATATAACTGGAGCAATGTTCCTTTACTTCTATGATGAAAAGTTTAGATTATATCTAAAGACTCTTACAGTACTATTGTTTTATTACTTTTCTTGAAATATAGCAAGAAATTGGCACAGGAAAGAAAATATCATAAATGTTTGGCAAGAAATAAAAATTTGGTACCCTAAAATCCTCTACATTGGGAAGCTAGGTGGCCACAGTGGATAGAATGTTAAGCCTAGAGTCAAGAAGACTCATTTTCCTGAGTTCAAATCTGGCCTCAGACTCTTATTAGCTCTGTGACCCTAGGCAAGTCACTTAACCTTCTTTGCCTCAGTTACTCATCTCTAAAATGAGCTGAAGAAAGAAATGGCAAACCACTCCAGTATCTGCCAAGAAAGGCCAAATGTGGTCACAAAGAGTTGTACATGACATAAATCATTGACATTTCTATATATTACCAAAAAAGTCCAACAGCAAGAGATAGAAATAGAAATTCCATTTAAAGTTGCTGTAGCTATTATAAAATATTTGGGAGTCTACCTACCAAAAAAACCAGGAACTATATGAACACAATTACAAAACACTTTTTTACACAGTCAGATCTAAATAATTGGAAAAACATCACTTGCTTATGGGTGGGCCAAGCTAATATAATAAAAATGACAATTCTACCTGAGCTAATTTACTTATTCAATGCCATACCAATCAAACTACCAAAAAATATTTTATAGAATTAGAAAAAATTATAACAAGATTCATTTGGAATAACAAAAGGTCTAGGATATCAAGGGAACTAATGAAAAGAAATGCAGGGGAAGGTGGCCTATCAGTACCAGATCTTAAATTGTATCATAAAGCAGCAATCATCAAAACTACTTGGTACTACCTAAGAAATAGAGTGGTGGATCAGTGGAATAGGTTAGGTATGCAAGACACAGTGGTCACTGACTATAGTAATCTACTATTTGATAAACCCAAAGACCCCAGCTTCTTGGATAAGAACTCACTATTTGACAAAAACTGCTGGGAAAACTGGGAAAGAGTATAGCAAAAACTAGGCATAGACCAAAATCTTACACCATATACTAAAATGGGTTCATGATTTTGATATAAAGGCTGATATTATAAGCAAACTGGGAGAGCAATGAGTGGTTTATCTGTCAGATTTATGGAAAACAGATAAATTCATGACCAAACAGGAGATACAGAACATTACAAAATGCAAAATGGATAATTTTGATTACATTAAATTGAAAAGGTTTTGCACAAACAAAGCCAATGCAACCAAGATTAGGAGGGAAGTAGAAAACTGGTAAAGAATTTTTACAACCAGTGTCTTTGATAAGGGCCTCATTTCTAAAATATATAGAAAAATTAAGTCAAATTGGTAAGAATACAAGTCATTCTCCAATTGATAAATGGTCAAAGGATATGAACAGGCAGTTCTCAGATGAAGAAATTAAAGTCACCTATAGTCATATAAAAAAATGCTCTAAATCACTATTGATTAGAAAAATGCAAATCAAAACAACCTTGAGGTGCCACATCACATCTATCAGATTGACCAACATGACAAAACAGAAAAGTGATAAATGTTGGAGAAGATGTGGGAAAATTGGGACACTAATGCATTATTGGTGGAGTTGTGAAATGATCCAACCATTTTGGAGAGCAATTTGGAACTACGCCCAAAGGGCTATAAAAATGTAAATACCCTTTCACCCATCAATAGCACTTCTAGGACTATATACCAAAGAGATTATACAAATAGGAAAAGGACCCACATGTACAAAAATATTTATAGCAGTTCTTTTTGTGGTGGCAAGGAAATGGAAATTGAGGGGATGCCCATCAATTGGGGAATGATTGAACAAGTTGTGGTATATGAATGTAATGGAATACTATTATGTTATAAGAAATGATGAGCAGGTGGAGTTCAGAAAAACCTGGAAAGACTTGTATGGACTGATGCTGAGTGAAGTGAGTAGAACCAAGAGAACATTTTACACAGTACCAGCCATGTTGTGCTATGACTAACTTTGACAGATTTAGCCTTTCTCAGCAATACAAGGATCTAAGACATCTCCAGAGGTCTCATGATGGGAAATGCTATCCACATCCAAAGAAAAAACTGGAGTTTGGATGCAGATTGAAGTATACTACTTACTATTTTTCTCTTCTGTTTTGTTTTGTTTCCTCTTTCTGGTGATTCCTCTTATTGGTTCTAATTCTTCCTTACAACATCACTGATGTGAAAATATGTTTAATAGGAATGTTCATGTATAACCTATATCAGATTGAACCATCTAAAAAAATTATACATGACCAAAATGACTGAGCAACACCAACAATGAGCACTTTGTCTCCAGCCTATCTTAATAGATTTATTGTACATTACTCCATTGTTCTCCTTTATAAACTCTACATTCAGCTAAATTACCACTATTTCTGACATCTACACATTTCATTTTTCACCTCCATGACTTTTCACAGATACCCCTTACCCAAAACAACAGCCTTCCTCCCAACTACTCTGTAGAATCTTTAGAATCAAAATTTAGCTAAAACTGTTTGAATAGGAAATCTATCCTAACCAGCCCCTTCCCCAGATACTAATGACCCTCCTACCCAAATGTTCCTTCTAAATTGTTTTGTATCTAAAATTTATGTACTTTGTGCTTGTGTTCATGCTTATTCCCCTGATAGAATTTAAGCTCATTGATAGCAAAGACTATTTTTGTCACTGTTATCTCCAGTGCCTTGAAAATTCCTTGGAACATTGGAAATAATTATTAAATATGTGTTGTTGAATAATTTAATCTCACCTATTGTGACCTGATTTCCTAAGTTCTTCATATGAAAAAAATTTCATTGGAAAACTGAGGAAAGTATTAAGTTGTTCACCCAAATGTTTTTTTTTAAAAAGCAGTAGATTTCATCTTTTCTGAACATCCTAAAATATGAAGTATAAAATGTAATAAAAACTTTAAGAGACACATTTTTACAAAAAAGGCACTAAATCACAATGTGGGTATTCACAAAGTTAAATGTTATTATAACTTCCTATGCAATACTCCAAAGCTATGCTTTATTTTCAATTAATGCTTGCTCTCTTTGATTGACATATCAGTTTTTATGATTATGATCATGCATAAAAATTGTCTGGTAATTTTTACTGCATTTCCAAGAAAAAAGTCTTAACTACATTAAAACCAATAATTTAAAAAATACTCTATCATTTCCTGCTAGTTTTTCCAGGGTATTTTAAACTACAATATCTTACTAAGAGAGAAGGATGTAATATTGTGTGATCATTTTACATGGCTCACATTTAAGTTAAATACATTACATAACTGTTATGGAACTTAATAGACAATTGTCTAGAGGACACTAATAAAAGAACTAAAAAGTACTCTGCAAGGATAGTTTTCCAAATGATTTTCAGCCCAGTTTTCATCTTTCAAGTAAAAAATAACATGAGTACATGAACCTACTCCCTATTTGCCTCAGGTATTCTCTGCAAGAGCCTACCTCCAGCTAAGAACTCTGAAAAGACAAGGAGAATGCAAGGCTTCTAAGCTTATTTAGAACAATGAAACAAAAACTGACTCCAGATGTAATCTAGGAGACCTATAAGGTTATCATCTACATTAGCAGAAACCAATGGATAATGTTTCCCATTGAGAATTTCTTACATCAAAACATTTCCCAAATCAAAAGTCTGGTCAAATAGTAAGAGAAATAGTAGTAGTAGTAGTAGTAGTAGTAGTAGTAGTAGTAGTAGTAGTAGTAGGAGTAGGAGTAGGAGTAGGAGTAGGAGTAGGAGTAGGAGTAG
>NW_020954585.1:15862368-16011799 GCF_900497805.2 Vombatus ursinus
AGTAGGAGTAGGAGTAGGAGTAGGAGTAGGAGTAGGAGTAGGAGTAGTAGCAGTAGCAGTAATAGTAATAGCAGCAGCAGCAGCAGTTTAATGCTTTAAGGTTTGCAAAGCACATTACACATAATATCTCATTTGATATTTACAACTATTGGAGATAGATGCCATTATTATTCTTACTTAACAGATGAAGAAAACTGAAGTTTATAGAAACTAAGTGACTTGCCCAGGTTATAAATCTAAATAAGTGTCTGAGGAAGCATTTGAAATAAATACAAATATAAACAACCAAAACAACTATATAATAATGAAGATAAGGCCATCAAACAACTTTTCTAGACTTTCTATAGAAGGTACCTTTCCAAATACACTTAATTTTATTTGAAAAATTTAGTTTTTTCTATAAAAAATCATAACCTTTAACATTTATGGGAAATAAATCTTCATTTCAAAATCAGTCCCTGAAGCTGATTGAAAATAAAAAGAGTCAATGACTAAATAGGAAGAACTATTATATTACTGGATAATTCAACAAAATTTTGGCATACTATGCCAACACATTCTACCCAGTTTACAAAAACATGTGAAATCCTCTAGAATGGGCTGATGGATAGGGATTTCCCTTCAGAGACTTTGTTAGCAAACCACCTTGTCCTTTAAAAGAATTTATTTTTTTACATTTGAAGGCCTTAATAGTAACTGACAGGTTATACCTAGACCAAACACTGTGAACACTAAGTAAAAAGGGCCACTAAAAAGAAAAGTTACAGAACAGTACCTTTGCCTTGGAGGTCTTCTATCTACAACCTCTCTCTCCCTCCCACATCCACACAGATGGACATTTATGGATGCTTCTTTTCTATCAAGAATTCCTTCCATTGCTCACAATCAAATGTAAGAGTATTACAGATTACTTCCAGTTGACATTCCCTTTGGTAGCCCTTTTCACTTTCTGAAAACTAATAGAATATAGTCAAATACATCTGCAGTCTCATCAGTTTCAGAGATACAGAACACAACCTTTCCATGCCTACCTATGTTAACCATCTCTCATCCATATCCTCCTGAAACATTAACCAAAAGGGGCCTACACAATGTACACTTCCTTCATTTTTTCCGACATACCATGGGTATCAGTGGAGCATTTTATCCATTTACCTGTCATCTTCTGTTCTCACCAGACCAGTCTGTCTTCTCTTTCTGTCAGAAAATTCCTTGATTATATGCTTTACTCCACTGTTTTTTGGTGTTCCCTTTTGGATATATGTTGCCATCCACATAAGCCCATAAAACTACAAAAAAAATTACCTTAATAAACCAATAAGTACAATGAGATCTCAAAATCTTTATATCTTTCTGTCAGTTGTGAGATGGTAAAAATATGGTTGATTCCTGAATTTTATTTACAAAAGCCTGCTTGTTTCCTATATCAGTATATAAATGATCCTCATTAAATTTGTATAGAAAGAATAAAAGGCCTGTAGATTGATTGTTCTTGATATTTTACCAGTCATGTTTTTGTTTGCCTTTTTGTTATTAATAACATTTGAGTTTTTCACATTATCTTCCCCTTCTTCAGATAACTTGCACATCAATCCTTTGATTCCTTCACAATTGTATTGCTTTCAGAACAGATGCCCTATCTATATCGTTCAGTTGTTTTTCAGTCATGTCTCTCTAGAGCTTCATGACCCCATTTGGGTTTTTCTTGGTAAATTCTAGAATGGTTTGTCATTTCCTTCTCTAGTGATTTTACAGATGGGGAAACTGAGGCAAACAAGGTTAAGTTACTTGCTCAGGGTCATACATCTAGTAAGTGTCTTAGGTCATATTTGAATTCAAGAAAATGAATCACCAGGCCTGGTACTCTATCCACTGCACCACCTAGATCCCCTCTCTATAGACAATACAATCCAGCTGCTTTTCCTGTCTTTATTTTCTTAACATCATGTTGACCTCCTTAATAAGCATCTCAAAGACTATGATGCTAGGTCCAAAAGTAGAGATTGCATTATCTTTGAGGGGGGAAAACACTTTTTAAATGTGTTTCACCAGTCTTTTCCATTTTATTCTGTAATCTTCCCTCCATTGTGATTCTTTTGGGATTACTTTGCTTAAAGTTGGCCAAACTTTATTTAGACTGAATTAACCTCCAATGATTTATGAGATAATACTGTTCATAACTGTCCATCAACTTTCTTCATAAGATTTTACAAATGAGTTTGTATTATAATCACTTTTGTCATTAACAGTTATCTCTGTTAGCTAAGAAAGTAAAATATTTGCTAACCTCAGTGCTTTCTGGCCTCTTTTGGTTTCATTTTTGTAGCAAGTAATTTACAATTGGTTTAGCTTCTGAATGAAATTATTATAATCAGTGTCATTATCATTCATGTGGTCAAGTAAAGTTGTGTTTCCTAGAAGCTTTATGTCTTTTGGAAGCTTTATGAAAAATGATTCTGGATTTCTGGTTATATAAGAGATTTTCCAAAATAAAAAGTATACTCCCTATTTCAAGTAATACATAACACTAAGTTGTATAATTATGACATGATAGTCAATACCTTCCAATGGATGAGGTCAGTGTTTAATGGGTCTAGTTCCTGATGAGTTATATGAAAATAAAACAAAATAAAACCCCAGTGTCACAACCTGCTATTAACTAAACAAAATTCCACACCTTCACTATCAGTTTCCAAACTGTTGAAATACAACTCTGGCAAGCATTCTTCAAAGAACACATGATGTCTTAGATTTTCATACTTTCTCCAACATTGCAGTTTATAATCCACTTTTGCCTTCACATTTTATGTAGATTTTTTTCATGTTTTCCCACAAATCCACAAATAGTCCACTGCACATTCTCTAGACTTCTTGATATTGAGGGGATGCCAGTAGAGCAATGGACTGTCTGTAGTTTATCCTTTACTCTCACTACATGATTGATCCACCTTATTTTCTTGTCATACATCTCTTTGATGATGTCATAAAAGCATAAAAGCTGGCACTCTTGTACAGTTTATCCATGGTAATATATAGGGACAGCTATGTGATGGAGTGGGTAGAACACCAGCCCTAGAGTCAGAAAGACCAGAATTCAAATATGATCTCAGACACTTCCTAGCTGTATCACACTGAGGAAGTCATTTAATTCCTGCTTTCATAAAACTGGAGAAAGAAATGACAAACTCCAGCATCTTTGCTAAGAAAAATCCACGTACAATTGGTTCCAACATTACTGAACAATAAATATACTAAAACCAACTCATACCCACCATATGCCTTTCCATTGAGTTTTGAGTGACCCATAACTTCAATTCTCTCAAAAGTGTGTCATATTGTCACTTACAACCATATAGTATCATCAGAAGAATATATAATGACAAAAAGCACTGTAAAATTTCCAAAATAATAATATATGCTCCCCTTCTACCCTTCAATCCAGAGCCTATTTCATTGTCATCTAACAAAGAATCCTATAATTCTTACGTATGTGTGAGACATCTTGTAGGAGAGATATTGGGGAAGTCTTTTGATCTACCAAATCAAATGCATTTTTAACATGCAATAAGAATAACAAATAATAAGGTTTTATATTCTCTACACTTCTCAATAAGCTATATGCTATGACCTTAAATGCTAAGCCTGTAAAGTAAGAAAGTATATGAAGATTATTTAAAGAATTATTTTTCTAGAGATGAGAAAGAAGACAGGCCATTATTTATATTCTGTCACACACTTTTTAAATAATAACAAACTCTAGATTTTATCCAAACATTTGACATCTTTTCTTTTAGCAGATAATTGGAAAATTGGAATGCCTAAACACCTTAAATTTTTTTTTCACTTCCACTTAGATCTTTTCAGTAGCACTGGTACTAGTTGTTTCTGGTCTACTGTCAATTTCATATTATTCCTTAACATCTTTGCCTCCTTTCTCTTTCTGAATATATATGTGTCTGTACACACATATATATGTCTATATATGTATATATATGTGTATATATATATACACACACAGACATGTGTGTATATGTTGTAATTATATTTATATGCAATTATAAATATATACATATGTGAGACCTTACAAGTCTAAGAACCTTTTCACTCTCTGATGTAATATATCTAAAATAACAGCACAAGTTGCATTCCCTAACCTCTAGAGACTCTTTCACTTGAGACAAGATGTGTTTTGATCTCTACATCTATTTTTTACTAAGAAAAGTAAAAATTTGTTGAGTTGCTATAGAAAGAGGGAGTGTTGCATCTTTATTAATCTTTCTAAAGATAAATTGCATGAGGTTGGGTCAACAGAATGGCTAATGATTGACCTCTATTTCTCTTTTCCCAGTCCCCTGTTTCTGATCCATTATTATTACCCTGATTTCAGAATATTTTGCAAATATCCTACCATTGGGTGGTTCCTATTCAGGGGTCCTTTGAGCATAAGAGCATGCTTCTCTATTGGCTAGGTCACATCAACATCATAATAATAATGCACAGTGGATAGAATGCAAATCTGAAATCAGGAAGACTCATCTTCTTGAATTTAAATCTGGCCTCAAACTCTTACTAGCTATGTGACTCTGGAGAAATCATTCACACTATTTCCTTTAGTTTCTTCATCTATAAACTAAGCTGGAAAAGGAAATTGCAAACCATGCCAGTATCTTTGCAAAATGGGATTACAAAGAGTTGGACATGACTGAAAAATGACTATGCAACTACTATTCTGATATCTAACTGGTAATACCAAAATTTCTTTATAATACTATGATACCTTTATGAAGAGCAGACTCTGTTACTCAGTTCCTATAAGAGAAGATAAAGTAGAGAAAAAGACTGACACACTTGTAAGAATTAAGCTTTATCTTAACCACATCATTTTGAAGGGAAACAAAAGTAATTAAAACTGTATTAACCAAGAGAACATGTAAAGTTGTGCTAGATTACAAATAATTTTAACTACTCTTTCTCCAGTTGCTTATTAATTTACTCATAAATGCCTTCTCATCTGTGAGATTTCAGCACCAATGAATTTGGTATGCATCAAGCAGTGCATTGTGGTTCTAATTAAAATGTGTTTCCTGACACAGAAAATGAAGTTTCTTAAAGCAAGTCTGAAAAAAAAAGCTGTCAGAGATGAAATAAGAAAATACTCCAGATCAGAAAATCTTCAATTAAGATGCAAGCTTTGGAGTCTTAGGAAGACCAAACCATAGCCAATCTACTTTAAGATAAATGACTTATCATGAGAATGTATTCATTTTTCACAGCAATGCAATTTAATTATAGCAAATTTATTTGTGAATGAGTAACAATATAGACATCAATTTATAATAAGATGAGTGCATAAATGAATGTTCCCAGAACAGAATAAAAAAATGGAACAAGAGATGTTCTTCTCTTCCTTTGTCATTTGTATTTCAACTGACTGTTATTTCACTTGCTGCCAGGATCTGGGTAGAATATTAAAAATCCAATCCAATAAACATTTATTAAGCCCATACTACATACCAGGCACCATGCTAAACACAGAGGATATAATTAATAAAAAGAAAAACAATTTGTGCCTTTAATAAGCTTATAATTTAAAAGAGGAGACAACACACATAAGGAGACAGGAAAGTGAGGATATTCACTTGGGAACATCTTGTTCCATGGAGTTGAAACCAGGCAAGGCAGCAGAAACAAAGTGGAATGCATTGAGTACAGTTTCTGCACTCTATAAAGGAAAGCATTGGAAAGAGTTTGGTATTCCTCCCTCCAGTCCCTTAATAAGGGGAGAATAGAGACTGAGAAAAGTACTGTCAATCAAGACTTGAATTAGAAGTGTGGTGATGAGTTTAGAAGTGAAAGTCTATATAAGATTGGAGTTTAGTGATTACTGAATGGGAACGTTAATGACTTTACACATTTTTCTTCAACATACAAACATGTTTCAAAACTTGATTTCACACTAAGGCATTAAATATTCATAAATAAATACTGAACTACAGAAATACTAAATTTGTCATGTAGATCAGAATTCAATTATGATAGAGGGAACTATGAATAAAGAAGGTGTATCTTAATGGAAACTAAATAATTTATCCTAAATAATTAATGGGTCAAAGAAAAAGTCATAAAAAATAAAGAAAATAAGTCAACTTGTCAAATTGTCTTGGATGTAGTTAAAGCTTAGAAAAATGTGTTTTTCAGCTTGATTAGAAAATTTCACAACTCATACAGCAATTTTAATGGTTATAACATTGAAAGCTCAACCACTGATTAGTTGTTCCATTCTATTTCCTTGCTACCCTGTTGCTGCCAATTTAAATAGCATGTTCTGTGCCACAAGTACAGTGTCTCTTCAGATCCACTGTCAACTTTACCTGAAATCATGCCTGATTCTTAAGATCTGGGAACTCAATGGGAAATGTAGCTCCTACTTAGACAGTCTCCTACTGCATAGATAGGCAAGGCTTTTCAAGCCCTTTAGATTGTGATAGATGGTTGAATCTTTTGAGTCTGCACAACAATTCATATATTTGAGATAAACACTGAAGGAAAATGGGTTGGACACAATTGAATAGGAGGAAGAAAGTGGGCTAGATTGCATTTACAAAACTGTACAGTGCATTTAATGACACAATGTCTCATTAAACTCTCAAGTTTAAAGATATCTTTTTATTCAACACAAATGATGCTCTATTTTTGATGATCTTAAGACATTATAATATTTAAGCATTGAAAGTTGTGGTTATCCCAAAGAGAAAATGAGAAATGCACCTTAAATGTTAGTAAGCTACACATGCTCAGGAATTGACATCAAGAATGCCACTGAGGAAAAATATTGTTAGAAGTTGTGTTTGTTAAGTAAGCCAATTGAAAAATAGCAGATCGACAGACTGAGTATTCCACTGGTAGCATAAAAATGGAAAAGGGATATAGACAAAGTTTTCAGCCTGTTGTATGAATTTTTTGAACACATATAGAGAGAAATGGACAAAGAATAGCACATGCTAAGAAATAATAGATGGTTGTGATCTGTACCTATACAAGGATTATCTCCATTGATGAGATCATAGGTTCATTGAAATATTGATCAGAAGACATAAATATAGATATATACACACACAAACACACACACATGCACATGCACACACACAGAAATTTTCCCAAATCAGACTAATATATCTGTTTTTAATTATACTGATTAGGATTGCTGGGAAAATCATTAAATAAAGTGAGCAACAGCCTTTGTTTAACTAATTGGAATAAATACACATAAAAAAGGAAAAAATATTTAAAACCACATCATGCTCTTTTTGGATTATTACTGTCATATGTGTCAAGTGATAAATATAGTTTATTCATTGAGAATATGATTAAGCTGGCATACAATTCTGTAATGATTTATGTGAAGGTGGTGAGAAGTGAGTATTGGACTACTGAAATCCAATCTTCACTCTCTCATTTTTAAGAAAGATCATTAGACTAATGAAACTGTCTAATAATAACTGTTGTATATGAATCATTGTTAAGCTTTCTTTGCTTACATTAGAATACTTAATTCTTACAGTATAGAAATAACAGAGAGTTTTCATAACCAAGGGAGAATTCCAAGTGACTATTACAAATCCTACCCAATTATGGCTAGCAGTTAAGTGTCTCTGAGAAAAGAAAGCAAAGATTTTATTTTCAAAACTGTAAGCAATCAAGCAAACAAATTTTAAGTGTGAATATTTACTGTCTGCTCTGGAAAACAGTGTTTTGGTTTCTCTGGCCAATCTACATCTCTTATTTGGAAATCAATTTAAAATACTATGCAGAAAGAGAGGGATGGAAAAGGGCCCTTAAGGTATATGTATCCATTTTAAGATGGTTTTAGGTAGATGAGCAGGCAAACCATGCATGAAGTTTTATGTCAAGTTAATGCAAACCTGGCAGCTGCAGTTTGGCTTCTGCAATTTATGGAAAATCAAGTTTTTCACTTAGCAGTGAGGGAAAAGGAAATTAAAAAAAAATTTAAAAATCACTTTAACTTTACTAAACAAAGAAAAAGAATCTATGATAAAAAATGTCTTCAAAGTTTCAAGCAAGCTCAACTCTCACATTCTTTTTATTATCAGGGCATATCCACCATATCCTGTTCCTATGCTAAATTTATGTTTCTGTACAACTCTAGCCAATTAGGGTGTAAGTGAAATAATATTGTTGGAAAATTCTCCTTTAAAAAAAAGTATCTTGCTGTATTAACAAGAAGTGAAGGTATTTTAAAGTCATGTAAAATTTGCCAGAGATAATTAAGTGAAAATTGTACATGCCTTGATACAAATATTCAGCCTATATTTTAATCAAAGAAGTCAATTGATTTGTAAGGGACTTGTCTATCAGGTATACTGTTTCACAGGGATGCTAAGATAGAACAGTTTCTTATTGGCTCCATTGCCAGTGTGACCTATATTTATGAGATTGTGGATGTTCTATCAGGTGAGGAATAAGTATTAAAAGTTTAAAGATGAAAGGCAAAGGTAGAGTCAACAAAATTTCGGGGCTGACATATATCCATATCTATCTTGCTTCTTATGTTGCCTTAAATGTGGGGTAGTTAGGCAGGATCTCAACTGTCTTAAACTCTGTGGCATTTGACATGTACTCATTTTCAGTGCTGGAATTGCAAGGCAGACATGTGTAGCATGTCCTAGAGTGGACTCCCAGTCCTTGTACTGTTCAGATCTACTTAAAGTCATGCCCCATTCTCCATTCATGATATAAACAAGTTGTCAGAAGTTGACTTCTTGTGTCCTATTCCCACTTTTCTGAGACAAGAGGTTCAACTGAACTTTCAGGCTGTCACTCACAGCAAACAGAACAAAGAGAATGGAAATAAACTTCAACCCGAAAAAAAATCAGGGCATATATTAGCAATTGACAATTAAAATTAACAATTATGTGGAATATTGAGCCGAATGATATATGTCTATTGCTTTCTTGATTGTATCTTGCTTCCACTAATCTAATTAACCATGGCCTTGAGGAAAGTGACTGAAACCATAATGAATCTAGATGCAAAGGAAATGATTGTAGGTAAGGGTGGAGCTATGAATAACATATCATAATTGGTAGATACCCCTAGATTTATAAGGCTAGAACATGGAGGGGTGTACACTGAGTGATTGATGGTCTGCCTGTGATATACACATCCTTTCATCTGCCCTAAGAGTCTATTACAGTAATAAGTCTTTATGCCCCTGACTTTGAGATAGGATCACCCCAATAAAATATTCAAAAATTATGTGCTGAGTACAAAACTTTTGAGAAGCAGCATGTTTAGATATATGAAAGATTAAAAGATATAGAATAGATCACCTTAACTCTCAGGAAACACTACAAGTTCTGGATTCACATGTAACCTAAATTTATGTTAGAGGAATAAATCCAAAGAGGGACAAGTTCTCACTCCTTGATTATACCCTCACTGAAATTTCTCCAGTGGAATTTCTAAAATTTAAGTACAACCCATGTATGTGGTGTCAGGTTCCCCAAATCCTTCACACTCAACATGCAATATATTGGTTATGGATAGCCTTTATTTCCTCCACCAAACAAAATGCACTAGATAAAAAGAAATACCTGAATGAATACAGAAGACATAAAACTCTTAAAAGATCAATTACCTTCATTAAGGTAAATAATAATAATAATAATAATTAACATTTGTATAGCACTTAGTATATGACAGACACTGTGCTAAGAGCTTTACAATCATCTCATTTGATTTTTTAGAAATTTTATTTATTTGCTTTTAGTTTTCAATATTCATTTCTATGATTTTGAGTTCTAAATTCTCCCCTCCTGCCACTTCCCCCTCTGCAAGACAACATGCAATATTACATAGCCTATACATGTACAAACATATTAAAAACATTTCCACAATAGCCATGTTATAAAGAAGAATTAGCAACAAAGGGGAAAACCATGAGAAAGAAGAAACAGAGAGAGAGAGAGAGAGAGAGAGAGAGAGAGAGAGAAAGAGAGAGAGAAAGAATAGTATAGAATAGTATGCTTCAATCTGCATTCAGACTCCATAGTTCTTTTTCTGGATGTAGATAGTATTTCCCATCATGAGTCTTTTGGAATTGTCTTAGATCCTTGTATTGCTGAGAAGAGCTAAGTCTATCAAAGTTGGTCATTGCACAATGTTGCTGTTACTGTGTACAATGTTCTCCTAGTTCTATTCACTTCACTCAGCACCAGTTCATGTTAGTCTTTCCAGGTTTTTCTGAACTCCACCTGCTCATCATTTCTTAAGCAAAAATAGTATTCCATTATATTTATATACCACAATTTGTTTAGCGATTCCCCAGTTGATGAGCATCCCCTCAATTTCTAATTCTTTGCTACAACAAAAAGAGTGATTGTAAATATTTTAGTACGTGTGGGTTTTTTTTCCATTTTTATGATCTCTTTCAGATACAGAACTAGAAGTGGTATTGCTGGGTCAAAGGGTATGCACAGTTTTATAGCCCTTTGGGCATAGTTCCAAATTGCTCTTCAGAATGGTTGGATCAGTTCATAACTCCACCAATAATGCATTAGAGTTCCAATTTTCCCACATCTCCAATATTTATCATTTCCATTATCATTTCTCAATTATCATTATCATATTAGTCAATCTGATAGGTGTGATGTGGCACCCCAGACTTGTTTTGCTTTGCATTTCTCTAATCAATAGTGAAAATAACATTTTTTTCATATGACTACAGACAGCTTTAATTTCTTCATCTGAAAATGGCCTGTTCATACCTTTTGACCATTTATCAATTGAGGAAATTACATATTCTCATAAATTTGACTCAGTTCTCTATATATTTTGGAAATGAGGCTTTTATCAGAGCCATTAGCTGTAATAACTATTTCCCTGCTTCCCTTCTAATCTTAGTTGCATTGGCTTTGTTTGACCAAAAAACTTTTTTAATTTAATGTAATCAAAATTATCCTTTTTGCATTTAAAAATGTTCTCTGTCTCTTGTTTGGTCATAAATTATTCCCTTCTCCATGGATCTGACAGGTAAACTATTCCTTGCTCTCCTACTTTGCTTATAGTCTCACCCTTTATGTCTACATCTTATGTACCTATTTTGACCTTATCTTGGCATCGGGAATAAAATGTTGATCTATGCTGCCTAGTTTCTGCCATACTATTTTCCAGTTTTCCCAGTAGTTTTTGTTAAATAATAAGTTCTTATCCCAGAAGCTAGAGTCTTTGAGTTTGTCAAACAGTAGTATACTATAGTCATTGACTACTGTGTCTTGTGTACCTGACCTATTTCAGTGATCCACCACTCTTTTTCTTAGATAGTACCAAGTAGTTTTGATGATTGTGCTTTGTAATACAGTTTTAGATCTGGGACAGCTAGGCCACCTTACTTTGCATTTCTTTTCATTATTTCCCTTGATATTCTGAACCTTTTGTTTTTCCAGATGAATTTTGTTATTATTTTTTCCAGCTCTATTAAATAATTTTTGGTTGTTTGATTGGTATGGCACTAAATAAGTAAATTAGTTTAAGTAGAATTTTCATTTTTTATTATATTAGCCTGGCCTACCCATGAGCAACTAATGTTTTTCCCAATTATTTAGATCTGACTTTATTTGTGTGAAAAGTGTTTTGTAATTGTATTCATATAATTCCTGGGTTCTTCTTGGCAAGTAGACTCCCAAATATTTTATGTTGTCTGCTGATACGTTAAATGGAATTTCTCTTTCTATCTCTTGCTGCTGGGCTTTGTTGGTAATATGTAGAAATGTCAGTGGTTTGTGTGGGTTTATTTTGTATCCAGCAACTTTGCTAAAGTTGTTAATTATTTCAAGTAGTTTTTCAATTGATTCTTTAGGATTCTCTAAGTATATGATTGCATCATCTGCAAAGAGTTTTAACATTATTTCTTCTTTGACTATCCTAATTCCTTCTATTTCTTTTTCTTATTGTTAAAGCTAACATTTCTGGTACAATATTGAATAACAATGGTAATAATGGACATCTTTGTTTCACCCCTGATCTTATTGGAAATAGTTCTAGCTTATCTCTGTTACATAAAATATTTACTGATGGTTTAGATTGATGCTACTTGTCATTTTAATGAAGACTCCATTTATTAGTATGCTCTCTAGTGTTTTATTAGTAATGGGTGCTGCATTTTGTCTAAAGCTTTTTCTGCATCTATTGAGATAATCATATGATTTCTGTTAATTTTGTTATTGATATGGTCAATTATGCGGATAGTTTTCCTAATATTGACCAAGTCCTGCATTCCTGGAATAAATCCCACCTAGTTATAGTGTATTATCCTCATGATAAGTTGTTGTAATCTCTTTACTAATATTTTATTTAAAAAATTTACATCTATATTCATTTGGGAAATTGATCTATAATTTTCTTTCTCTGTTTTGGTTTTTCCCAGTTTAGGTATCAGCACCAGATTTGTATCATAGAAAGAATTTGATAGAACTCCTTCACCCATTTTTCCAAATAGTTTATATAGTATTGCAATTATTGTTCTTTAAATGTTTGGTAGAATTTAATTGTGAATATATCTGGCCCTGGAGATTTAGTCCTAGGGAGTTGATTGATGACTTGTTTAATTTATTTTTTTCTGAAATGGGGTTATTTAAGTATTTTATTTCCTCTTCTGTCAATTTGGGCAGTTTATACATTTGTAAATATTCACCCATTTCACTAAGATTGTCAAATTAATTAGCATACAGTTAGACAAAATACCTCCTAATTATTGTTTTAATTTCTCCTTCATTGGTGGTGAATTCACCCTTTTCATTTTTTGATACTGGTAATTTGGTTTTATTCTTTCTTTTTTAAATCAAATTAATCAAAAGTTTATATATTATATTGTTTTTCCATAAAATCAGTACTTAGTTTTATTTATTATTTCAATAGTTTTCTTAATTTCCATTTCATTTAATCTCTCCTTTGATTTTCAGAATTTCTAATTTGATATTTAATTGATGATTTTTAATTTGTTCCTTTTCTAGCTTTTTTAGTTGTATGCCCAATTTCTCCTCTTTCTCTGTTTAATTCATGTAAGCATTTAGAGATATAAAATTTCTCATAAGAACTGCTTAGGCTGCATCCCATAAGTTTTGGTATGTTGTCTCATTGTTATCATTCTCTTAGATGAAGTTATTGATCATTCCTATGGTTTGTGGTTTGATATTCTCATTCTTTAGGATTAGATTATTTAGTTTCCAATTAATGTTTAGTCTATAGTTCTATGGCCCTCTATTACCTGTAATTTTATTGAATCATGATCTGAAAAGGATGTATTTAATATTTCTGCCTTTCTACATTGGATTGTGAGGTTGTTATGTCCTAGTACACTGTGTAGATGCCATGTACCATTGAGAAAAAAGGATATTCCTTTCCATCCCCATTCAATTTTCTCCAGAGATCTACCATATCTAACTTTTCTAAAATTCCATTTATCTCTTTAACTTCTTTCTTGTTTATTTTGTAGTTAGATTTATCTAGTTCAGAGGGGTAGGGTTGAGATCTCCCACTAGCATAGTTTTGCTCTCTATTTCTTCCTGTAACTCATTTAATTTCTCTTCTAAGAATTTGGATGCTGTACCACTTGGTGCGTATATGTTTAGTATTGATATTACCTCATTGTCTATGGTACCTTTTAGCAGGATGTAGTTTCTGTCTTTATTTTTTTTAAATTAGATCTTGTTTTGCTTTTGCTTTGTCTGAGATCAGGATTGCTACCCCTGTTTCTCTCCTTTTTTTTTTTTTACTTCAGCTGAAATATAATATATTTTGCTCTGTCCTTTTACTTTTACTCTGTGTGTATCTCTCTGCTTCAAATGTGTTTCTTATAAATAACATATTGTAGGATTGTGGTTTTTAATCCATTCTGCTATCCACTTCTGTTTTATGGCAGAGTTCATCCCCATTCATATTCACAGTTATGATTACTCTCTGTCTTTCTCTCCATCCTATTTTCCCCTATTGTTGCTTTTCTCTTTCCTTTTACCCTTTCTCTCCTCACAAGGATTTTGCTTCTGATCACCAACTCTCTCAATCTGACCTCCCTTCTATCAGCCCCCTCCCTTTTCTTTCCCCTTTCCCTTGCTACTTCTTCCCTCCCTTCTACTGTCTTTTCTATTCAGCCCTTTTCTTTCCCTTTTCCCTTCCTACGTCCTATAGGGTAAGACAGATTTCTACACCCAAGTGAGTATGTATATTATTCCCTCTTTGAGCCAAATCTGATGGAAGGAAGATTCAAACAATGCTCACATCCTTCCCTTCTTTCCCTGTACTGTAATAGGTCTTTGCACCATCTCATTTGATTTTTACAACAACCCTGAGAGGGAGATGCTATTACTATCTCCTTTTATAGATGAGAAAACTAGGGCAAACAGAGTTTAAGTGACTTGTCCCATATTATACATCAAATAAGTATCTGAGGCTGGATTTGAACTCATGTTTTCCTATTCTTAAGCCCTTCACTGTATTCAATGTTCCACCTAGCTTGTCCTTACAGTAAAAGTCATATGAGGGTGAAGGTCCTGTGTGGGATCACTGAATTGACATATTGCATTTACCTCAGACTAAATGGTCTAAGAAATTCTCAAGGGCCATATCTCCTGGCCAGTTAGGGCAATTAGTTCTCCAGATCTTTAGCTATAAAATGATCCTCCTGGTAGTCATCTCCTCTGATAAATGTGCTGTTAAGGAAATCTCATGCTGGAAAACTGGTACCTGACTCATATGCTCAGAAATTCTTGAACTTTCAAAACTACCACCAAGGCCAAAAACTTCAAATTCTCAGGATCATTAATCACTGTCCTGTGCTCAGAAAAGGAAACAAAAAAGTAGAAGAGCAAGAGGCTCAAGGTGCAACCTCAGACCTGCCAACTGTAATTGTTCTCATCGTTATGTAGCTGTGCTGCAAACCACTATTGTTATTTGGAGTGGGTGGGACAGGCATGCAAATTTCTCTGGAAATCATGGCAAGAAAGAAAGTATTTTTTGGAGAAAATGCTCAAAAAAAAGAAGGTCACTTAATTCCACAACTCTTGTAGAATGAAGTAGGAGGGGGGTTCATCTAACAAGAGATAATCCCAGTTCCTCACAACTGATACTCAGTTGGCAATCATCTTTGATGCAATACTAATCACTGGGAAAGAATTTGGAGTTCTTCATGTCATTCCAGGAAGATAGATGGCCCTCAGCAAAGAGCCAGAGAATTTGTCTAGCTCTGGGGGAGGTAATACAGTCAAGAAAATCAAAGATTCCCTGATCAATTCTAAGAAAGATCAAATAAAAACACCAAGAAGAAAAACTCAGCTAAGTTCAAATAATAACTTCTGAATGGGCCAGACAGACTATGAGGTAGACTTTTTTTAATTAGTGATAATTAATAAATAAGCTCCCCAGAGACAAGGATGTGAAATTAGGTATTATATACAAATAACGAGTTTAAAGCAATATTGCATAGTATCATATAACTGTTATTACCTAAGACCTAAAAGGCCTCTTTTTCCTAGCAAGGTCACTGGGATGGAATGTCATTAATTTAGTTAAGTCTTGGAGGATCCTGGATCCAGAGGCTTTTCTTGAATTCTCTGGCTCATTGCCTTTGCCCAAGCATTGCAGGGTATATCTCTTAAAACCTAGGTATGTGCTGTGTCTAGACTTGCCCTTAAAAAGGTTTAACAGATTTCTTTCTAGAGAAGGCATACAATGTATTAAGTTGCTATCTGATATAGGGAAGTCATTTATTTCCTCCACCACAAAATAAACACTAAAATTGCAAATGACTCATAATGGCTTATTAGAAAATACTTTCTGTAAAACATAAAATATAATCCCATCACTGACTAACTATAGATTATAATTAAAGTAATGTAAGCATATAAATAACACATTAAGGTTTGCAAGGCACTTTACATATATTCCTATTTGATCTTTTATTTTACCTCTGATTTCATCTTGACAATCACCTTTTGAAGCAGATAGTACAAGAAATATTTCCCCTATTTTACAGATGAGAACTGAGGCTCAGTTAGCTTTTGTGAGTTTCCCAAAAGAGAGGGTTAGGGAAGGCAACAAATAATTCTTGAGTGATAACTATGTGGCAGGCACTGTGCTAAGGGCTTTAAAGATATTCTCTAATCTGATTCTCACAACAACCAAGGGGGACAGATATGATCATGATCCCTACTGACAAAACTGAGACAGAGATAAAATGACTTGCCCAGAATCACACAGCTAGTAAATATCTGAGAGTGGGTTGAACTCGGGTCTTCCTAAGTCCAGGCTCAGCACTTTATCCACTACACCACCCCTAGTTATCTCAACATATATATTATAAACCACAGACTTGAAACTCAAACACAGGTCTTTGAATAGATGTCCAATTGCAACATGTTGCCTCCCTCTCTATAGCTTTAAACATCTCAACTTTCCACTGCTTTCAATAACTCTCTATTTAAATGATAGCATGGCAATAGCAAAAAATTTCAGAGTTTATATGGAATTATTTTAAGGATCACCGGCATGAAGTAAGGAATGTGAAAACTATTCTATCTACCGGCCTAATTACCAAATTGTTAACATGCCAGGATGCTCTTCATGTTTGAAATTACCCACAATTCATTTGTATTCACAGTAGCCAAAGAAACAAAATGAACATCCTACTAGTTAGACCTGCATTAGAAGTTATAATAAATTCAATTCTGCATTTAGCAAAAAAGTAAACAGTTTTTGATGTGTGAACAACACGTTAGTCACTGAAAATAGAGCAGTTAAAGTACTGTAGAAAACAAACACCAACTCTGCTACAGAAAAACAATGGCAAGTGCTAATGGATTTATGTGAACTAAGTATTTTTATACTGATATTTACACTTTAGAGTTATTTTCAGCTTGTACAAGACTAATGCTATAAACAGAGAAATTACATGCTGTAACTTCATTTCTCTGCTTTCTCAGTCATTTCTTTATTATCTGAGCTGGCAAGCAGTTTTTTTGTTGTGTTTTGTTTTTACACTTCAGTTTCCAAATTGGTAAAACAGAGACATAAGGTACTTGGAGAGATATAGAGACACACAATTTAAGAAGAAAGGATTATTATTCATTGTGCATATTTTGCTGCTTATGTAGAGTATTAGAGAAAAAGCTTGTAAGGAATATGGTCAGGAATTGCTAGCAAATATTCAACCACCAGCTCTCTGAAAAAAAAAAATTACACAACACACTTCTAAGTTTAATCTGCATTCTTAACATTTTCTCCATAGATTTCTTAATTCTAGAATCAACAAGACAATAATTCAGTCCCTATTTGCCCAAACCTGAGGTATAAATGCTCACATTGAAAATTTAATGATTGGCTCTCAAAAGTCTAGCAAATCATTAAATTTTTTATCTCAAAGAAACACACTTTGGCATGACTATCAAGTTATCAAATGGATAAAGTCAGGAAAAATTCATAATTACATAACTAATAATGAAAAAGAGGAAAGATTAATGAAAATAAAAAATCTTAAGAGGAACAGCTGCCATACTCTAAGTACCTATGTTATAAAAATGTAAATAATTGAACTTTTTAAAGTGAACATTTAATATGTTATAGTATTTTTGTTCTACAAAGCTTAGTTAAAATTATTCCTCAAAACACTATCCAAAGGAAAATAGTTAGCAGAGCTCTATATTACATCACATTAAATATGCAGCTAGATCATTGTTTTCATTTCATCAAACAATGAAAGAGAAATAGTATTTATAGTTTGGGGGGTGGGGATTTATTTTGTACATTTCAGGAATATGCTGGAGTCAGCTCTTACTTATTTGAAAGAGTTGAATCTTAAGTTTTCAGTGTGAGCACTTACAACTCAGAAATTGGTAGATGTTATGAATAATAGCTTGATATATTGTTTTGTTGATTATCTAGGATTAAGAGAGGGATAACAATTTAATAATGCAGATTAAGTTTAAAGGTATGTCATCTGTATATTTCTTTTGAGAAACATTGGTGAAACATTTACCAGGAGACCAATGCACAATATAACAATAAACTGCCACTGGGCCCAAGGCAAGATCACTTCACCTACTCTCTCTTCAGTAAGCTCTATTCTCATGAATGAAGACCATGTTCAAATTTGGGGTAGCCCGACCTCCAAAGAGAGGCATCAGCTTCTTTTTCTCTCCTCAAGTTCATTAAATTCTCACTGTGGAGCCCCAGGGAAAAATATACAAAGTTTAGATTTTGACTCTGTCTTGAGTCTTGAGTCTCCTTCCATAAGGGGAGAATAGAAAAGGACATAATGTAAAAAAGCAGATAAAGCCTAGGATAACTATTTATTTTCTCTATATAAAGGAAAAGTTTAGGATGTGCAAAGACTCCTATGTACACAGTGACAGGAATGGGGAGAGGGGGAACTTTCAAAACAAGTTATAATAACATGGCTATTGTTATACTCTCCTGAGAAGTCAATAGTTAAAACATCAAGATGTGATACAGTCAAAAGGAATGCTAAATAGGCATTTCATGTTTCATATTTCACCTTGATTCTACACTGTTCAAATAATTATCTCTAGGACCTGTCTTCTGGAAATCCATGTAAGGGTTTAGTCTCTTTCTCCCATCAGTGGTCCTTTCATTTTTTCCTAAGGGAAGTATCATAGCAGAGGTAGAGAACATACTTTTTCCACTGACTGAGGCCTCAGGATTCTTCAAAACTTTCAAATCTCAAGGTGACTTCTGGAAATGTCTGGAATAATGGCAATACTACTAACAAAAGTCAGGAAGCCAAGAAGAGAAACTGATTTGGATAAGTGTGGACGTAGGGTTATTTCTTAGTCACCTATAATCAGTCAAAGAAATACAGAACTTAAAAGACTCAAGCTTGTCTAGCTGTGCCTCCTTTTACTGGCACTCTGGAGTAATCACTATGCTACCATTAGTCTGACCAACCTTTCCCTGTCCCTCAATGGAAATCCTAGAATTAGCCAATGATACTTGGACAAGGAAAAATGTGACAAAGGGTTGAGTTATGTTTTATTAAATATCTACTGAGAGGCCAATCCTCACCTACTTTTTCCTTCCCACCCTAATCCCTCAGTAATCAAGGGGTGATTGAACAAAAGGTCCACTTAAGATTTCCTTCCAGAGGGGAGGACATAATATTTTCCCACAAGTGACCAGATCATGTTTCATGGGGTACAACCCTAGTAGCATTTGCATTTATGGAGTCATAATTTTAATCAGGAATTTTGTAACATTTGAGAAATGAGAATTTATATAGCCCTTCATAAAGCAAGGCTTCTTTTCTATTAAACCTATCCCAAAGCAAGTAGATGTCATTCTAAACTAATCTATTACTTTCTGTCAGGAGAGATGGGTTTAAAACAAAAACTCTCTGCATCATTAAAAGAAAAACCACCACAATATTTCACTGGAGAAAAGTAAAAATACTATTCATTCTTTTTAATGATGAATAATAAGGGATTTACATGATATTAAATAGAACACAGATGGGCTACATTTAAACCTGTTTCACTCTTCAGTGGATAACAATTGACTGTTCCAGTTTACCAAACTATATAGAGCTGTTATTCAGTAAGATTTCATGAGCAAAGTGATTGGTTTTGCCCCTCTTGCTTAGACACCATAGCAAGGTTTTGATTTTTTTAAGTATACCCTCAATTCACATGAATATGAATAAGTCACATGCTCCTCCAGGACTCTCACAGGTGGCCTTTCCAAATGAAATAAGGAAAGTACAAATGCCAGCACCTGCCATTTCTTAATAAAGACTGATTGAAATTGCTGTTGCACATGGAAGTCACATTAACAGCTCTGACTGTGGCATCTCATTTCTGCTTATTCTATGCAGGGAAAATATTTCAGACTTGCAAGAAACCTGCTGCCTTGATAAATCATCATTTCTGTCATGTGACAAAATTAGAATCCTAACAATATACAGATGACTTTCATCCCTAGCAATGTCTCCTACTTTATTGACAGTTTGTCAAGTAATTACCTAAAACTTAGACATTTAGAGCTGTTTTGCAAAGTTCATGTAATAAATGAGTATATTATTTTTCTGAGCACGTTTTGCATTGAATAAAGTCAAAAAGGATTACTAAACATGCTTTACGTGCAAGACACAGGAGATACCACAAAAAAGCAAGGATTTTTGAAAAGTATCTGGCCTCAAGGAGCTTACATTCCCATGGAATGATTTAGAAGAAAATTTCTATGACACATTCCTTCTGTTTTTGAGCTCACTCTATCTTGATTCTAAAAGAAATGTAAAAGATTCAATTAAGCATAAGAAAAATGACAATTAAAGCACACCAATATGATATATTTAACCTCTAAATAAGAGTCATTATGCGATAAAGGTAACACAGTGACATGATTAGCAAGGTGGCCAGGAAGACTTGTGTTCAAGCCTTGCCTTTGAAACATATTGGCTGCATGACTACGGGTAAATTACTTTTCCCCTAAGATTTTTAATAATAATAATAAGCAACAGCATTTATGTAGAAATTAAATATTTGAAAAGTGCTTTACAGAAGTTACCTCATTTGATATAACAACCCCAGTAGATAGATGTTATTGATATCCCCATTTTATAGCTGAGGAAACTGAGACATAGGTTAACTTGCCCAGAGTCACTCAATAAATACTCAGGAATAATTTAAACTCAGATATTCCTGACTTGAGGCCCAGGGTTTTATGCATCGTGCCACCTACCCACCTATTAATGCAACTATGTTTCAACAAAACTAAAAATATTGGAGAAATGTGTTAATATTTACAAATATATAAAAGTGCCAACTCAAAGCACAGGAAGTATATAAGAATCTATGAGTAAAAGGTATATTTAGAAATTATTAATAAACTCACACATAAAACAGATATCAATACCACATTTAAGGTGAATATTATCAAATATTTAGTTCCTATAAAATAGTTATTATTATTGGAGGCAATCATGGTTAAGTAATTTGCCCAGGGTCACAGAGCTAGTAAGTGTTTGAGGCCAGATTTGAACACCATGTCCTCCTCACTCAAGAGCCAGTGCTCTTTCCACTGTACCATCCAGCTACCCTGTTATTTATTATTTTCAAGAATGGAGAAAAGTTACTGCTAATCTGGTCTTGACCTGAAAAAAAACTGATAAGGACAAGGTAAAAGGAGATAAATATTGACCCATCTTATTAAGAATATGGACACAAAAATGTGAAATAAAGCTTGGTAAATAAAATACAGTAATATAGCTTTAAAATATGCATTGCAATCAAATAGGATGCACAGCAAGGATGTAAAGATAGTTATTTAAGTTGTATTCTATTCCTCCTGACTGCATTTGAGGTTTTCTTGGCAAAGATAGTAGAGTGGTTTGCCATTTCCTTCTCGAGCTCATTTTACAAACAAGGAAACTGAGCTAAAATAGGGTTAAGTGACTTTCCCAGAGTCATATAATCAGTGTCTGAGGCCAGATTTGAATTCAGGAAGATGAGTCATCCTGATTCCAAGCAAAGTGCTCTATCCACTGTACCATCTACCTGCCCAAATATGGTATACTGTGAGGGGGGAAAAAAACTCATATTGATGGCATGTCATTATGTTATCATTATTGATATGTTAATTATAAAACCTCATGAGATTCATAGATATAGAAAACTGGTAAATATCCCTCTCATTCATGATGAAAACATGAGGCATGGCATACAATAGCAGAAAGAGAACTCTACTAGAGTTGAAGTTTTGGGAGAAATCTTTAAATATACCTCAGACATGTACTGTTACTACGGGGAAATTCCTTAATCATTCTAAGTCTTATTTTCTTGTTTTTAAAATGTGAATAATAACAGCAAAAGAATCCTACAGGACTTTTCTGGCAATCAAATGGGAATGAGTATGTACAGTATTTTGCAATCCTTAATGTGCTACATAATATTAAATATTATTACTAGAAACAGAATTTGATGGATTTTTCCATAATATGATTTTAAGTACTTGAAATCAAGAATCAATACAATGTGTAATGGAGAAAAATTAAATTAAAGAATAACATAACATCTACTCTCACACTTTTGTCTAACATAGTTTTGTAAAGAAAATAAAATAATAGGCCAAGAATTTTTTAAATGATGTTACCAAAGTTAAAGTATTTCTTTTTGGTGTACGGCATTATCTGTTTAGAAAAAGCAAGAGAACGAACAAGAACACAAAACTGAATTAACAAAATAAATAGTTGTAATAAAATGAGGGGATAGAAAATATACCAACAAAAATCACCAGCATTGAATTAAATAATTTCATAGAAGCATAATGTAAAATATTAATAAGTGTATAAAAATTGTGGATATTAACCTATGATGACATTAAAAAATGTATGCCAATTATAAAATAACTTTTGAAGCAATAAAATAATAATTGAACAATTGGTAAGCTATTCATTGAACAATGTCAGAAAGAACCAGCCTATTAAATGTGATGTTATTATCTAAGTTAATGGTGTTATCTAAGCAAATATTTAATGAAATTCAAATTAAGATAACAATGAGATACTTCAAAGAATTAGATAAAATAATAGCAAAATTTATGGGGGAGAAGAAATGGTCAAAAATATCAAGGGAAATTATTTTAAAAGAGAAGAAAAAGGACCTTGCTTAACTAGATGTTAAATTATAACATAAAGGTGTAATTATCATAACTATCTGGAACTCTCTGGCAAAAATACAAGACAACACCAATGGAATGTACTAGATAATTCAGAATTCAAGTTAAAAGTAAACAAGAGACTAGTGTTTCATAAATTTAAGTATACAAATGAATGGGAAACAAACATTTACTAAAAATTTATTGGGAAAATAGATAATAGTATAACAAAAACTGAAATTACTTTATTAAATGCTTTAATAAATGAAAATTCAAAATTCCTTTGTCCAAGAATAATGTATTTATGTATGCATGCAGGCATGTGTGTATGTGTATGCATATATGCATGTATGCATATATATACACACACACATACACATACATATATATATGGATGTATATATGTGTATTCATTTCAGCTTTTCCTATATCTTACAACCTGAATCCTGTTACACCAGTCTAACATCATCATGCTGATTGTACTGTCCTGCCTTTTCAATTTCACCTCCTTGGTGATCCAGTTTAACTCTTCACTATTGTCCACATTCAAATCTTTTACCCCTTTGTCTAATCATCAGCCAAAGCTTGTTGCTTGATTACTCCCATCTGTTCACATACTCTTAAAAAGAACCAAAGAAAATCACAAACATATGCTGACTGGACCCACTAAAAATTTAAGTTGTATAATTTCAACTTGACCTAAAACACTGAGGAAATACTTCTACACTTCCCTAATTGATTCTATATCACTTTCTACTCAGTAGCTTTTCCAAATCTCTCCTTTTAAAACTTTCTACAATATGTCTCCCACCATCCTTTCAGTTTAGGACACCACCTCATATTTTACCAAAAAAAATTGAAGCCATTCACCAAGAGATCCTTCTTCTTCCCTTCTCCCCAGTTCACATCCCTCTCACATTACCCCCTACTATTTCCTCTTTCATACTATTATATGATAAATAGGCAACACTTCTTTTGCTAATTCCAAACCCTTTATATGTATTTGTGATTCAATCTTCTCCCAGCTTTCCTGCAAATTCCCCTGATTATCCCTGATTATCATTCTCTCTCTCTCTCTCTCTCTCTCTCTCTCTCTCTCTTTCTCTCTCTCTCCAAATTTTCCATATATATATATATATGTGTGTATATATATATATATGTATATATATATATATGTATATATATATATATATATATATTTTTCCCCCTGACCACAGTCAGATCTCTCCCGTCCAATCATCTAACAAACAAACAAAAAGCTTACCAGAACCAACCGCTATATTTTTTGCTCCTCTTTTCATTTAAATTCTTGGGAAAAGCTAGTTATTTACACTAATTACCTCCACTTCCTCTCTTCTCACTCTCTTCTAGACACTTTTAGATCAATCTCATCATTGATATGAAACTTCTCTCTCTAAAATTATCAATGAGCTCTTGATTATGAAATATAAAGGTTTCTTTGCAATACTCATTTTTCTTGAACTTTCTGCAGTATTTAACATGATTAAAACCATTTTCCTCCTAGACATTATCTTCTCTTCTATGAGTTTTTTTTAATATTTCTTTCTCATGATTCTCCTATCTGCCTTCTGTTGTTTGATGTCTTTTACTGCATCTTCATTTATGTCATGCTCACTATCTGTGAAGTTCCCCCAGGGCTCTATCCTGGGCTCTGTCTTTCTCTGTTTCTCTGTCTCTCTCTGTCTCTGCCTCTCTCTCTCTCTCTTTGTGTCTCTCTCACGTCTTAGCACAGTATCTCCATCAGTGATTTCATTAGTTTCCATGTGTTCAATTATAATCTTCATGTTGATGATGCTTAAATAGATATGACTAGTCCTCATTTCTTGCTGGGTCCAACCCTGCATCATCCATCACCTCTTAGATGTTTCAAAATAGATATCCAATAAACATCTAAAGCTTGATATGTCCAAAATAGCACTAAGTACCTATCTTCCAAAAATCTACTCCATTCCAAACTTCCCTGTTACTGTTAAGGATGTCACCATTTTCCCAGTCAATTAGGTTCACAGCCAACCTCAGGGTCATATTGACTCCTTGCAATCATTCACCCCATATTGCCAATCAATTACAAAATATTGTTTCTACCTCCATAATATCATAAAGATAGACATAGATATAGATATAGAAATAGGCATCACTATAGGTATAAATATACTCTATTCACACAGTCAAAGATGAGTGTAATAGTCTTCTAATTGGTCTGTGTGCCTCAATTCTCTCCACACTCCATTCTATCCTCAACATAACAAAATGATTTTCCCAAAGCCTACATAGTTCTAAACTTGTCAATAAACTCTAATTAACATGTCAATAAACTCTAATTGTTCCTATTAGCTCCAGGAGCAAATAAAAACTCTTTCATTTGACACTGAAGATCCTTTAAAACTTGTCTTTTCCAAGTTTTCCAGTCTTTTTATATATTAGTACTCTACACATATTATATGGGTCAGCCATACTATCCTACTTATTATTCCTCACAAGCAACACTCCATCTTCTGTTATTGCACTGACTCTCCCACCCATATATCCCATGCCTGGAGTGTTCATTCTCTTTACCTCTGCCTCTTAGAATTCTTGACTTTCTTTAAGACTGAGCTCAAAGTCACCCTCTGTGGGAGGCCTTTCCTAATTCTCCCAATTGTTAGTACCTTCTTTTCTCAGGTTATGTTTCATTTACTCAGTATTTAGTGAAACTAGGCAGCACAAGAGATACAGTGCCAGGTCTGGAGTCAGAAAGACCCGAGTTCAAATACAGCTTTACTAGCTGTGTGACCCTAGGTAAGTCACTTATGCTGTTTCCTCATCTGAAAAATGAGGATCTCTACCTCCCAGAGTTGTGAGATATTATCAAATAAGATAATAATTATAAAATATTTAGCATAGTGTTTGTCACATAGTAGGTGTTCCAGAAATGTTAGTTATTATTATGTATTTTGCATATCTCTACTTATGTAATTGTTTTCTTCTTATTAGAATATAAGTTTTTTGAACATTGGGACTATTTTGGCTTTTTCTTTATATCTCCAGCACTTAGCACATGATTTAGTAAAAACCAAACACTTAATACATGCTTTTTGAATGATGATCATTGTAAAATAAATCAATGTGAAGAGATAGAAACTATTTGATAAATAAAAGAAATCATAAGAGACAAAATAGCCAAATTTGAGTATCTAAACTAGCGTTCAACAATAAAAATTTGATAAAGTTAAAGAAAATGAGGGGGAAATGGACATACAAACAAATAGAATGAGCAAGATATTATGTCACTAAAGTCAATATTTTAAAAATTAACATTCATTAACACATGTATATGTACTTGTCCTTGGGAGGCATAAGAAGACTAACAGAAGCAATGGAATGAGGAGCTATTCACCTTTGTGATACACACCCAAAGATGGGAACTCTTTAAATTATTGTGTTGGGGAGAGTTCCCAGAGTGGGGCCTGAAATGAACTTATAATTGAAAATATATTTTAACTACCTAAAAGAAGGGGGGAAAAGATTAAACTGTGTAGTTTTGGAGTAAAACGGATTTCATTATTTCCAATTTGTAATATATTATTCTGTCAGAAGCAATGTGATGTTCTAGTTTAAGAACTAGTCACCATTGGATTCAAGTTCCAAGCACAGGGTTTGGGTCCTGACATTGTCACTTATGAATTGGTTCATCTTGAGAACAGTTTTTATTTTCCCTAAATATCAGTTTTCTCATCTGTTACATGCTGACAATAAATTTGCATTATTATTTTATAGGATGGTCATGAGGAAAGCATAACTTAAGCTGTAAATGTGGTTTGTTGTTAATATAAGTTTTGGGGTAAAGCACTATCTTAATATATGGATAAACTGAAAGCAATCATTAAGACATAGAGGCTAAATTATTGAAATAATTTGTTTGGTCAAGTTTGTTTTTAGTGAAAAAAAGTCTTAGAAATCGATAGTTGACTTTCACAATGCATACAGTATCATGTTTAAGTTATTAGTTTTATAATAACAATACTTCACAATGATTCCTTTTTTGAAAACACAGAGGAAGAGATCCAATTTGACATGTGGTTTTATTGGTATAGGAAACTCCCAGTGTGAGGATTACCTCCATTAATGCAGACCAACATCTCCTCTGTAATTTATAGTTTTAGATAGTTGCCTGGGGATAATAATGGATCAAATGACTTGTCCATGGCCACATAACTGGTACATTTCGGAAGCAGGATTTAAACCAGAGTCTGCTTCATCCAAAGGCCACCACTTTATCCATAATAGCAGACAGTTTCTTATACTGCCTCTTTTGATTAATAATTCTTAAATCTAGCTGTAAAGATAGGTACATTCTACATCATCTCCATATGTGCTGTTAGATTACTTTTTGGCTTGAAGCTTTTGTGAGATTATTGCTAATTGAGATGTGTTGTTTGATGAATAAATTATTCTGAAAGTGGAGGTAGCAAGCTGGTTTTTATTTAATTTTAGCATGTCATAAAAGATGATTGTGATGGGAAAGCTATAGATGACATGAATAATTCATGTAGAACTTAGGTCACAAGTATTCACCAACCAACTTCACAGTGAAAACACATCTTTATAAAAGTACATAAGTTTTATTAGGATGAAAATTAGCATAATTAATCACAATAAAAACAAACAACCTCACACATGATTAGAGTAATGAATGGAGAAAAATCCTTTGGCAAATATATGCTAAAACCCCAAAACTACAGGAATGAAGGAACATTTTATTTACATATTATAACCCAAAACTAAGATCATTTGCAGGGATGAACTCCTAGAAGCCTTCCTCTATATAAAGAAGAGAGCAAAGATGTCCCTTTTTCCCATTGTTATTTTATATAGTTCTAGAAATGACACATAACACAAGACAAATTAAAGAAATAAACAAAGTTAAAGAGGGCATAAAACCATAGAGAATCAGCTAAGAAACTAATTAAAATAATCTAAGAGGTTATTAGTTCTATATGAAAAATAAAAAATAAAAAATAAAAAAACCAAGAAGATAAAATAGAAAAGGACAACCCATTCAAAATACCTATAAGATGCACAAAATAACTTGGAGTCAATCAATCTACTAAGGCACACTCATCACACACAAACAGAATTAAAAAAAATAAAATTAAAAATTTCAAATAACTAGAGGGATATTATTACTCATGGCTGGACCATTAAGGCAAAAATAGACCACTATAAAATAAATAATAGTACCTTTATTTACATATTTATTTTCATACCAAACTGCCAAGTGACCATTTTATAGATCTAAAGAATTTTTTTAATCATTCTGGGTAAAAAAAAAAAAGTCTAGAATTTCAATTGAAATAATGGAGGAAAATAAAAATAAAGTGGTGAAAACAGTCCCATGTCTCAAGCTAGGCATACTGGTTAAAAAGTAGAAAAGAGGAATTTGGTGGAACAGATTAAAATAAACAAAAATTTAAAAAAAAAGAATTGATGTGCTATAGATTGAAATAATAGTCCCAGATGCAGTAAATATAGGAAAATAAATTTGTCAAGGAATTCCACATTGAGAAGAATTTGAAGTGGGGGGAATGAAAACAGTTTGTTTGAAATTGTGACTACCCCAATTTCTTATAGGGCATACCAAAATGAACCAAAAATATATAAGTAATCTAAATATAAAAGGTAAGACCATAAAAAAATAGAAGGTAATGAGATAAAGTACTTTTCACAACTATATTGAGGGAGAGAACTCTTAACCATATAAGAGATAGAGAAGACAAAACCAGAAAAAAATATAAAATTACAATTACATGAAATTGAAATTGTATAAACTAATTCAGCATAGCTACGATAAGAAATGAAATTGTGAACTGATACATTTGTGAATTTAGAGATATGAATTTTCTCCAAAGTACTATATCCCATAAATTTTGGTATGTTGTCTCAGTGTTGTCATTCTCTTTAATTAAATTAGTGATTGCTCCTATAATCTGTTCTTTGACCTACTCATTCATTAAGATTAGATTATTATTTAGTTTCCATTTAGTTTTTAAATCTATCTTTCCATGGTCCTTTATTGAATTTTTTTATTGCATTATTATTTGAAAAGAATGTATTTAAAATTTCTGCTTCTCTGCATTTGATTGTGAGGTGTTTATGCCTTAATACATGGTTAATTTTTGTGTAGGTGCCTTGTACCACTGAAAAAAGGGTATATTCCTTTCTATCCCCATTCAGTTTTCTCCAGATATCTATCATATCTAACTTTTCTAAAATTATATTGACCTCCTTTACTTATTTTTCATTTATTTTTGGTCAGGTTTATTTAGTTTTGAGAAGAGAAAGTTAAGGTCCTCCACTAGTATAATTTTACTATTTTGTCCTGTAACTCATTTAAATTATCCTTTAAAGAATTGGATGTTATATCATTTGATACAGATATGTTTAGTATTGTCTATAGTGCCTTTTAGTAAACTGTAGTTTCCTTTCTTATCTCATTTAATTAGACTTGTTTTTGCTTTTGTTTTGCATGATATCATGACTAACACCATTGTTGTTGTTGTTGTTGTTGTTGTTGTTTTTACTTCAACTGAAGCATAATAGATTCTTCTCCAATCCCTTACATTTATTTTATGCATACCTCTAAGCTTCAAGTGGGTTTCTTGTAAACAACATATTATAGGATTCTGGATTTTAATCCACTTTGCTATTCTCTTGTTGTGATTACTTCTCTCTCTCTCTCTCTCTCTCTCTCTCTCTCTCTCTCTCTCTCCCCCCTTTCACCCTGTTTCTCCTCACTTCTTCACCAGTGTTTTGCTTATGACTACTGACTCCCCCAATCTTCCCTCTTTTCTATTATTCCTCTCTTCTTATACTTCCCTATAGTGTTTTCCAAATGAGATGACACCACTGTCCTTGATGGCGAAAGAGTATATTATGAACATCTTGAAGATCTCTTCCATGCTTCATTTGTTTGCTGTTCTTTCAGTTTCTTTATTAAATAATTTTGGGATGACTCTGCTAAGGTGTGGTTCCTACTTAAATGATCTTTTGTTTTTTAATAGGTTTTATTCATTCAATTATCCATTTATTTATTCCTGAATTTGTTTATTCAGTCATTGGCCTGTTTATCTCTCTATTTATTCATTTTTATAGAAGGGAGTATCCATCTACTAACCATAAACCTCACTATATGACCACCCCACTCTCTTTTCTGGCCATTTATTTCTAGAATGAGATCCCCTATGGAGGAATTGTAATTGGAAATGGTCTAGAAGGTATTTAAAATTCATCTCTCTGTTGATTTTTGCCTTATGCAAAATTTCAATGTTTCAGAAATGTAATGTTCTATGATTTAACAAGAATAGCTAGTATTTATGTGGTATTTCAAGATGTGTAGAGCATTTTATATATGGCAAGTAGGCCACTTGTCTATAATATAAAAGGAACAAATGGAAATATTGTGCAATAAGCTTATAAAGGTAAGATAGAATCAAATGTTAAAGGTCATGAAATGCCAAATACAAAAAAAATTGTATGCTACTCTAGAGTCAATAAGGAACTGAGAGAGCTTCTTAAGCATGAAGTGACATGGACAGACTTGATTTTTAGGAAAGTTTGGTAGCCACGTGGACTGTGTATTAGAAATAGGAGAGACTGGAAACAAATAAGAGGCTTCTGCAATTGTCCAGGTGAAAGATTTTGAGTCCTGAATTAGGGTACTTGTCTTGTGAGTGAAGAGTAGAAGTGACAAGTAAGAAATACTGTAGAGATAGAATTCACAAGTCTTAAAAACTGGCTGGATTTGAGAATAAGAGATGGAACGAAAAACACATTAAAAAACCTACTATATGCCTAGCAACATTCTAAGTATTTTACAAATACTATCTCATTTGATTGTTAAAACAATGCTCTGAGGTAGGTGCTAACATGAGGGTGTTAGGAAGTAAGAAGGATGCAAGCTTAAATGGAGGAAAGATGGTGGTTACTTCAACTGAAACAAAGTTCATAAGACAAATGGGCTTGGGGGAAGGGAGGGAAGAAAATTAGTTGCTTTATACATATTGAATTTAAGACATGGTCCAGACTAAACCTGAAATAGATTAATCACCTGGTTTTTTAATTTCAATATTATGACAAAATGAAACAGTTTTACATTATTTAACAATTAACAAAAAAAAGTTTCTTTAGCCATAACAGGGGAAAGATATTCAAGAAGGATGGAACTGAGGACAACTTACATTGATTCAGGTATGTAAAGTTCTCTTGCATCAGTTACCCACCATCATTCACCAGTCAAGTGTCAAACAACTCTTGAAGTTCCTGGTTACCCTTTAATCAGGTGATGATAAAGTGATGTCAACAGTATGTGTCTTTATTCTCCTCAACCAACCAAGTCTCAAGAACAGTCTTAATACATTTTAAGCAACAACTAAACTTGCATGGGAGCAGAGTGAGGGCTTAGGGTATTGTTCTCACCATGATGCCTAAAGGATACCCAGCTGCCAATGCCCTTTTTTAATAAATGTTTTAAGATTCAAAGTCCCAAGATAAAGGTATTGGAGAGGGAGTTAAAATATAACATCCTGGAATCTGGGCCACAGAAAACATAAAGAAAAAGCAATGGACACTTAACCTGTATTACCTGTCTCCATGCAGGTATTGTGCTACATACAGGTATGGAGCTGCATACAATTAGAAGAGAAGAATCCCACCCTCTGAACAAATGTGTATGCAAGGAATAGTATGGTGTAGGGGAAAAAGCATTGGATTTGGGGTGGGGGGAGCATCAAAAGACTTGAACTCCTATCCTGGCTGTGCTACTTAATTCTTGTGTGACCCTTTGGCTGGTACCTTAACTTCTCTGGATCTCAGTGCCCTCATCTGTAAAATGAGATGGTTGAACTAGATAATCTCTATCTTCCAAATTAGATCTATTATTCTATAAACAGAGACACCTTACATCTCACCTTAATTTAAGAGTTCTAGTTGTAAGTATGTGTTCTTGCTATATTTTAAAGAAGAGTTTAGCTTAGTTTTAAACACTAAACAGAAATAAAACCAAAGGGCAAATAAGTATATTTTTGTCATTATCATGATTAAGGAATCACAGAATTTTCATTGCTTTACATACCTCATACATTGGACTGTTGACCATTTTGTTCACCTTGGTGAATGTTGAATATACTACCTACTACATATGAAGTAATTCAGTAGCTTTTGATGTGTCTTGACCTTGGACTGTTTAGCATCATCCTAGCATCTAGATCTTTCTTTCATAGATTAAACAATTAGAGAGGAATTCAAGTTAAATTATGAGGCAATATGTTATTCTTATCTGGGTCTAATTGTGACCCTATTGACACAGTACCCTCCCCAAAACATCCAGATTTTCCCATTTGCCTGTCACTGTACCTCCTGTATTACCAGGTCTTTGTATCTAATCTGAAGTAGCACCTTCTTCTGTGTGTCATTTCCACTATTAAGAATGTGATCCTCTTGAGAGCAGGAACTGTCTCATTTTTCTATTTTTATTCTGAGCACTTAAGATAATGCCTGGTACATAACAAGTGCTTGATAATAGAGTTTTCATTCATTGGTTATTCATTGATCAATATGAATTGAAACCATCAGGGATCGTGATACAAGTGAGATTTGGGCTAGGTCTTAGAAGCATGGTAGGATTTTGGTAAGCATCAAGGAAAAGAGAAGTCATTTTAGATATGGGAAGAAATATTAGTAAAGCATCAAAACTGAATAAAAGCAGGATATATTCAGGGAATAATGAAGAGTATTATCTGGAGCAGAGGGTTATTAGTGTGTAACAGCAGAAGAAGTGGTTGGGTCAGACTTTAAATTCTTTAGATGTTTTTGGTTTTGGCATTATTATGCTTATTTTGCATATATTTTAGTTCTTATCATTATCTACTTATTCAAGTTTTTTTCCATCTCTTTTTGCAAGATGCTGTAAATCTGCTACCTTTGGAAGTGACTTAAATTTATTGGGCTTTAAATTTATTTAAAGTACTTAATTTCACTAGGCTTTATTCAGTAAATTAGTGGAAGCTGGCATACTGGGAAAATCATAAAATAGGGGTTACATAATCATATAACACAAGAGATGGAAGGAACCTGACAGATCAATCCATATTCAAAGTCATATTGTATTTTAATTAAATTTTTGACTATAAAGGTATCCCTCATTAACAAATAAGATTTCAAAATGCAAAGAAAAGTAAAAAGAGGTTTTCATAGGAAATTATTGTCTTATGCTACATTCATTTTGGTTTTTAAGTATATTTTGCAGTCCATACATGAACTTATTCAGCTCTTTTCTGTGTATTTTAATGATTCATTGATGCTCTTTTCTTGTCTTTCTTTTACCCTCTATTTACCTACTCTTCCCCTACAATTCCTCCCCTTCACCACCCCCAGATATGCTCTCCTTTTAACTAATAAGTATAATCAAGTGAAAAAAATCCAAACATTATCCTTCTTTGCAAATATATTTACCATTCTATACTAATAATCTTTCTTCCAAATGTGTGGAAACATGATTCATTATCAGTATTCTAATATCATGATTGCCCATCAAATTTATTAGAGTTCTTGCATCTTTCAAAGCTTTTTTCCCTTATATTGTTAAAGTCATTGGGTAATTTTTATATGTTTTTTCTCACTTTATCATTTAATGTAAATTTATGTTTTACTGAATTCATCCTTTTTTGTTATTGCTTATGATGCAATATTACCCTACATTCAAATGCCATAATTTCTCTAGCTGTTCCTCCAATTAATGGACTCTCATTTTGCTTCTAATACTTTGCTGTGATAAAAAGTGCATTATAATTGGATCAGTGCATATGAATTTTCTCAATCTTCCTTTGATCTCTTTGGTGTGTCTCTAGTAGTGGTATCACTAAGTCAAACTCACTGAATTGGAGATTTATTGAGTATAGTTCCAAATTACTTTTCAGGGAAATTGGACCAATTTATAACTCCTCCAATAGTACATTAGTGTGGCTGGCCTTCAAATGCAATTCTAACACTTATTACTTTCTTATTTCAAAATAGCAGAATTTTGCAGTTGAAAGGGATCTCTTAGATAATTAGCCCCACTTACATATGAACAAGAACGCACTCTAAAAAAGCCTGCCAATTTGTCAACCAGTGTTTCCTTGAAGACCTTCATGGAGGAGAAACTGAGACACCCTGTTCAACTTTTGGATAGCTCAAATTGTTAGTAATTTTCCCCTTACAGGAAATCTAAATAGTCCTATTTGTAACTTATACCCATTTCTTCTAGTTTCTTCTCTCTACTTTCCACTTACCCACCGAGCAGAACAAGCAGAATGAGTAGAATTCATCCCCCACATAACATCTCTTCAAATATTTGAAGACAGCTATGATTCCTTTTTAAATTTTTTCACCTTTGGGCTAAACATGCTGGGTCTATTTACCATCTTTGTTTGTTATGATGTAAAATTTGATTTGCAATTTTCAAGTTTAAATACAATTAGTCTGTAAAATGAACTTTGAATTATTCACAATTATAGATCATCCAGTATGATTTTTTTATTTAAGAAAAATAAAAACCCTACTTTTCTAGGGAAGAACAATTGCTTCAAAGATTTCAATGCAGCACTTTGAATTAATTACTTTTAGCTTAGTAAATGTTTGCTTTCTTCAATATTTGGTTACTGAGGCTTCAACTGTGTACTTATAGAGGAGATTAGTGACTGGAAGATCCTAGCTCAATACTGAGCAGGCACAGGCATACCACCTCCAACCTTGTTAATTCATCCATGAAAATGTGACTTTAGGTGAAATGATGTTGCATAAGATAGTTCCATAACAGTGCTCTAAATAGAAAATGCATTTCTTGATGGACATGGTTCAGGCTGTACAAACTTAAAAAGCAGTCTTTCGAGACTATACTGTAGTTGGACAGTAATATATGGGGCTGCTTGGAAATGCTGGTCAACTTGTGAAGATCTGTTATATATTATTGGATAACAAGCACCAGATTTGGAATGGGGAGATGGGTGGATGATGATATGGCTGTTTTAAAGACAAGAAACAAAGAAACAATGGACATCCTAGATGAAGAATAAAAAGAGGGTCTTACTCTTTCTTCCCCAGGAGTTCCTTAATGTCCAGTTTAGGATATAAGTGAAAGTGGAACTCTCAGATGATTTTAGACATTGCTTCTCAAATTGAATCTAGTAGCCATAGCTAAGATAGGTAAAATCCATCTTCCTGAATGAATAGAGTGATGGAAAAACATTGAATGTTCATACAATCTGTGGAAAGGAAAATAAATTGATTAGTACTATAGCCTAAAGACAAGTCTCCCTGACTCCTCCTATTCATGATTCTTGCATTTTTGTTGTTGTTATTGTTCTATTCCTTTGTCATTTTTTATTTGTTTGAGAAACAACTAGGTGCCACACTTACTTTAACAACCCTTTGTTACAAAAGGGTTGCTACTTATAAGGGCAAAGTACTTTCTTAATAAGTAAAGTGTTTACTTAAAATATTAAATATTATTCTGTGAACAGTAGAAAAATAGCTTAGAATGGGCCCAGTGGTTGAACTAGGCTGGACTTAATTAAAAGGCTTATTGTTTTTCCAGTATAGAGGATATGAGTATCACAAGTATTGTAAGAATAAATAGAAAAAAGCTGACACAGGAATGTATAATTTTCTTTTCACTTGTTTCTATTCATTGCAAATGATTTCTAAAACTATTATATCTAATTTCTCAAATTCCATAGATCTATATTTTACTAAGATGCTTAGAGAATGTAAGTACAGTGGAATTGGCAGATGTTACTTTACTGTTGCATTCTAAATCTAAAGCAATACCAATTAGTAGGTATACTTCTCTTCTTTCTTTATGCCTTCCATGTATCCCTTCCTCACATCCACTCAGCTGAGGACTTCACTTCTTTACTGAAAAAAAAATTGAAACTATTCATCATGAGGCTCCTTATCTCCCCTTGCTTACATCTCAAAACTCTCAACATCATGCTCTACTCTCTTTACCTTTCCTCCAGTCTTGGATAAAGAGGTGGTCATTCTCTGTGCTATCTCCACCCCTTGATCCCATTGCCTCTTGTATTCTTCAGAAGGTTGCCTCCTCCAAAATACTCTCCCTTTCCCTTATCTTTAATATATCCCTAACTACTCCCTACAATGATGTCTTCAAATATGCGCAAATCTCCTCCATCCTTAAAACTCTTCATAAACTCTACCAACTCTTCACACTATGACCCTACATCCCTCATGCCTTTTTCAGATACAGTCCAAGTTTCCAGGATCTATAAGAAGTTGTCTACTCTTGTTAACTCCATCTCCTATCATCTCACTTACTGCTCAGCTCTTTGCAACCTGGCTTCTCAACTTGTTCAACTGAAAGTCATCATTCAGATTTCTCTGAAACTTTTCAGACTGTGGACTACTCATTTTTCATAAATATTCTCTTTTTTTGGTTTTTATGAAACTATTCTCTCCCAGTTCTCCTCCTCTGTGCATTACAATTCTTTTCAATCTCCTTTGTGGACTTGTCATCCAGATCTTGCCCCCTGACTATTTTTCCTTCAAGGTTTCATCAATGGCACTCTTCACTGTCTATACTGTCTCTTGGTGATCTCTCAGTTCTCTTTGGCTTAACGATCATTTCTATATAGATAACACCTCCTTTTCTGAATACATCCAATTTCAGTCTCTCTCCTAGAATCTAGTCTTACATCATTGATAGGATACTGGACATTTCAAAGTATATTTCACATAGACATTTCAAACTCAGAATATCCAAAACAGAAACATTTCCTTCCCTGCTGAAATCCATTTATCTAAAAAACTTCCTTATTTTTGTTGAGAGCAGCAACATTCTTCTACTTTCCATACTCTTCATAACCTTGACATTGTCTTCTACTTCTCAATCATTCTCACCAACATAGCCAATCAGTTTTTAATTTTTTTACATTTCTATCCCATATCATCTCTCACGTCTGTACCCTTTCTTTCTACTCAGGCACCACTATATTTATCCCCTTATTACCTCTCACCTGGACTAATTCAATGGTATACCAATTTTTCTCCCTTCCTCAACTCTCTCTCTATTCCAAACAATCCTTTATACAGCTACTAAGGTAATTTTCCTTAAGCATGGTCTGTCTATGTTATTTCCCTACTCAATAAACTCCAGTACTTCCTTATTGCCTCTAGGATGCAATATAAATTATTCTATTTGGATTTTATAGCCTGTTACAATCTAGAGATGTTCTAACTTCCCAGTGTCATTATAATTTACTATCCTTCCTCCAATCTACAGTACAGACAAACTGACCTGCTCTCTCTTCCTCATAAATGCAGTTCCATTACTGATCTCTGTGTTTACACTAGTATAACTTATATTTGGAATGCTTTTCCACCTCTCTTCTGTCTCATGATATTCCTAATTTCCCTCAAGACTCAAGTAATTAAATTAATAGCATTTATATAGTACCTATGATATGCCAGGCACTATGCTAAGCACTTTACAAAGGGTATTTCATTTAATTCTCACACCCCTTAGAAGTAGGTAGTATTATTACCCCCACTTTTCAGTTGAAAGGCAAACAGAAGTTAAATGACTTGTCAAAGGCAATAGCTAGTGAGAATATGAAGCTGGATTTAAACTCAGATTTTCCCAATTACAGGCTCATTACTCTACCCACTGTGCCACCTAGCTGTCCTAATTGAAGACATCTTCTTATATGAAAACTTTTCTGATTCCCCTCACCCCCAAAATTTGTTAATTTCTTCCCTTTCCAACAACTTTGTATTTAACTGTGTTGCATTTATTTCACATTAATTCTGTACATATTTACTCTTTATACATTTATTCACATACATGGAGTCAAAGCTAATACAAAAGTGATTCCTTTAAGATTTAGTTTTTATCTATGTATCCCCAACACCATGTTAATTGAGTAATTAATGTCTATTAGGTTTTAGACTGCATGATAATAAATATTTGTACATATACATATGCACATACCATACATATATGTATATACTCATGGGTATATATTTATGTGTATGTGCAAATATAATAAATGTTACCATATAAATACAAATACATGTATATGTATTCATGTATGTGTATACACATATGTATATATACATATTTGTTAGCATATTGATCTAAAGAGATATACACACACACACATACTGATATATATGTCAGTATGTGAGAATAAAGACTAATATCACACATGCATGCTATTTATGATATAAAAAAGACTACTAACAGAGTATAAGTATAACCTATTCCTTAATGTCCCAACTAAAATTCCATCAATAGGAATCATATCCCAACCTTCATAATTCTAATGTCTTCCCTCTTTTAATTTCCAAGTTTTCTTATACATAGCTTGTTTGCAGATATTTATTTCCATGTTATCTCTCCCATCAGATTTTGAGATCTTTGGAGGAAAGAACTGTGTTTTGCCTCTTTTTGTATACTTTGAATATCCAGTGTCTGGCACATAGTAGTAGATGTTTAATAAATGTTTATTGACTAATTGTCTAGACTCTCTTTATACAAATCAACTCACAAAGGTAATACGTACCTTATCCTAACTCTCACAATTTTGCTTGCCTCTTTTGCAGAATATTTTTCTCCATCTTATAATATGTGCCTGTCATTTCTCTATTGTGTCTTATTCTGCATTTCTCACACAGACACAAAAAGGCATAGGAAGGAAATAAGCATTTATTAAGTAGCTACTATTAAGCACCTGCCAGGCACTGTGCTGAACACTTTACAAATATTATTTTACCTGATAGAATATTTTTGGCACATGGTACATTCAATACATTTATTTTAGTGAATAAACTGAATGACAATATTTGGAAAGGTTTGGGAATTAACTGGTTAGTAACCATGTAGAAAAATCATCCAGTGAATCTTTCTTAAATTATTTTTAGTAAGAAATATCAATTCTTAGTTTATCAGCTTTAAAGTTTGGGTTTTTGTAAGTTACATTTTCTTTTAAAAATTCAGAACTGCCCCAGTTTCTGGGATAAAAAACCACTCTTTGAAAAAAACTGCTGGGAAAACTGGAAAAGAGTATGGCAGAAACTAGGCATAGACCAAAATCTCACACCATATACCAAAATAAAGTCAAAATGGGTACATGATTTAGATATAAAGGCTGATACTACAAGCAAACTGGGAGAGCAAGGAATACTTTACATGTCAAATCTATGGAGAACAGAAGAATTCATGACCAAACAAGAGATAGAGAATATTACAAAAAGCAAAATAGATAATTTTGATTACATTAAATTGAAAAGTTCTTGCACAAACAAAACCCAGGCAACCAAGATTAGAAGGAAAGTAGGAAATTGGGAAAGAATTTTTACAACCAGTCTCTCTGATAAGGGCCTCATTTCTAAAATATGTGGAGAATTAAGTCAAATTTATAAGAATACAAGCCATTCCCCAATTGATAAATGGTCAAAGGATATGAACAGACAGTTCTCAGATGAAGACATTAAAGCCATCTATAGTCATATAAACAAATGCTCTAAATCACTATTGATTAGAGAAATGCAAATCAAAACAACTCTGAGGTACCACATCACACGTATCAAAATGGCCAACATGACAAAACAGGAAAATGATAGATGTTGGAGAAGATATGGGAAAATTGGAACACTAATGCATTATTGATGGAGTTGTGAAATGATCCAACCATTTTGGAGAACAATTTGGAGCTATGCCCAGAGAGCTATAAAAATGTGCATATCCTTTGACCCAGCAATAGCACTTCTAGGGCTATATCCCAAAGAGATCACACAAATGGGAAAAGGACCAACATGTACAAAAATATTCATAGCAGCTCTTTTTGTGGTGGCAAAGAATTAGAAATTGAGAAGATGCCCATCAATTGGGAAATGGCTGAGCAAGTTGTCGTATATGAATGTGATGGAATATTATTGTGCTATAAGAAGTGATGAACAGGCTGACTTCAGAAAAACCTGGAAAGACTTGTATGGTCTGATGCTGAGTGAAGTGAGCAGAACCAAGAGAACATTGTACACAATAACAGCCACATTGTGTGATGACTAATATTGATAAACTTAACCCTTCCTGGCAACAAAAGGATCTAAGACATCTCCAGAGGCCTTGTGATGGAAAATGCTATCCACATCCAAAGAAAGAACTATGGAACTATGGAAGCTGAATTTTGTTGAGTTTTGTTTCCTCTTTCTGATGGTTCCTCCTATTGGTTTTAATTTCTACTTACAGCATCACTAATGTGAAAATATGTTTAACATGAATGTAAATGTATAGCCTATATCAGATTATGTGCCATCTTGGATAGGGTGGTGGGGAGGAAGGGGGAGAAAAATTTTAAACTCAAAAGCACATGTAAATGATTATTGATAAATCAAAATAAATTAATAAAAAAATAAAAAATTCAGAACTGTATTTGGAAGAATGGCTAATATGGAATAGAATGTATTAAACAAGGCAATGGCATAAGAGATTTTATAGTACTGAAAAAAATCTTCATCTAAGGATAAAGTACACTAAAAGTCTTTTAGAGAAATCCCATAAACTATTATCAAATGGATGATAAAAAATATATAGGGAGAGAAGTGAATGGTTTTTGTTTTGGTTTTGGTAAAAAGTCTTCTTTTTAAAAATTGTTTTCTTTTGCCCTCCCTTTATTTTTCTTAGCATGGAATAGGAGGGATTGGATGGAGGAGAAGCCTTAGCTAAAGACACATTCTAGTATAGATGGGGAAGACTGTCCTAAAATGTGGAAATTTGTGGTTGGTTGGCTTCTAGACAAAAGGGGAGAGAGGGTCCTGTAGTGGAAATAACCCTGGATATGGAGCCAAAAATATATATATATTAGACAAATCTGAAGAAACCTCTACATGAGATGTTGGTCAAAGCCCAACTCACTATAACCTAAAAATGGCAAGAAATTTACTAACTAAACAAAAAACAACTAAAATATGGGAAAAGGGATACAGATCACTGGAAATAGTATACAAAGCAGACAAAGAAGGAAAAGAGAAAGAGGAAGAAAAATATATAAAACTAAAGCTAGCAATGTGATGAAGAGATAATATAGGGTAAGAAATGCTATGAAGAAATTCCAGAAGAAGAGATTACTTTTGGAATATATTTGACTAGATCCTTAGAAAAGAGAATGAAATAACCAAGATCCCCAGAAAAGAGAATGGAATGGCCAAAAGTACTCCAAGAATGATGGGAAACTGTAATAAATATTTGAAGTTAAATAAAAGTAAAATTAGTAAGTAAAAAAGTTTTCTTTTTAAAAATGAAACTTGAAAGGATAATCCATAAGTATGAAAAGATGCTGGAAAATTTAGTAACATATAGTATATATTTTAAAAAGTGATAGAGGAGATGAGACTAAAATTTCAATGACAAAACTACAAATACTAGATCAAAGTGAAAAGACAACAAAATTTGAAGACCAAATGAGATGTTGTCAATGAGGAACAATTCACCTGTAAAATAGGAGTTAGATAGATGACTTAAGATTCATTGATCTCCAAGAAAAGCATGATGGAAAACAAGTTCAATATACTGTATTTCAGGAATTCACAAGAGAAAATTAACTAGAAGTATTGGATACAGAAGTCAAAGTACAAATCAATAGAATCTACAGGTCAGTCATAGAAAGAAATCTCATTTTTAAATCAATAAAAGATGTGAGTGACAAGATCCAGAACATATAAGTCAAAGAAAAAATATATACAAAATAACTTATAGACAGAATATATAACAAAAGATTGTAGTAAGAATCACAGACCTTTAACCAAGAGAAAAGATTTATTAAAATATTAAAGTCTAAAGAAAATGACTTGAGCATGAGAATAACATCTTAAAAAGTTGACTATATTATGTAAGAAAAATAAATGGTCATTTAAGAAAGTTGATGCTTTCCAAACATACCTTTTGAGAAAATCAGAATTGGGCAGATACTTTAAAATAAAACATAAGGACAGTAACGTACTTAGTAACTTGAAATGGGTGAATGAAAGGGAGAGAAAAGATTATTGTTTCTTTGTAGTTTCACCTTTTAAGGCTTCCTAAGGGAAGAAATAGATTAAATTTCTGAACCTTTCTGAGAGAGGAAGGAGGAATAAGGGAAAGAATTTTCTTATAGGTAAGACACTACATGTGAAGATTATTCAAACACAGGTGTAAGCAGCAAGGTGAGAATATTTATGTTCACCAACTAACATTTATCTGGATCAGGCTAAAGAAGATTTTAAAATACAATAGAAGACAATAAAGTTACCAGGGGACATAGATGGTGAGAAAAAGATAAGAAGGATTTGTGAAGGTGAAACTTTGAGGGGATTGGCACCAGAAAAAAAAGAATAAACAAATAGAAAACTGCAACTGATTTTAAAATGGAAAGACAGCACAAGATCCAATGATTTGGGTTTGTGTTGGTAAGAAAGGGGAAAGGATGAAATTATGATTGGATTATTCTAAGTAATATATAATGCAGATACATGATGATGATATTTTAAGGAGGTATATTATCACAAGATTTATTGGGAACATGAATCAATGGATTTGCTTATAAAATAAAGGAAGTTAGCAGATTAGATTTTAATTTTCTTTATATTAGACACACATTTAAATATGCAGATCTTTAAAGAGTTAAAATTATAGTTGAGATAAAATTCATTTGACTTGCCTGAATCCAAAAAAGTAAAAGTTATAACAGTAAAATTGTGTGAAGATAGACAAGACTAGGATCTACACATTGTGTAAAGGCATTGTAGATAAAGATAGAAACTGGACCTGTGATTTATTGATATAAGGAACACCCAGATGAAGAAAGCTCCTCTAGCAATTCAGGTCAGCACCTTCTCTGTGATATATCATCTTAGAAAGTTGCCTAGAGTCACCCAATATTTGTCAGAGGCAGAACTTGAAAACAGATCTCTTGCATCCTTGGACAGACCTCTAAGCTCTATTTACTATACATTGCCTCTCTCATAGATAATGAAATTTCAATATTAAATGTATGAGTACCAAAGTAGGAGACCTATGTACAAAAAAAAAAAGGTAAATCAATTATAAGATGTAGACAGTAAAATAGTAATTATTGTTGACTTCAATATGCCTGTTTCAGATTTAGATGCAATGGAAAGATAAGAAAGAAATTCTGGGTCTGAACAGCAGGTTTAAAAAAAAACACACTAGCTGTGATAGACCTGATTGATTATTGAATGGGAATATTAAGGAGTATAACCATTTTTTCTCTCTGCTTCATACTGTATCTTTAGAAAAATTGGCCACGTGTGAGAGCACAACAAACTCATTAATAATTACAAAAAGATTGAGGAATTAAACACACCCTTTAAAGACCAATAATACATAGTTCAATTAAAACATAATCAGTAATTGTAACATGAAAAAGATACACCATAAATTTAGAATAATTAACATAATCAGGATTTTTTAAATAAATGAATAAAAGTAAATTAATAAATATTACATAATTATTTTAAAGAAAAAAGACAACATTAAGGTTCATTAAGATGTTGAAAAATCTCACTTAAATTATTTGACAACATAATGGAATTTGTGGGATACAACTAACATTACTGGGAAATATTTTTTGTCTCTGAACACACACACACATATAAAAGAAAGGGAAAAAAGAAAAACTAATTGAATATTCAACTAAAATTAGATTAGTGAATTAAATATTTCTAATCTAGCACAAAAGTAGAATTTTTGAAAATCAAAGTTAAAATAAAAACTGAAAAGAAAATAAATAAGTTGAGATGATTGACAAATTTAAGAGCTTTTTGTTCAAAGATTAATAAAATAGATAAATTGTTAGTCTATAAAAATGGAGGAAAATCAAATGACAAAAAAATTTAAAAGGACATGAGAATTCACATCAAATAGTAAACCAATGACCAGTACTCATTATTATACTCAATTATGTGACGACAAATCTAAAATGTAAATAAATTGTATTTGTTTTTACAAAAATCTAAGTAATATAAACAACCCAGTCTTAGAAACATTAATTATTTAAGGTATAAGATATCTCCCAAAGAATCATAGCAATTCCTTGAGATGGATTAATTAATGAATTTTGTCAAAAATGTTAAGAATAAAAGTATGCTGTATAAAGTGTTCACATACCTAGATGGAAAAAAAAACTCGTCATGCTTCTATGAGACAAATTGTGTACTTTTTAATGGATTATACATTAAGTATGAGTCAAAAAGCCATAAACATCCAAATTAGATTTATAGTGTATTAAAAAAAGCATAGTATACAGAATGAGGAATGTTATTGTCTCTGTTAAGTCATGGTAAAACTCTATATGTCTAAAGTATTGTGTTTTGTTCTGAGGTACACAGTCTAGGAAAGTTATGACTAGGCTTGAGAGTGTTCAAAAAAGGGCAATAGAGATGGTGAAGAGTCTTGAGATAATGCTATCTGAGGACTAGTTGAGAAAACATAGTACATTTACCCTAGAAAAGACTTACTCTAGAAAAGAACACATGACTGATACTTTCAAGTATTTGAAGGGTTATCATATGAAAAATAAGTTAGACTTGTTCTCTGCCACCTCTAGCAGGCAGACCTAGGAACATGGGTTAAAAGTTCAAAGAAGCAAATTTAAGTTTGACAAAAGGAGGGGGGTAGGATCTTGTTAAAAATAAACCTATTCAAAAGTGGATTATGAGTTGATGGGTTCCCCCTTATCAGAAATATTTAATTAAAGATGATGACCACTTATTCAGTATATGATACACTTAGGAGTTAGACTAGATGGCCACTGCTGTGGCTCTGAAATTAGGTGAATAAGCTATCTCAGCTGACAGATATTAGTAATTCAATTTCATTAATCCATTGCCAATTTTTAAGATGTGGTGTAAAATGTAGCATCAAGGGATATATGGCTAGGAAATGTCATTAGTTGGGCTAGTACAAACATACAAACAGATAGACATTCCAAGTGGTGTGCTATTACCTATGAAATATTAAAAGACTTAGAAGGCTCCAGAATTATAGATAAATCATCTATATAAAAAATCATGAAACATGGACAAGAATCACAAAAGATAAGAAGGAATAAATGGTCAACATGATGAATAGAGTATGCATGTTAATAAACTCATCTATGAATCAAAATATTGAAATCCCTTTCCTCAAGAAGTTACTAAGCCATGAATGTAAGAGTTTAGCTGTTTTCCTAAATCTATAAAGGGCCCCTCTTTAGGGTCTGTATTTGTATGTCATGGGCCCCTTTGGCAGTCTGGTGAAGCCTATAGACCCCTTTTCAGAATAATGTTTTAAAATATGTAAGATAAAATACATATTATAAGAAGGGAAATGAATTATTTGGAAATGTTATTACATTTTTTTCTAAAATTCACAACCTTTCCCTCCAAAAAAGTCTTAACCATCAAATTAAGAAGAACTGCTCTGGGAGATAACTTATTTATTGTTTTATGTACTACATTAAACTCACTTTTCTGCTTTAGGGAAAGAGTAATAAATATTTGTCTGGATGCCCGTTCAATCTTCTTCCCATCTTCAACATCTTTTTTCAGCCAAGAGGCTCTTCCCTTTAAAAGACATGAAACTCACCTACGACCAAAGAATTTCCTTATATGTCTAAGTTTTTCTCTTTCCCTTTGAGTTGTACCTTGATACTTTTTTTCTAAAAAATGTATTTGCTTAATCTGTGCACTTTTAAATTTTTCTCTCATTTTCTCATTTGATTTGCTGTATATCTGTCTTGAGTAACCCTTAATGAAAGATAAAACTTTGGTTTATTCCTTGTAACTTTTCTTGAGATACAATCCCTTGGATAGAACTCAAGGTAGAAAAACCTTAAATGGAAATCTTTTCTAAAGAAGTTTTATAGTAAATGTCCTTTGATACTATTTGAAAAATATCTGAGAAACGTGAGCTGAAAAAAACAAGAAGATAATATGAGTATCACAGAGACTTGTGCTAAGTGAGGATACAACTAAAGTCACCTACAGTAAAAACAGGATTGATGACATATAACCATAGCTAAATATAAACTTGGAATTCAAAATAATTTTATTCTGCTTAGGTAGCTCTCAAGTCATGACTCTACTCAAGGCAAACTGCAGGCTGACTTTTCCTACTTTACTATGCCAAATATGCAGAGCAGTGAGTATATCTGGTTACATTTAACCATGTACAAGGAAGCATTTTCTTTTGAAAGTATTTTGTGCAGAAATAGGGTATACTGCCCTTGCTTATTTTAATTGATAAAGATCATTCTGCTGTCATATGGTTCTTAATGAGAAAACAGTAATTATTTTGTTTTGCCTTTGAGAGCACATTACCTTCTTGCTCTTTAAAGATGTTTTATAAATACCCAAATTAACTCCAAGGTACATATGAAATAAGACCCTATCTGCATCCAGAAAAAGAATTGATAAATAAAAGTATGTATGGAACAATTTTATACATCTGTATGTGTCTAATGATAGCCATCTCGGGGAGGGGGGAAGGTAAGAGAAGAAAAAAAAAGAAATTTACATGATGATATTATTATATATGTAAAAGGAAGAGCAAGTTGTACATAAAAGATTTGAAGTTTCGTGTGCAATCTTTTTTATCAGACTATGTTATGGAAATGCTTGTTTTAATTTATAAATTAAAAAAATTGAAAATGATTTTTTTCAAAATCTCTCTGCCTCAGAATTTGCTGGTTCTTCCTCGGTATGTTTTTCTTCTAAACTTATCCTCTCATTACTACTGAATGTTACTTTAAAAAAATAACTTTATCTTGCTTGAGAAGATTTAATCGTTCTCTTATTTTTATTTCAGTTTTCAAAAATAAAGAACTGTTATAAGAATACTAAAGAAAAAAGTGAGGGATCTCTAGTTTTTAGAAAATTATACATAAAACAATGTGGATTTGATTTTATTTCTATTATGGTTTGGACTTTTATGTTTTTCGTGATATTTTGTTTTCAAGCTATTTCATTATATTGAAGTGCCTGATTCTATTCTGCTCAACAACTTACTTATTGAAGGGAAGAAATAAGGAATAGTACGTGTAGAAATAAGCGTTCAAATCCTACATCTAAAACCTACTAACTGTGTAACCATGGGCAAGTTTAAACCTGTCTTACCTTTAATTTTATCTCCCTAAAATTAGAACAATAATAATTATATAATTCACTGGATTTGGGGGAATCTCTAATGAGATAATGAGCTTAAAACAGCTTCTGAAACCTAATGCATATTCAAATGTAACTATTACTGTTAAAGGGGAAAAACGCTTTTAGTCACTAATATTAATAAGTCTATTATGTATTTCTCTGCTTCACGAAGAGCTCTGATATAAGAAGGAGCAAAGATGGGAGACCAGGGTTCTAGAAGATGTGTAATATCAGGCTTGGTTGTTGAATTGTATAGTTTTGAAGAATGGTGTTGTTTTGTTTTCTTTTTCCCTTTGTTATTAAAGATTTTTGTCTATAAGGAGAGGAGAGAGACATATTTTAGGAATGAAGATGATGTAATTTGTTTTCAAAGATCAATCATAGACACACAAAAAAGATATTTTTTTTAAAAAATAAAATAGAAAAGTACAAATTTAGGTTTTTCATATTTTACATGTTATTTTGTCACTAATTTTTTTTGTTTTAAAAATGTGTAATTGTACATATTTCACATGTTATATAGTCTATAAAAATTAAAAGTATCTTAGAAATATAGAATAAGCTTCATATAGTAGTATAAACATCACTGAGGTTAGGGTTTAGGAGAATTGTATTTTACTCTGTGCTCCTCCATTGACTACCAAGGTGATTTTCAGCAAGACATTTAATTTCTCTCTGTCTAAGTCTCTGCAAATGTAAAATGAAAGGGTTGGGTTTGATGATTTCCAAGCTCAAAAGTAATAGGAATTTATTATCTTATTACTTAAAGAGTTTTAGTATTTTTTTTCTGCAGAATTCAGATGAAAAACACATAGCCCTAGCCATATCAGCTTAAGGACAGTTCCTCCTTGGAGCCCAGCTGAAGTTAGAAGAGAATCTGAGGTTCAACATGCTATCTGAACTTTAGGTCCTTATGCAAGGAGGCAGATAAGATTGTATAGCTAAAGATTTGGGAAGATGAGACCAATGAATGGAATGTGGCTCTGAGTAGTTATACCTTATTTGAAAGAAATAGGTAGTAAAAACTGGAGATAGGATAGCACTGGATATTAAGAAGGTTTATGTATATAAGGAAATCCAAACCCAGATTTCTGGTGAAGATCATTGGAGGAAGTGATTTTATCATCAGCATATACTATAGATCACCTAGGCAGAAAGAAGAAAAGACGATGTAGAAACAAAACACATTACAAACCTGTATAGATAGATAATACATAGTTGGGATGAAGATTTTTCAATTATCCAAATTCTGTTTCAGTTTCTCTCTGTCTAACTGTCTGTCTGTTTTTGTCTTTGTCTTTGTCTGTCTTTGTCTCTTTCTCTGTCTCTGTCCCTCTCTGTCTCTGTCTCTCTGATTCTCTGTCTCTCTGTCTCCCTCTCTCTCTCTCCCTCTTCCTCTCTCTCTCTCTCACACAAACACAAACACACACACACACACGCACACACACATTGTGTGCACAAGCAGATCGTTAAACAACTTCTTGTCTTATTTTAGAGGTCATTTAAGCCTCCAAAATATGGAGGAACCAAGAAGGGAAAATTCTATTGTGAATCTGACCCTCATTAACAGAAGGGAACTTGTTACTTGTGCAGAAATCATGAACTTTTGGCAGGGGGAGTAACTACTTCTTTGAGTTTGTAATAGAGAAGGAAAGGAAGATTGGTGATTGTTCAGTCTGACTATAGTCTATATTTTCGGAGAAAAGATTTCAAAACAATGAGACAAAGACTGGGTAGGATCCCATGGACTAAAATTTTGCATTGGGGGTCAGTTCAAGAGGAATGGGAAACTCTCAAGAATGAAAATGTAAAGACAAAAGGAAGCAATTTTGATCAGAGGAAAGCACAGAAGTTGCAAATGTTGGTACACAGAAAATTCACCAACCAACTTAAATTAAAAGTGTTTTACATAGACGCAAATGTAGAAATATTCATAAATATATACAAACATACTTACACTTATATGTAACACACAAATACACAAATGTGTGTCTAAGTATGTATAAATACTCTATATGTGCATACACATTGATATATATATATATACATATATACACATCAGTATGTATATAAAATATGGAAACAAGGACAGATATCAGAGAATGAATACAAATGTATGGCACAGAACTTTAAGAATATTATCAGATATGCCAAGCTCAGAATAAGCTGAGGCTGGCAAGAGAAGCTAAGGATTGAAAAAAATAAAAAATACTTTATTAATTTGCATTGTTCTGTTTTAACTACAACAGGAGAAAGAAGAGGCTCAAAAGATAGGACCACTGCAAAGGGAGTGTGTGCCAATGATAACTGATAATGTACAGAAGTCAAATTTGTACTTTGTTTTCTTTCCTCAAACAAAGAGAATGACTTCTGGAGTGTAAAGGACAAAACAAAAATGTCTAATGAGAAGTTGATAGCAGTATCAATAGAGAGACAATAAGAAAGCATGCTTGATGAAGTTTAGTCATCTGGACCAGATAAATTATATCCTTGGGTACTGAAAGAACTGGCAAATGTGATTGCTAAGAAACTACAAGTTTGGTAATTTAAAAGGCTAAAGGCATGTGCTGTACTCTTTTGCAACAAAAAGGGAAGAGAATAGATTCTGCAAAGTATAGGCTACTGAACTTAACTTCAATCTCTGACAAAATTCTGGGGAAAAAAAAGATTCCTTTACATGGGCCCTGTGAGCTTGTATTTTTTAAATAAAATTTTGTTATCTGCATATAAAATATTTTTTTTGATTCTATGTATTTACTTAATATATTTAGAAACATTATTCTGAGAAAAGATCCAGATCTAGAAGATTTTAAAAGTGATAATGACATCTTAAAAGGAGCAAAAATGGATCATACCAGACTAATCTTATTTTCTCTTTGGACAAAATTATCTAGATTTTGATAAGACGATAAAAATTTTCCCTCTAGAGAGCTATTGAATTTCTATCTAGAAGTTTGTGGGTGAGGCTATATTAGCAAAGAAAGAAATCATGCTATTCTTTGGGAAAAGATGGGCAGATGTGTAATAGATATTAATATATTTAGATGGCCTTGAAACCGAATAAATGGCTCTACTCACAGTGATTGGAGAAAAGCATTGTGCAAGATGACTGTTGATCTATCTTCCAATTGAAATTCTATGGATTTATATATATATATATATATATATATATATATATATATATATACACACATATATGTGTGTGTGTAGAGAGAGAGACAGAGACAGAGAGACAAACAGAGACAGAGAGATAGAGACAGAGAAAGACAGAGACACAGAGAGAGACAGAGACAGAGAGACAGAGAGAGATAGGAGATGGAGACAGACAGAGAGGCAGAGAGACAGAGAGAGATAGAGAGAGAGACAGAAAGACAGAGCCAGACAGAGAGACAGAGAGAGACAGACAGACAGAGAGGCAGAGAGACAGAGAGAAAGAGAGAGAGAGAGAGAGAGAGAGAGAGAGAGAGAGAGAGAGAAAGAGAGAGAGAGTTGAAATTACTCATTCAAAAGTCAAATCAGATTGGCCATAAATATTCCAGTTGGGACACTAATAACTTATCAGCTATAGAATAAAGATGATTCTTAGGTGTACTTTTAAGGAGAAACTGAGAACAATACAAGAGATAAGACTAATGAAAAATAAACATGAAACTTAAAAATCACAGAATTCTTAGTCATAATGGATGTCAACAATTATAGACACTGAACCATACTTTTAGAGGACACTTCTTCCCATGACACCATGCCTGAAAAGCCATCATTCAGACTCTGTTTAAGAGCTCTACTGAGGGGACCCCATAAATTCCTAAAATAGCTAGTTCCATTTTTGGACAGTTTCTAATTTTGGGAAGCTAGGTGGTACAATAGATAGCTTGTCAGCTCTGGAGTCAGGAAAACCTGAGTTTAAATGTGACTGCAGATACTTACTAGATGTGTGACCCAGGACAAGTGACTTAACCCTGTTTGTCTCAAGTGGTAAACCATTGCTATTTCTTTGCCAAGAAAACACTGAATGGGGTCACAAAGAGTCAGACAAAACTGAAATGACTGAACAATTACAATTTAAAGAAGTATTTCCTAACATCAAGCTTAAATTTATCTCTTTAAACTTCTACTCATTTCTTCTAGTTCTGTCCTTTGGAATACAGCATCATAAATTGAATGTCTTTCCTAAATGACAAGTGTCCAAATCCTTGAACATAGCTGTTGTTTCCCACTAAACTTGCTCTTTTCCAAGCCAAACATTTTTAATTTCTTCAATTATTCCTCTTTTGTCATAGATTCAAGGCCTTCCATCCTAACTGCTCACTGTTAGACACCCTCCTTATTAATATCTTTCTTAAACTGAGGTACCTAGAACTGAATATATTAATTAAGCTGCGTTTGATTAGGGAGGGAACAAAGGGATTATCACTTGCATATTTGTGGAAACTATGCCCCTCAAAATTTAGTCCAAGATGCTATAACATAGCTGTCTCTTCTGCTACATAGCACTGAACATGCAATCAACTAAAACTCCCAGTTATTTTTTGAGGCAAACAGCTGCTTAACTATGAAATATACTCATGAAGTTGATTTTTGTAAACATATATGTGAGACTTTACATCGTTGATTATTTCATTTCATCTTATTATATTCAGCTCCATGCTCTAGTCTGTCAAAATCTATTTTGGACCCTGACTCTATCATCCAATATTTTAGATATGTATATCAGCTTTTTTTTATTTGCAAAATTAATGAACATGCACTCATAACAAGTTATTGATAAAAATGTTAAATAGCATAGAACCTTCAAACAGTTCCAAATACATCTAATTGTATTGTCTTCTAGTGTTATCTCTCTCCACCATTTATATAAGAATAGTGTGAGATACTATCTCAAATGCTCTGCTAATATCTAGGTAAATTATATCCACAGAATTTACCTGACCTGAGTTTACTAAACATGTCATTTAAAGAAATAAGTTTCATCTGGCAAGATCTGCTCTTTTTCACAAAGAGATGAGGAGGAGGAGGAGGAGGAGGTGAAGGAGGAGGAGAATGATGGTGATGATGAACTTGACCACTATCAACACACATTAATATTTCTATATACAAAGAGATAGAAAAAGATGCCTGTACATGAAACTATGAATCTACCATGTAAAGTATGTACACATACAAGATGTTGTATACAAGGTATACATATATCATATATGACATGTGTGTTATATATATGCACAATATACATGCAGAGAGAGAAAGAGAGAGAGAGATGGTAGTACCAATATAGTCCTTCATGTCTTTGTCCCTTCCTGAAATTCTTTCAGTTCTCGTCTGTATATTCTTTGTTTGTTTGATGCTCATTTCTTTCCTTTCTTCTTTTAATTGTATCACCATACCCCTAGTCCTCCCAACCTCACTGTACTGTCCCACTCTCCAAATAGAATTGATCTCTTAAAATGAAAAAGAACAAATAGAAAAAAACATTCTCTTGATCATGACTGAAAATATATATCTCATTCTATACCTACAATGCATCATACCGCCACCACACGGTGGAAAGCATGATTCATTATCAGTATCCTAGAGTCGTGACTGCTAATTACGTTGATCAAAGTTCTCAAAACTTTCAGAGTTGTCTTTAATACTATTGTCATCAGTTCATAAATTGTGTTACTGGTTTGCTTTAGTCAACATCTGTTCACACAAATTTTCCCAGGTTTCTCAGAATCAGGGCTTTATATTATTTGTTACCAGGCAAGATTCTTCCAAGATAGTCATATGCCATTAATTGCTTGGTCATTCCCTAATTGATCATTACCTAAAATGTTTCAAATTCTTAACTATCAACAAATTGGCTATAAAATATATGTATGGGTCCTTATTAATATTTAGATATATAAATATACTCTTTCTCTCTTCTTGACTTTTGGGATATAATTTTAAATTTCATTCTGGGAAGGTTGGTAAAATTTAGAACCCAACAAAAAGCATTATGTTTGTCTTCAACTCCAACAAAAGTCATTTTCCACCTTAACCATATTTTTTTTCAGATCTATTGACATGAGATAGAAACTGAGAGTGTTTAAATTTGCATTTAACTTATTATTAGTGATTTGGAGATTTTATATGGTTTTTGATAGCTTGCATGCCCTTTTTAAAAAATCACTCATATCCTTTGACCATGTACCAATTGAAAAATGGATTTTGGATATCTGAACTAGATCAGATAAATTTGCTGCAAATATTCCCAACTAGTCCCAGGTAGACTATCTTCTAATTCTAAACAAATAAATTTTATTTTTGATAATATTTTTTTATTTTATATAATCAAAAGTATTCATTATATCTCTTATAAGCCATTTTATCCCTTGTTTGGTCCAAAACTCATCTTTATGCATAGGTATAAATGGTATCTCTAACTATACTTGTTTAATTTTGTTAACATAACTCTTTCTATCAGGTTTTTTCTTCTATCCACTGAAGCTTATTGTTGCACATAAGTTGTTTGTCCAAGCCTAGTTTCTCCCATGCTTCTTTCCAATTTTCCCAGCATTTTTTTTAATTTGGACAGATGAGGACTTTATGAGCTTCAGAAGGTTTAGAGGATTTTGGATTTCCCATCTTCCCAGTGATTTCCCAGAGGTATTCCCAGATCAGCCGAGAGAAGTATTTACATTAGGAGACAATGACACATTGGACACAGATTTTCAGCTACATAAGGAGCCCAGTAAATAAATGAACCTACGCCAAATAAGAGCTTCTTGAAGAACTCCAAAATGGAGAAAATGAATTTCCAGCAACCAGAAGTCATTTGTTGGTAAGGATTATCATATGTTCTCTAAGCCCAAGCCCACTTTCCCTTGGATTCTGTATATACTTGCTTCATTGACTTGTGAGGAAATGTTTTGTACCATCTGTTGATATTATACCACCATAGTAAATGCTATTTTCTAAAAGCTACTTAAGACTGGCTAACTCAATTTATTCTGAACTGATAATCCTATGGAGAATGTACTGGTACGGACTTGAAATGATGGCTTATAGAGTAATATCCAACTCCTTAGAAGTAACCCAAGAATATAGAAATATATGTGTGTGTGTATGTATATTATATACACATACATACATATGTCTCTGTCTGTGTATGTAACCAAGCTTGGGTATCTGATTAGATTTGTTGTTGTTCGGTCATTTTTTCAGTCATGTTCGAATCTTCATGACCCCATTTGGCTTTTTCTTGGAAAAGGTACTGGAATGGTTTGCCATTTCCTTGTCTAGCTTATTTTACAGATGAGGAAACTGAGGCAAACAGGGTTAAGTGATTTATCCAGGGTCACAGAGTTAATAAGTGTCTGAGGCCGTATTTGAACATGAGAGATGAGTCTTCCTGACTCCAGGCCTGGCATTTTATCCACTATACCACCTACCTGCCCTCTGATTAAATAGTGAAAGATGGATAAGGATATTCAAAACTTGCTTCAGCTACAAATATTTGTAATTGTATTCTAATAATCCCTATGTATGATTTGGTAGATGGACTCAAATATTTTATACATTCAATTGGTATTTTAAATGGAATCTTTTGACATTACTTTAAGCTGTGTTTTGCTTGTTAATAATACAGAAAAAATGACATTTATCGTGAATTTGTTTTATCTTACCATCTTACTAAAATTATTGTTTATTTTTTCTTTCAGTTGAATCTATATAGCTGTCTATGTAAACCATAATATCATATGTAAAAAGTGATAGTCTTGTTTCTCCTTTGCCTGTCCTTATGACCTCAATTTCTTTTTTGTTTTAATCTTATTTCTATAACTAACATTTCTAGTATATTTAATTATAGTGAAGATCAGGAACATTCTTAGTGTGTTCATTCTTTGGGATGCAGAAATTTTTCAGATTCATATAATCAAAGTTTTTTTTTATATTTTGGAATTATTTCTAATCCTTGTTTGCTTAAGAACACACCTTCTACCAATAAGCTGTGAAAGACATAGGATCTGATTGTCTTCTCATTTTTTTTGATATAAAGTTGAATCTTAAGGTCACATACCCATTTAGCATGAATTGTGTGCCAGGACGCTTTTCAATTTTTCCAGGAATTTTTTTTTTATCAAGTAGAGAGTGTTTTATCAAACACTATATCAAACACAGAGTTATTCAGTTCCATTGTTTTTTATTCTTCCTTGTCCACTGTGTTTCATTGATCTACCTATCCTTTTTTAATCAATGGAGATGGTTATTATGACTGCTGTTTTATATTATAGTTTGAGGTCTGGAAGTTACATTATTTTCTTTTCATTTCTACCTCTTTTTGTAATTTCCCCTGGTATTCTAGATCTTTTATTTTTCTAAATGAATTTTGTTATTATTTTATTGAGTTCTGTAATATATTCCTTTGATGATTTGAATGGTATAGTATTAAAATTGTAAATTAACTTAGATATGATTGTCATTTTTCATTACATTGACACTGCCAAACATGACTACAGAATATTTCTCTGACTATTTAAATTGTTCTTTATTTCTTTAAGGAACACTTTGTAATTGAAACCATACAAATCTCCTGTGTGCTTCAGTAGATTGATCCCTAGGTATTCTGTGACTTTTATAGCTGTTTGGAATGATATTTCTCTTCCTAATATTGCCTCATAGATTTTGTTATTTTTATATGGTAATGCTGTTGATTTTTAAGCATTTATTTTTTTAGACTGCAACATTATTGAAGTTGCTAATTGTCCCAATAGTATCTTTAATAAGTGTAAAGGATTTTCTAGGTTAAGCCATCATATCATCAATAAATACAGTTTTATCTAGCTTTTAGTAATTTTTAGTATTATAATTTCTTCTCTTCTTAATTTTATTGCTAGCATTTTCAAAAGAATATTAAATAACAGTGGGTAGAGTGAACATCCTTTGTTTAATGACTTTTAAAAAAAAGTTCTAGTATATCTTTGTTGCATGTGATGTTTGGTTTTGAACCTAGATAATTTTTATAACAATAAAAAGGGGGATCCACCTATGAATCTACAAAATAGGGTTAGTCTTTTTTGTTTTGTTTTGTTTTGTTTTTATAAATAGGTGATGTATTTTGTCAAAAGCTCTTTCCCCATCAATTGAAAAGATCCTCTAATTTGGGATGTTTTCTTTCTTAAATGATTTAATATGTTGATGAGTTTCCTGTTGTTGATCCATTCTTGCATTTGTGGCTTATATCCAGGTTGTTGAGCATTGTTGTTTTCTTGGATCAACTCCTATAGCTTGTGTGATGTGATTTTCTTTAAATTTTTGAATCAATAATATTAATTAATTTTAGACCATAGTTATTTGTGCTTTGTCCTTCATAGTTTAAATATTAGGACTATCTTTTTTTTTCTTATAAAAGTAATGGGGTAGGGTGCTGACAGATTTACAAAGGAACTTGTTGCCAACCCTGGTCATTCAGTAGGATTTCTGTGAAAGTGTAGTTGTGGTAGAAGAAAAAATATGATATCTGGAGAAATTATTCCCTTAAAAAGGTTAATATGGTATTTAAAATACATTAATATATTCAATTGAATTTTAAACACTATATCATTTAATACAGCATTGTCATTAGCTGGAAGGAAATTAAATATTGTATTATGCAGTTAGTTATTCTTTTTAATTGATTGAGTAGGTTGCTAATATTTTAAATGAATTTCTCAGCAAGAGAGCTTGTAAAATTATTTTACCATTTTTCACCACATATTTGTGTATTTTCACTTTATTCTTGTTTTAGATCAAAATATAGCAATACAGTTGATGTAGACCAAGATTTAATACTGTCCAGTGTTAAAGCAAATTTTGCCAGTCATTGTCCAAATGAAAAAGTTGAACATTAAAACTTTTTATCTATGGTTATTATCTTAAACAACTTTCATACTTATTTCACTAAAAATGTTAATTTCAACAAAATTTATAATATGTGAAGTCTTACAGATAGCAGATACATATGAAAAGTTCTACAGGATTACTTCTTTTCATTTTTACAGAATGTTCTGAATATTTGAAATTATTTCCTAATTGGAGTTTATAATTTATATTTAATTTTCATAGTTATAGGTTGAAAAAATTTTCATATTTATAATTATAATTCAATAGTGTAAATTTCAATTTGTAAATTTGGTATGCATAAAATTTTAGTGTAATTATTTTATGCACTAAATGAATATGAAATAATATCATAAGTAGTATATTAAATTACTCTGGGGGTTCATAATACATTTTGTTGTTGTTGAAAGTTCTGTAGAACAAAAATAAAAAACGTCATTAACTATTGCTCTGATGAAAATTCATTAATACTTATTTCAGCACAGATGGTGATAAGTATAACTGCTGAGAGAGATGAGAATGGAAGTGAAGTTGAAAATTTGAGAGGCATGGAGACTATTAGGAATAGCTTCTAAAGAAAGTCTATAAAGGAACCAACTAGAGATGAATAAAAGGTTTGTCATGCATAGATGAATGAATTAAATCAGTCATTTATTCATTGTAATGACACTAATCACTGAAGCTAAATAATTTTATAAGGATCCCTTTTTTATATTATAACCACTTTCTTAAAAACTGATAGTTATATATACATACATTTATGCATATACACACATACATATACATATATGTATAGATATGCATATATATAAACATCTTATAATAGATATACTAGGAATTGCAATTGGAAGGGATAATATGTCAAATACAGAATATTTTAAGTGAATAATCAATCACTTCCTCATTTGTTTTTTTTTAATCAGAACTTTCAATTACAAAATTTGCTTTAAGTAGGCTTGACCTTTACTGCATTAAAAATTTGGTTGGTGAATGATGTCAGAGAAAGAAAGTTTACAACCCAGCTCTAACAACATTTCCCTTCAAATAACTTTAAAATAATGCTTAAAATCAAATTCTGAAGTGGCAGAGTAAAAAAAAAATGTCTCAGGGAGACAATTTAAGAGATTGAAAGAAGAGATTCATGTCACTGGGGTGGTGGCTGGCCTGGAGTTTTTATGGCAGAAACATCAGTCATGAGTGTTAGAAACAGCAGCTACAAAAGCAGTTGCTTCTTGAGCTCTCATCCAAGAGATAGTAAAGGGGATTGGAAAACTAATCAGAAAGAGATTATAGGGGAATTTGGTGTTGGCACTGAGAGCAGGACCAGGAGTTGTTTAGTAACTGGGTCACTGATCCAGGGTGGAAAGGGAAGTTTATAATCAAAAGAGAGCAGGGGCCCTAAGGAGAAATAGCACTTTCAGTTATGAGAGATCAGGAACCCCTCCTGGGTAAGGACCTGAACATAGACCAAGAGAGCACTGACTGCACATCTGTCAGCATCATACCACCTTGGAAGCACAGAAAACTTCCAAATCTTCAGAATTAGATATGAAAACAGGCTATCAAAAAGTTTGATGCTCAGGACGGTGCCCCACCTTCTACCCAAGTAAGCAGAGTCAAACTTTAATATCAAGTTCAAAGAGAAGAAATAGACTGGAAAAATGAACAAACAATAAAAAGAACCAAATCATAAAAATCTACCTTGTTAACAGTGAACATCACAACACAAACTCAGAAGAAGATAGCCATTTTGGGACAGCTGTAAGCAAATTCCTCAAAATAAAAAATGCAAATGGGACAAAAATATTTTAAAAATAAAAGCAGTAAAGGGAAATCAGGAAAAGAAATTAGAGCAATACCCTAAAATTGTGAAAAGGCAATTAATGGCTTAATAAAGAGGTAAAAAAAATCATCTCCTGAAAGGGATCCCAAAGTGAAAGTTCCCAATATTATAGTCAAATTCCAAAGCTCTTAAGTCAAAGGGAAAATATTAAAAGCAGTCAGAAAAGAAATATTCAAATGCTATGGAGCTACAGTCAGGATCAAGGAAATTTTAGCAACTACCATATTAAAGGAACAGAGACCTTGGGGCATGATGTTCTAGAAGGTGAAAGAACTAGAATTTCAATCAAGGAGAACTGAGTATAATCCTTCATGGGGGGAGATGGACATTTAATGAAATAAAGAATTTTCAAGGATTCCTGATGAAAAGGCAAGAAAAAAAAACAGAAAATTTGACATTCAAATCCAAGACTCAAGAGAAGCATAAAAAGGTATGCATGAAAGAGAAATCATAAGAGACACAAGGAAGTCAAACTGTTTATATTCCTGTGTGGGAAGATAAATATGTAACTCCTAAGAATTTTATCATTGTTAGGGCAGTTAAAAGGAATCTGCATAGACAGAGGGAACAAGTATGAGTCTATTACATTGGGATGATTTCAAAAACAATTGGAGAAATGAGAAAGAGGGATGCACTGGGAGAAGGGGTTATCTCACATAAAAGAAGCACACATGGAAGAGTTTTAACAGTGGAAGGGAATATTTCAACCTCACTCCCATCTGAATCAATTAAAAAAGGGAAGACTATAAGGGCAGCAGTGGTCAGAAGCAAAAACAAAAACAAAAACAAAAAAACAGGCTTTTGAAGAAGGGCAGGTTAAAGAGAAAGAGAAGGATAATCAGAAGAAAACAGGATAAAGGGAAATATACAATTAATCATCATAACTGGGAATGTGAAGGTGAGCTCATCCACAAAATGGAAGCAAATAGCAAATTAGATTAGAAACACAAAACACACTTGAAACAGAAAAACATGCAGAGTTAAAATAAAAGGCTGGCAGAATCTATTATGTTTCAGATACAGTAAAAAAGTCAAAAGTAGCAATCATGATCTCAAACAAAGCAAAAACAAAAAATGAACCTAATTAAAAGGGATAAGCAGGGAAATGGGTTAAAAGGTATCACAGACAATGAAGAAATATAAACATAAATGTATATATATATATACCAAATGGTATAGCATCCAAATTCTTAAATGAAAAGTTAAATGAATTATAGAAAGAAATAGACAGTAAAACAATACTAGTGTAGGACCTCAAATTTCCCTTCTCAGAACTAGAAAAATACAGGCATAAAAACTGAAAAAATTGAATAGGAATAGCAAGGAGTATGCCTTTATTCTCTGTTGTACATGACAATTTCAAAAAAAAAATGACCATAGGTTAGGGGATAATAGCCTCACAAACAATATATAGATGCAGAAATATTATGTTCACCCTTTTTTTATGATAATGTAATAAAATGCTTTCAATAAAGGGTCATGAAAACATATATTAAATTAACTAGAAATTAAATAATCTAATTCTAAAGAATTAGTGGGTCAAAGAACAAGTCATAGAAGCAATGAATAATTTCATTAAAAATAATGACAACAATGAGAGAAAATATCAAAACTTGTGAGATGCAACCAAAGCAATATCTAGGGGAAATATTATACCTCTACACAAATACATTAATAAAAGAAAGAGCAGATCAATGAATTGCATATACAAGTTAAAAAAACTATAAAAAGAACAAATTAAATCAAATAAACATCAAAATATACATCTTGAATATCAAAGAAGAAATTAATAAAATTGAAAGTAAAAAAAGTTAACTAATAAATAAAACTAGGAGTCAGTTTTTTTGGGGAAAAAGTAAAACAGAAAAACCATTAGTTAATTTCATTTTTAAAAAATCAAATGTGGGCAGCTAGGTGGTGCAGTGGATAGAGCACCAGCCCTGGAGTCAGGAGGACCTGAATTCAAATCTGCACTCAGACGCATAATACTTCCTAGCTGTGTGACTCTGGGCAAGTCACTTAAACCCAAATGTCTCAGACTTCTGCTTCCAGGAGCCAAGATGGCAGAGTAAAAATATAGTCGCTCTGACCCTCCCCTATCAACCTCTGAAAACCCAGAAAATATCACCTCAGAAGAAACCCTGAAACAGCTGAACAAGAAGAAAAACAGGGTGCAGCAGTGCAGTAGCCCAGGTAGCTAGAGGGATTAATGGGAAAGGCACCTCTTACCCTGGGGGAAGGGGAGCAGTATGGAACTGGGAGTTGCCCCGTCAGTTAGTGGGAAGACCCACTTTATCACACCAGGAGGAGATTCTGGTGCCTCGGCATTCTACAGCAAATGGGTTTCCCAGTGCCTCAGCAAAAATAAGAGAAGCATCACTACAAAGGGCCCCAAGTGGATAAGCACCCTGCAGCATTCATCTGAAAGGAGCTGAAGAAAGCAACCTAGAGTTGCCCTAAAGTTCCAGCATTGTTGATTCCGGCCCAACACCAGGTAAGCTGTCAGAACCCTAAAGCCTCCAACTGCCAACCAGGAGGAGATCCCGAAGCCCAGGTGAGTGATCAGGCAAACACCAACAGCTGGATCTCTGAGTGCCTCAGTGAGAGAGGGGGAACCAGTGGAAACCAGCTCAGAAAACCACCAGGTGCCTTGGCATTCTATAGCAAAGGAGTCTCCCAGTGCCTCAATAGAACTAAGAGAGACAGCACTGCAAGGGGCCCCAGGCAGATAAACACCCTGCAGCAACCATCTAAAAGGAGCTTAACAAAGCTAATGGAAAGGAAAAGCAGGCAACCTAGATTTGCTTGAAAGTCCCAGCCTTGCTGATTCCAGCCCAACACCAGAAAAGCTGCCAGAACCCTACAGCCTCCAATTGCCAGCATAAGAGACCCCAGCACACAAAGCCAGTGACCAAGACCTAGGCTCCCAACACAAGAAGACTGGGTCAGTGCCGTCTGCTCCCCAGCAGGAAAGCATAATCTCTTTAAAGGCCAGGGAATAAAGAAACACCATGAGTAAAAAGAAACGTAAGATAGATTCATATTATGAGAAGAGTGAAGATCAAGACAGAAATTCTGAAGAGGACAACATTGTCATCAAACCCACATCTGCAACATCAAAAGGGAATATAAATTGGTCTGAAGTCCAAAAATCCTTCTTAGCAGAACTCAAGAAGGATTTTAAAAGTCAAATGAGAGAGGTAGAGGAGTCCTTAAAAAGTACAATTGGCCAATTGGAAAAAAAGTACACTGAATAAAACAAGTCCCTAAAAAACACAATTGGCCAACTGAAAAAAAAGTAAACTGAAGAAAACAAATCCCTTAAAAATACAATTGGCCAAATGGAAAAGAAAGTACAAAATCTAACAGAAGAAAACAATATATTAAAAATTTGAATCGAACAAGTGAAAACTAATGACTCCATGAGAGAGCAAGAATCACTCAAACAGAAACAAAAAGATAAAAAATAGATGAAAACATAAAATACCTGATGGGTAAAACAACTAACCTCCAAGAGAGACAATTTAAAAACTATTGGCCTACCTGAAGATCATGATGAAAAAAAGAGCCTGGACATATCCTCCAGGAAATCATAAAGGAAAGCTGCCCTGAAGTCCTAGAACCAGAAGGTAAAATAACTATAAAAAGAATCCACTGCTCCCCACCTGAAAGAGATCCCAAATTGAAAACACCAAGGAATTTAATAGCTAAATTCCAAAATTAGCAGGTTAAAGAGAAAATACTGCAAGCAGGCAGAAAGAAACAATTTAAATATCATGGAACCACAGTCAGGATTACAAAGGACCTTGCAGCCTCTACCTTAAAAGACTGTAGGGCATGGAACATGATATTCCATAAGGCAAAGGAGCTGGGATTGCAACCAAGGATTAACTACCCAGCAAAAATGAGCATGATTTTTCAGGCAAGGAGATGAATATTCAATGAAATAGGGGACTTCCAAACCTTCCCGACAAAAAGACCATAGCTCAACAAAAAATTTGATCTTCAAGTACAAGATTCAAGAGAGATATAAAAAGGTAAATGGGACAGAAAGATACAATATGTTGTTAGTAAGGGCAAAATGTTTACATCCCTACAAGGGAAGATGATACTTGCAACTCTTGAGAACTGTATTCTTATTATACCATGCCAAAGGAGTATATATAAAGGGGGTGGTTTTAACTTGACTTTGATATAATTATAAAAAAAAATCTAATCAAGTGGGTTAAATGGATCCAAGTAAGTGGATTAGCATGAGCTAAGAAAATGTACTGAGAAAGGAGGAGGCAGACAAGGGTAAATTACATTATAGGAAAAGACACAAAAACCTATTAGAGCAGAGGTAAAGAAGGGAGGGGGTTGAGCATTGTTTGAACCTTACTGTCATCAGATTTGCTCAAGAAGGGAATAGCATAATCACTTAGGTTTAGAAATCTAACTTGCACTATAGGCAGTAGGAGGGAAAGGGGGAAAGAAAAGGGAGGGGGGATAGAAGGGAGGGAAGAAGCAGTAAGGGAAAAGGGGAAGAAAAGGGAAAGGGATAATAGAAGGGAGTTGGGACTGAAGGAGGCAGTGGTCAAAAGCAAAACACTAGGGAGGGGGGGAAATAAGAAAGGAGAAAGAAAAGCATAAATAGGGGGGAAAGGATGGAGAAAAAGACGCAGATAGTAATCATAACTGTGAATGTGAATGGGATGAACTCTCCCATAAAACAGAAGCATATAGCAGAATGGACTAAAAACCATAATCCAACAACATGTTGTTTACAAGACACACATTTGAAAAAGAGTGACACATAAAGGGTAAATGTAAAAGGCTGGAGCAAAATATATTATGCTTCAGCTGAAGTAAAAAAAGCAGGGGTAGCAATCCTGATCTCAGACAAAGCAAAAGCAAAAATAGATCTTATCAAAAGAGATAAGGAAGGAAACTACATTCTGCTAAAAGGCACCATAGACAATAAAGAAATATCATTACTAAACACATATGCACCAAATGGTATTGCATCCATATTCTTAGAGGAGAAGTTTGGGGAGTTACAGGAAGAAATAGACAGCAAAACTGTACTAGTGGGGGACCTCAACCTCCCCATCTCTGAACTAGATAAATCTAACCACAAAATAAACAAGAAAGAAGTTAAGGAGGTGAATAGAACATTAGAAAAGTTAGGTATGCTAGACCTCTGGGGAAAACTGAATGGGGACAGAAAAGAATATACTTTTTTCTGCACAGTACATGGCACATACACAAAAACTGACCGTGTACTAGATCATAAAAACCTCACAATCCAATGCAGAAAGGTAGAAGTATTAAATGCATCCTTTTCAGATCATGATGCAATAAAAATGATATGTAATAAAGGGCCATGGAAAGATAGACTAAAAAATAATTGGAAACTAAATAATCTAAGCCTAAAAAATGATTGAGTCAAACAACAAATCACAGAAACAATCAATAATTTCATTCAAGAGAATGACGATAATGAGACAACATACTGAAACTTATGAGATGCAGCAAAAGCAGTTCTTAGGGGAAGTTTTATATCTCTAAATGCTTACATAAATAAAATAGAAAAAGAGGAAATCAATGAATTGGACATACAACTAAAAAACTAGAAAAGGAACAAATTAAAAATCCTCAATTAAATACCAAATTAGAAATATTGAAAGCCAAAGGAAAAATTAATAAAATTGAAATTAAGAAAACTATTGAACTAATAAATAAAACTAAGATCTGATTTTATGAAAAAAAACAATAAAATAGGTAAATCTTTGGTTAATATAATTTAAAAAAAGAAAGTAGAAAACCAAATTACCAGTATCAAGAATGAAAAGGGTGAAGCTACTACCAAGGAAGAGGAAATTAAAACAACAATTAGGAATTATTTTGCCCAACTATATAGGAAAAAATTTGACAATCTTAGTGAAATGGATACATATTTACAAAAATGTAAATTGCCCAGATTAACAGAAGAGGAAGTAAAATACTTAAATAACCCCATCTCAGAAAAAGAAATTGAACAAGCCATTAATGAGCTCCCTAGGAAAAAATCTCCAGGGCCAGATGGATTTACATGTGAATTCTATCAAACATTTAAAGAACAATTAATTCCAATACTATATAGACTATTTGGGAAAATAGGTGAAGGAGTCTTACCAAATTCTTTTTATGATACAAATATGGTGCTGATACCTAAACGAGAAAGAATCAAAACAGAGAAAGAAAATTATAGACCAATTTCTCTAATGAATATAGATGCAAAAATTTTAAACAAAATATTAGCAAATAGATTACAGCAACTTATCACAAGAATAATACATTATCACCAGGTAGAATACATACCAGGAATTCAGGGATGGTTCAATATAAGGAAAACTATCAGCATAATTCATCATATCAACACCAAAACTAACAGAAATCACATGATCATCTCAACAGATGCAGAAAAAGCTTTTAACAAAATACAATACCCATTCCTATTAAAAACACTAGAGAGCTTAGGTATAAATGGAGTCTTCCTTAAAATAACAAATAGCATCTATCAAAAACCTTCAGCAAGAATAATATGTAATGGGGACAAGCTAGAAGCATTTCCAATAAGATCGGGGGTGAAACAAGGATGTCCATTATCACCACTGTTACTCAACATCGTACTGGAATCGTTTGCTTTAGCAATAAGAGAAGAAAAAGACATTGAAAGTATTAGAATAGGCAAAGAAGAAACAAAGCTATCACTCTTTGCAGATGACATGATGTTATACTTAGAGAATCCTAGAGAATCAAGTAAAAACCTACTTGAAATAATAAACAACTTTAGCAAAGTTGCAGGCTATAAAATAAACCCACATAAATCATTGGCATTTCTATATATTACCAACAAAGCCCAACAGCAAGAGATAGAAAGAGAATTCCATTTAAACTTACTGTGGACATTATAAAATATTTAGGAGTCTACCTCCCAAAACAAACCCAGGAACTCTATGAACACAATTACAAAGCACTTTTCATGCAAATAAAGTCAAATCTAAATAATTGGAAAAACATCAGTTGCTCATGGGTAAGCCAAGCTAATATAATAAAAATGACAATTCTACCTAAGCTAATTTACTTATTCAGTGCCATACCAATCAAAGAACCAAATAATTATTTTATAGAGTTACAAAAAATAATAACAAGATTCATTTAGAAGAACAAAAGGTCCAGAATATCAAGAAAACAAATGAAAAGAAAGGCGGGGGAAGGTGGCCTAGCCATTCCAGATCTTAAATTGTATTATAAAGAAACAATCATCAAAACTGCTTGCTACTGGCTAAGAAATACAGTGGTGGATCAGTGGAATAGGTTAAGTATGCAAGACACAGTAGTCAATGACTATAGTAATCTATTATTTGATAAACCCAAAGACCTCAGCTTCTGGGATGAGAACCCACTCTTTGAAAATAACTGCTGGGAAAACTGGAAAAGAGTATGGCAGAAACTAGGCATAGACCAAAATCTCACACCATATACCAAAATAAAGTCAAAATGGGTTCATGATTTAGATAGAAAGGCTGATACTATAAGCAAACTGTGAGAGCAAGGAATAGTTTACCTGTCAGATCCATGGAGAACAGAAGAATTTCATGACCAAACAGGACATAGAGAACATTATGAAAAACAAAATAGACAATTTTGATTACATTAAATTGAAAAGTTTTTGCACAAACCAAGCCAAATCAACTAAGATCAGAAGGAAAGTAGAAAATTGGGAAAGAATTTTTACAACCAGTCTCTCTGATAAGGACCTCATTTCTAAAATATATGGAGAATTAAGTAAAATTTATAAAAATACAAGCCACTCCCCAATTGATAAATGGTCAAAGGATATGGACAGTTCTCAGATGAAGAAATTAAAGCCATCTATAGTCATATGAAAAAATGCTCTAAATCACTATTGATTAGAAAAATGTAAATCAAAACAACTCTGAGGTACCACATTACACCTATCAGAATGACCAACATGACAAAACAGGAAAATGATAAATGTTGGAGAAGATGTGGGAAAATTGGAACACTAATGCATTGTTGGTGGAGTTGTGAAATGATCCAACCATTTTGAAGAGCAATTTGGAACTATGCCCAAAGGGCTATAAAAAATTTCATCCCCTTTGACCCAACAATAGCACTTCTAGGGCTATATCCCAAAGAGATCACACAAATGGGGAAAGGACCAACATGTACAAAAATATTCATAGCAGCTCTTTTTGTGGTGGCAAAGAATTGGAAATTGAGAGGATGTCCATCAATTGGCGAATGGCTGAGCAAGTTGTGGTGTGTGAATGTGATGGAATACTATTGTGCTATAAGAAATGATGAACAGGCTGACTTCAGAAAAACCTGGAAAGACTTGTATGGTCTGATGCTGAGTGAAGTGAGCAGAACCAAGAGAATGTTGAACACAATAACAGCCATGTTGTGTGATGACTAATATTGATAAACTTAACCCTTCCTGTAATACAAGGATCTAAGACATCTCCAGAGGCCTTGTGATGGAAAATGCTATCCACACCCAAAGAAAGAACTATGGAAGTTGAATTGCTATTTTTTTTCTCTTCTGTTGAGTTTTGTTTCCTCTTTCTGATGGTTCCTCCTATTGGTTTTAACTTTTACTTACAACATCACTGATGTGAAAATATGTTTAATATGAATGTAAATGTATAGCCTTTATCGCATTGTGCACCATCTTGGGTAGGGTGGTAGGGAGGAAGGGAGAGAAAAATTTTCAACTCAAAAGCATATGGAAGTGATTATTGATAAGTCAAAATAAATTAATAAAAAACAAAAAAGTAAAAAAATAAAAATAAAGTGATGAGCAGGCTGGCTTCAGCAAACCCTGGGAAAACTTATATGAACTAACACATAGGGAAGTGAACTGAAGCAGAAGAACATTGTACACAGTAACAGCAATATTGTAAGTATGGCCAACTGTGAAAGATTTAACTACTCTGATCCAATGATACAATGATTCAAGACAATTCTGAAGGACTTGTGATGAAAAATGCTATCCACCTCCAAAGAGAGAACTGATGAAATTTAAGTGTAGATTGAAGCATATTTTTCACTGTATTTTTCTTGCAACATGGTTAATATGGAAATATATTTTCACATGTATAATTGATATTACATTACTTGTCTTTTCAATGGGTGGCAAAGGGGTGGGAGAGAGGGTGAGAATTTGGAATTCAAAAAAATTTTAAATGATATTAAAAATAAATTTTTTAAAATTAAAAAAATACAAATTGCCTCCCCTGAAAAAAATCAAATGACCAAAACCAAAAAAATATAATGGTGAATACACCATCAATGGAAATGAAATTAAAGCAATTATTAGGGCTATTTTGCCCAATTATATGCCTATAAAACTGACAATCCAAGTAAAATGGATAAACATTTGCAAATATATATATTGCCTAGATTAACAAAAGAGGAAATAGTATACTTAAATAACCTTTTTCTTAGAAAAAGAAATTGAACAAGCTATAAGCTTCCTAAGAAAAAATCCCCAGCAACAAATAGGTTTAGAAGTGAATTCTGTAAAACATTTAAGGAACAATTAAATTCAATACTACATAAATTATTTGAAAAAAATAGGTAAAGAAGAAGTGGGAAGCTAGATGATGCAGTAAATAGGATTCTAGGCTTCCAGTCAGGAAGACCTGAATTCAAATCTGACACAAATTAGCTGTATGACCTTGGGCATGTCACTTAACCCTGTTTTCCTCAGTTTCCTAATCTGTAAAATGAACTGGAGAAGGAAATGGCATATCACTCTTTGCCAAGAATATTTGCTTAGAAAATCTACAAAAATGTTGTGAAGAGTCAGATGCAACTGAAATAACTGAACAAAAAAAAAAGTCCTACTAAATTCCTTTTATGATAAAAATATAGTTTTCATACCTAAACTTGGAATAGTAAAAACCGAGAATGAAAACAATAGGACTATTTCCCTAATGAATATTGATAAAAAATTTAAATAAAATATTGGTAAGGGATTACAACAATAAGTCATAAAGATCATACACTCTGACCAGATAAAATTTATACCAGGAATGTAGGACAATGTAATATTAGTAAAACTATAAACAAAATTGACCATATCAGTAATAAAAACAAGAAGAATCACGTAATTATATCAATGGATGTCGAAGAACCGTTTGACAAAATACAATCACCAACTCTATTAAAAACACTAAAAACCTAGGAATAAATGGATTTTTTTCTTACCAAAATAAGTAGTATTTATCTAAAACTGTCATTAAGCATTATCTGTAATGGGGATAAGCTAGAAGCCTTCCAAAAAGATTGTGGGTGAAGCAAGAATGTCCATTATCATCACTGTTATTCAATATTGTATTAGAAATGTTAGCTAAAGCAATAAGACAAGAAAAATAAGTTGAAGAAATAATAGACACCTAGGAAACAAAACTATCATACTTTACCTGTCATATTTATGGATAAAGAGGATCACAGGAAATAAAATAGATAATTGTTATTACATAGAATTAAAAATGTTTCACACAAACAAAACCAATGCATCCAGAATTAGAAGAGGAGTAGGAAACAAGGAAAGAAGTTTTGTAGCAAGTTTCTCTGATAAAGGCCTCATTTTCCGAATACATAGATAACTTAGTCAAATTTGTACAAATAAGAGCCATTCCCAAACTGATAAATGGGCAAAGGATATGAAGGGTAGTTTTCAATAGAAGAAATGAAAACTTTTAATAGTCACATAAAAAAATGCTCTAAATCACTACTAATTAGAGAAATGCAAATTAAAACAACTCTGAAGTACTACCCTCACTGATTAGATTGGCTACTAGGACAGAAAAGAAAAAATTATAAATACTGGAGGTGATATACAGAAAAAAGAGGTACACTAATGCATTGTTACTGGAGTTGTGAACTGGTCTAACTATTCTGGAGATCAATTTGAAATTATTCTGAAAGGGCTATAAAACTATGCATATTCCTTGACCCATCAATATCACTACTAGGTTTATATCTCAAAAAGATCAAAGTAAAAGGGTAAAAATGTTTATAACAGCTCTCTCCAAAGAATTGGAAAGTGAAATAAAGTCCATCAATTAGGGAATAGCTGAGAAAAGTTTGGTATTCGATTGTAATGGAATACTATTGTTCTGTTACTGTTGTTTGTTCTTCTTTCTCAAAGAGCACCAAAGACATCAGGAAGGTGATGTCTTGACTATCAAGTGAATTGAATTTAAGTGAGGCAGAGTTGGGCAAAGTCCTCTGCTTCACTCTCTCCTCTAGAGTCACCTAAATTCAATAGTAAAATATAGTTCAGGATGACTGGCAATGCCCAGGATGCAGTGGGAAACCTTGGCTTTTTAAGCTACAGTCTTTCCCAGGTCTCAGTTTATCTGAGGTAACACCCATTCAGTAATTAAAGGCTAAGTAAGAACTGAGGGGAAAGATGGCTTAGTTTGCCTTCACAGAAGAATCAGTCTGAGAGGGGAAGACCCTCAGCATTTTTGAGTGGAACAGAAATAATTGCTATATTTATATTCTCTTTGAGTCATCAAAACCTAATGAGTAAGTGAGGCTTGAGCTAGGACCTATTATTCGCCAATCAATGAGAACCAGAGTGATCTGGGCTTAAAGGCATAGTCTAGTAATTTGAATCCCAATGGACTTTATCAAAGCCTGGTTTTCTGGAGCTATATTCCAAGAAATCATGACAGAAAATTAAATGAGACAAAAGAGAGTTAATTGTCCTACTTTTTTCTTTAAAAAAAAGATAGAATATATAAGTAGAAATGAAAAAAATAGCCTCCAAACACCAAGATACCTTGAAAAGTATACATGACCAAAATTTATACTCCTTTGGATAGAGTTCCCATATGTAACAACATGACTCCCCATGTGGACAGAGAGAGAAGAGGAGGAGGAGGAAAAGGAGGAGCAAATAGCAGCATTACCCAACTGGAACTGACCAGTTGGGTCCTGGAGGGGCAGGGAAGGTAGCTAAAGATTATTGTTTGTCCTTCCTTCTCAAAGAGGACCAATGACATCAGGAGTGTGATGTCTTAACTAGCGAGTGAATTGGATTTAAGTGAGGCAGAGTTATGCAAAGTCATCAGCCTCTCTCTCTCCTCCAGAGTTATCATAGTCCAGTGGCAAGATATAGGTCAGCAGGATTCGTGATGGTCCCCACTATTGTGCTATAATAATAAGAAGGATGGTTTAAAAAAAAAACCTGGGATGACTTATGTGGACTTAGAGAAATTGAAGTTAGCAGAACCAAGAAAGCATTGTACACAGCAACATCAGTATTATAACAATGATCAACTGTGAAAGACTTAGCTACTCTAGTTATCAAAGACATTTCCAAAAAACCCATAATGAAAAATGTTAGTCACCTCCAGAAAAAGAACTGATGAACTCAGTACAGATTGAAGTATATTTTTTCACTTTCTTTAATTTTCTTCCTTTTTTTTGGTAACCTAGCAAATATGGAGATGTGTTTTGCAGAACTTTACATGTATAATTGTTATTATTTTGTTTGATTTCTTAATGGGTGGTGGTAGGGCAGGAAGAGAGAACTGGAACTCAAAAAAATTTTAAATGAATGTTAAAAAATAAGTAAAAATTATTTATTAAATAATTGGTGGTGTAGTGAATAGACTGGCTACACCAGTCTGTTTAGCTTTCACACACTGATATAATATTAATGATCAAGACAGACATTTGAATACATGGTAGCTGATGATTCTGGAGAGCAAGAGAAAGAATCAAGTTTTATGAGAAGGAAGAGTATATGGCAGTAGTAAGTTGGAGTTTAGCCAAGGAAAATTTTTGGCCTTGAATTGAATTTCTGTAAGTTTCATTTTTTTTCCTAATGGTAAAACTTACCTAAACAATAAAACTCAAAGGAAATATTTACTAAAATTAATTAAATTATCTACAACTAAAAGAAATCCTAAATGGCTACTACATATTTCTCTAATGAGAATAACTAGCATTTACAAAGTGCTTAAGGTTTGCAAATCCATTTACGTACCATATTTCATTTCATCTTCATGTGAGCCCTATGATGTAGGTACTGTTATCCTCATTTTGCCCATGAGAAATTGAAGGTTAAAGAGGCCAAGAGATTTTTTCCTGGGTATACAGCTAATAAGTGTCTGGGGAAGAATTTGAACTAAGATCTTCCAGATTCCAAGTCAAATATTCCATGTACTGTACCACTTAGATGCCAAGAATCATTCTAACCCTCTAAGCTATAGAGAAGGTGCTGACCCTCATATGGTATAGGGTTTCATTTTCTGGAAGTTATTGATACCAGTGAAATCATAGGTTCAGTCCCTCAGTTGATCCCTGTCCTCCCATATACTATACCACTAAACATTTTTGAGGATCAGGTCATTGTGAATACTTTTTTTGTCTCCAAAAGTCCTTTTGTTCCAATGTCTAATTTAATTGAAGATGGTGAGGAAGTGAAAGAGCACCAGAATTTAAAAAGGAAATAAAATGCTTCCCTTTGTGTTTAGTAGCTAGCAACTTATTCAGTTGGTTGCTTACTCTTTCCTTTTATTCACTGTTGAAGTGTTTCCCTCATTCTTGACCAAGCTTTTCCATAGAGAATTTAAAGAATGGATTTTTTAAGTAACTCTTGGCAAAATGAAAGGACCCTGAATGAGTGGAGTTGAAATTACAGTCTATCATGTCCCCGATGTTGCTTTTTTCTCTCTATCATCCTTACCACATCCATACAGATTGAAAAGAAAGCAATTAAGGAATGTACAATAGAAACCAAGTTGTTTACAAAATGGAGAGGCAGTGCAGCATCAGAACCAAGCAAGCGTCTGCACACACTTGAAGCATAGGGCTGTGAGGGCTCAAAAAAATAAAAAATACACACACACAAATATACACAAATATGCATACATATGATCTCCCAAGTCAAAGGAAAAATATGATTACATACAAGAAGATGGAACTTTTTCCTTCCTTTTGGAATGATAATGAATATTTATTAGGACAATTTGAAGTCCTAAAAGGTTTTTATAATCAAGGTAAGAGGCAATTTTCATCAAATGGTCTTAGAAGCTTAAGAAGCAAAGGAAACACTAATAATGCTCAGGTTAATGTCAAATTCTAATAAGCCCAGTCTTATCACAAAGGACAGGAAAAATGGATCTTCTGGAGCAGCGCATATTAGTTCCCAGGGTACCTATTTATGTTTTGTCTTGTCTCATTTGGTCATACAGACATTTGAGTATGAGAGGCTTCAGTGGGCAATCCATCAAGTATTACTAAGTACCTATTATGTATAAGGCATTCTGCTAGCTGCTGTAGAAAAAAAGATGAAAAATTGCATAACCCTTGTTTTCAGAGAATAAACAATCTAATGTTGAGTGGGAGGATAAGATTTATATAAAAGCAGGTGTTATACAAGTATAGCACCCTATGAAAAATAACAAAAGTAGCAACACTACTACCAAGACTTGCACTTGGAGGTTTGTAGTTTGAGAGGGTCAGGTACCTTGGATTCTAGTGTATCCTAGAAGTCTGGACTTCTAAGACCATAGCTCATGAACTCTTATGGTAGGCTTCCCACTAACAGTCAGTCAGAAGGCAGTTAATTCTTAGCAAATGCTTTTAATGAGATGTCATAGTAGTTATAAAACATTCCCTCCATATTCCTGTGGTATACTCTTCTACAAATACACACAGAGTCCATGGGAAGAGTCAGACCAAATTTCAAACATAATGATATAGAGTCACACATTTAGGAAAAATGTAGACAAGGTAGCTTATACCTCTGATACCCCTAAATTCCTTTCTCACCAATGGAATCCTACCAAAACTTGACCCCAGGGACTAGCATTTCTGCCTACTGGAAAGATTGCTCAGCTGAGTTCCCAGAGTATGATCCTCAAGAAATATCAGCTTTTAAGAGGGGATAACTGAGCTGTGTGACCCTGGGCAAGTCACTTAACCCCAATTGCCTAAAAAAATAAAAAATTAAAAATAAATAAATAAATAAGGGGGGATAACTGGTTATCTTCTCCTGTGGATGCAGTAAAACTGTTGTAAGGAAATTTATGGAAGACAACAGTTTCATTTGGGAGAGGTTCAGAAAAGGAGGATCAGAAGTAGAGAGGCCAAACTCAGGCATCGATGGAAAAGAGGCAAACTAGCACTAGTTTCACTATATATCAATGAAATGTATTCCAAGTTGTAAATGTAGATGTAAGTGAGCACACAATGAGGTCAAGGAATAGCTTGTTCTCCAAAAGAGATAAATCAAGAGGAAAGGCAATGGTATGAAATAAGATAGGCTAAAGTCTTAAGATTGTAGATTCAAAGCTAGAAACTTAGAAGCTATCTAGTGTAATCACTTCATTTTACATAGAAGGAAACTGAGACCCAGATTGGTGAAATTAGCTTGTCCAAAGTCATGTAGTGACTTTGTAAATTTTTCTGAAGTAGAAGAGCAGGGATTCAAATCCAGGATCTCTGATTCTAAATGTAGTACTCTTTCCATTATGACACACTAGTAGTCTGATTGTGAAACTCCTAAAATGCCAGGCTTAGCAATTTGTATTTTGTTCTATGGACCTAGAATATTATAATAGCCTCCAAAGTCAGTCTTCTTACCCCTAATTTCTCCCCACTTCAGCTGATGGTGAGGCAGCTTATAGCTTGGTGGAGAAAGCCCTGAGCCTGAATTCAAATCAGATCTCAGTAACTTACTTCCTCAGCAAGTCACTTACTCTCTGTGTGACTCAATTTTGTCATCTGTAGAGTGGGGAATAATATCACCTACCTCAAAGGGTTGTTGTGAGAATCAAATCAGATAATATTTGTAAAAGACACTTAGCACAGTACCTAGCATATCAGGTGTTATATAAATGTTTTTCCTCTCCATCCTCCATTCTTACCCATGATTCATATAGCTGTTAAAATATTTATAGAACTCAAGTCTAACTATATCATTTCTCTGATCAGTAAATTCTAGCAGCTCACAATTATCTCTAGGATCAAATGCATACTCCTCTGTTTGGCATTTAATGACTTCACAATCTGTATAATCACAGTCTATGACTTACCTTCCATGGATTTTTATGAATTTGTCTTCTTCATGCACTTTTCCATCAAATAAAACTGGCTTCCTTACTGTTCTACACACAATTTCATTTCTCTCCTCTGTATATTTGCACAATATCTACCCCTAAGTAGTGAGAACTAAGCAAAAACAAAAATGGTGTTGTAAATCATACTTATTTTGTAGGAATTTTGTCCCATTTTCACTGCCCCCTTCATTTAATAGAAGACATTGGATAGGAGAAATTAATGTGCTTAAGAGTTCCAGAAAGAATCATAGCTAAAATTTTGGCTCTTGGGGCAAGCTTCAAAAATTTATCTATGCCAAATAGCATAAAATAAGCCTCCAAATCAACTTAAAATAAATTCTTGTCAAGCATTGGAGACACCTCTCCTTCTATCCCACAACCCCAAACTAGTTCTTCATCCTTACCATAACCTGCCAATCCTTCTATCCTTCAGTTCTTTCCTAGTCTATCACTACAACACTGGCTACATTGCCTTCCCTTCCTCATTCTCACCAGTTGGTGAAGCAGCTTAATTCTAAACTGTACTCTTCTCCAAAGTGTCTTATTCCCTGATTGCTGACCTAGTCCTGCCAAGCCTCAGCCTTCTGATTACTCTCATCATCTATTGCTTTCACTTCTATTAATGTTCTGCTGAATGAAGTAGGAGAAAATCATGAAAAGGTGCTGAGTCCATTACAAATTTGGATTACATAATCTCAATTGGACCCTTAATAGGGCAGGGTAATCCTTTTACAACTCCCCAAAGAATTCTTTATCCCACTTACCACAACAACTTTTCCAAACCTTTTTAATCTGTACTCAGATCTTCCATAGAATCCCTCTCCCTCCACCTTCTCAGCTTACAATATTGCCTCATATTTAACAGGAAAAAAGAAATTGAGGTTATTCACTTATGATTCCTTTCTCCTTATTTCACTTCAGTCAAATGCCTTCTACCACTTTGGAAATTTTCATTTTTATATTTTAGATAACATATTTTATTGTTCATATGTGTAATAAATATTTAGTATATAATATATTTACTAATCTATCCTTTTAATTTTTATTTTAAGTATATTATTTTGTGCCAGATTTATAACATTCAATTAAATTGTTTTCTTACTATTGTTCTATTTCTGAAATAGCCAAAAATATCCCATCTTGCCTTCATAATTAAAAGAAGCACATTACTCCATTTTATTCCACCTTTTAATGGTCATTATTGTTATTGTTGTTATTATCAAATATATTATCCAACTGGATTTCATTTGAATGTATAGTGTAAGATATGGTTATAAATCATGTTTTCACTTATTTCCTAATTTTCCCTCAATACATTTATTAAGTAATAAGTGCTTTTCCAAGTGTTCATTTTGTATGGTTTTATGAAAAACTCATCTGTATATATATGTGGTTTAGAGTACATCTGGTATATCAATTTCATTTGAATTAATCAATTTCTCCTTATTTTGTCTAGTATGAGATCATTTTTTTCTGTTTTTTTGTTTTGTTTTGTTTTTTTTATGAAGACTGTTTTGAAGTTTGGTAGTATAAAACTATCTTCCTCACCTTTTCTCTTTAGTATGTATCTTGATACTCTTTTCTGTTAGTTTTTCTGTATAAATTTCATGATGGAATTTTTAATGTATTTAAGTTAATTTAGAGGTTATTTTCAATTCTGCTTTATTACTCTGACCCATCCGTGCTCATTGAATGTTACTCTGGTTGAATTCCATTATTTTATTGGTTTTATTTTTGTAGATGTTCTTAGATAAACATACGTATTCTTATGTTGGCTAATTCCACAACATTTCTCGGTTTTTGTTCTTAATGTGAATAATGTTTCTTTTTTTGAATTGTTTTATTGGTTCTTTTTGCAAGTTAGTCTTATATTAAAGGTATATTTAATTGTATACCTGACTGAGCACAAGTGTAGCCTACTGGAAAAAATATGTTGACTACTAAAAATATGCTGTGTTTTAAAGATATATTTTCTACTAAATCTTCATCACTAAGAAATATATTCTGAGTAATTTCTAGCATCAGCAATAATAATAATAATAGCCTTTATGGAACACTTTAATATTTTCAAAGTACTTTATTAACTCATTTAATCCTTACAAAAATCCTGTTAGATATTTATCATTGCCATTTTATAGAGGAGGAAACTGAAGAAGAGGTAAAGTAAATTAATTGCCCATTGTCACACAGCTAGCAAGTGACTGAGACCAGATTCAAATTCAGGTCCAATGCTTTATGTGCTGTACCATTTAGTTGCCATTAGTGATAGATTTTCACTCATTCTAGTACTCCTCTGTTTTTTAAAAACACTCTTTTAAGCAGTAGCATAAATTTGCATACTGTCTTTCTCCATGAGTATCAGACAAAGTTAACAGATCTATATAGAGAACAAATCACACAACTCTGCTCTAATTAGCATGTTGCTTTAATAAATTAAATTAACACTAATCATTTTGAGAGATTTTGGTTAGATGGCTTACTGAGAGATCATGATGAAGTCTAACTCTCCTAAGTCATATGAAAAGAAGAAGGGAACTTATGAAAATCATCTGATCCCAGGTTTAAGAAAAATAAATAAATAAGATGATTAGTGGAAGAAACTACAAATAAATAAGACATAGGAACAAACACATTTTGCAAGCTAATATTTGACAAGTCCAAGAACACAAACTACTATAGAATTTTTCTAATTAAAAAAACCTGTTAGTTAAATTAGAAAGCAAAAAAAAAAAATATTCTGATCATCACCAGACACTATATACAACAAGAAATTCTGAATATATAGGCCCTCTAAATTTTTTAAAAGCATACCATAAATAATTTCAGAGGGATAGAAAGTAAAAACTTTCACTACTATGGATGAGGAATACTTTGTAACAAGATATGGGACAGGTATCATAAAAGAGAATTTAGCATAAAAATATACATATATATGTGTGTATGTGTATATATACATATATACATGTGTATGAATACATACAGATAGATATAATATATACTTTTACTGAAGTAAATTATGTAGATAAATTGGAAAAAAGATATGGATTTGGTGAAAACATTAAATTAAATATATCTGACAAAAATATGAAATCACAAATACATGGTAAATGAACACAAAATCTATGTGACAGTCATTACCAAAAAGAAAAACATTTAAAATATATGAACAGTTGGCCACCTGAATAAAAAAATCACTCATAATCATAAAAGCACAAGTTAAAACAATGCTAAGTTTTTTTTTACCTCATATCCATCACCTTAACAAAAATAACAAAATCCTATTTTTCTTTTTTAATTTAATTTTCAATTTTTAGAATACAACCAGCATTTCCATAACATAGTACAATAAAAAGATGATTGCATATGAAACTGTAAATCAACTATGTATAACCTACTATTTCCTTCAAATATATAACAAAGTCATCATATAAATTTCTTTTTCTTCCCTCCCCCTGTCCCTCATTAGAGATGGCTACCATTAGACACAAATATGCATATGGCATACATTAATATATGTATTTATACATATACACACATATACATGTACATACATAAATGTATAGATATTCACATATATGCATATATATACATATATATGTTAAATCATTCTAGACATACTTCTATTTATCAGTTTTTCCTCTGGATGCAGGTAGCATCTTTCTTCATATATCTTTTATAGTTAATGTGAGCATTTATTATTTTAAAAACATTGTATGAATATAGGTAAGCTAATTCATTGTTAGTAGATCTCTGAATTGATTCATTCACTCTAGAAAACAATTTGAAATCATGTTAAAAAATGTCACTAATTTGAAAATAACCTTTGACCTAGAAATTCCACTATCAGATTATGTCCCAAGGTGATTATTGGCAGCAACAAAATAAACATATTTAAATATATTTACCGTACTATTATATATGATAACAAAAAAAATCTGGAAACAAATTCTAGTTACATCCAAACAAAATATATTGATTTTTTTTTAAATTTTACCCAACACATTGAGGTTTTTTCATCCCTTTTTTAGTGCAGAAACATACTCTATACCTTCTTGAGAACAGAAGCAAGGAGAGCTTGACCACTTTCTCCCCTTCACTGAATGTGAGAATTGATTTTTCTGGTGCTGCTGATCTATCTAGCCAAAGGCATTGGTGAAAAGTCTAGTTACAACCACTTTTGAATGAGTCTAGTGGAGCCCTTCAAGAGAAATTCAGCAGTATTGGCTTTACATATAATAAGCAAATTAATTCAACTTGTATTAATTATATACTTATTAAATAGAGTGTACTATGCTGGTCATTGGTATGTAAAGACAGAAAAAGTCCCTGCCTTAAATGAGCTTATGTTATAGGAAAAGGGGGAAAAGGATGTCTGTACATCTATGCAAGATGTCTGTAGATATTTAAATACAAAATGAAGGGAAATATAAGCATTTTCTATGTGGATTTGTTTTCTAACTCCTCACCAGCCATCTTCTGCTTCTTTTCCATTTAAGCTGCCTTCATTCCTGAAGGTATGTACCCTGTACAACACCTCCAAGTAGGAGTGGTGCTGAGTAATTTGGTAGAGCATGAGAATAAGTCATAGAATGGATTTTTCTTTCATTCTCTTCTCGTCTCTCTTTTCCTTCCACAAAATAAGCATGCTCCAGAATGTGCCATTATTCTGGCCTCTGTGACTGAGAGAATACAATCATTCACTGCTAATAACATCACTTTATTCTTTTTGGAATTGAAGTAAAAATTAGAAATCTTTATTTTTCTTATTTGTTAAATATACCAAATTATCTGGAGTATGGGAGTGGGGATGGAGGGGAGAAAATGAAAGAAGAATAGAGAACTACTAAGAAGAAGCATTTGTTTATTTTCAATTTCATTTTCCTTAATATTTTTACCCTCATGTAGGATTCTGGAAGCAGCATACAGGTTAGTCAATTAAATCAAGAGATAACACTTTCCATGGATCCTACAATTTAAAACAAAGAAATTCAACTTTATTTCATAGCCTCATTACTGAAGGGTGAAGTAGTAAGAGAGGAAAAGAATCATGTCATGCCTATAAAATATAAAGAGTTAGGCTTTGTCTCTTAGAAAGCAAAAATACATAATTTTGACATTAATGAAGGTAAGTTTGACTGTATAGATAATTTAGTAGCTCTGCTATATCTGTCAGCCAGATTGCCTTTTTTCAAAAAAAAAAAAAAAAAAGCAAACCCTAGGGTAATTACCATTTATGCTGTACTCTAAATTAATTCTGCTCTCAACTGAGCATTGCCATTCTTTTCATCTCTGTTGTTGTCCTCCATGTGAATCCTTGTCATCTCACTCAGGAGGAGACATTCCAAATGTGGAATCATATCAAAATTAATGTGACAAATGAAATTATACAAAATTTACCTTTAATTGTTTTCAAAGGGAAACTGCTGATTTTGCCTAGTCGTCCTGTGATTAGCTTTGACAGAGGGACAAGGCCTGTCATTAGTGTAACTGTTTTATGAGAACGGATGAATCCCATCCTCCTTCACAACTATTCCCCTTTCACCCCTCCCCCCTCCCAAGAAAAACTTAAATTTGGACAAAGAACTGAAATTCTAGTGACTTCTACTATAAAAGGTTTCTGAGGCTCCCTAGAGCTTGATGTAATCTCACTCTGAGGGAAGTGAATCTTCTGGAAGTCTTTCTGATCTTACAAAATCAGAGGTTGAAGGGCAATTTATTTACTTCCTGGAGGGAAGTTTGTCAGTGTATAATGACAAGCTACACAGCAGTTCACCAATTCCATCCAGTATGAATGCTACAAAGCCTTCCCTGTGTCCAACATAGATTAATCTAAATTAAAAGCAGCAGAGACGGTGACAAGCTCAGCTGTCAATTCAAAAGAAGAGAAAGAGGGACCAAAGGGAACTCCTTATCCTCAGAAGGCCAGAAATAAAGCTTGAACAGGTGGCTGCCCTGCAAGGAAGTTCCCAGTCAAAGAAGAGTACACAAATGACATGTGAGGAACCAATATATTTTAGTGACTCTGTGACTGCTACTAGATAATTTGCCTGTGTTTTTAAAAGTCTTATCCTAATTTGGGAGGTGGGGGTGGGGAGAGATGTTTATCAACTCTACCCTAAATTTATGTTTTGATAAGCTCATGGCATAGAAGTCAATATTTGTTGAATGAAAGTGAATTCTCAAAAGCTTTGCCAACAGGATACAGCATTTGAGAGCATCTATCAAGCTGGAAAGACTTCCAGTACAGGCCTTGATCACAACAGAGCATGTACCAATCTACCCAGAAACAGCCTAGCTCAATTTAGAAGAGCTCATGAGCAAATACATTGCCACCTGGTGATGAGTTGAGGGTTGAGTTTGTGCTTGTTTATTTTTGGCCACATCAACTCAAGAAGATCATCTAGTAAAGTGTATTCCTTATGTCAGCTTCATTTTGTCTTTGCATTCCTAGTAGTTTTGCATATAACAGTCATTTAATAAGCACCTGTCCTCCAGTACTGGGTTACAAGGAACATCGATGTAGATGAAATCATAAATATTTTGAAGTGCTGAATTTAATTTGAAGTTATTATGTCTGATCTCTTTGTTCCTTTCACTCCCTCACTTGTATGATGCTTTTCTATATACACATTTTATCTTCCAAGTAGAATGTAAATTCCTCAAGGACAAGAAAAATTGTATTTTAAAATTCTGTATCCCCATCACCCAGCCCAGCACCTTACACATTGTAGGTGCTTAATAAATGTTTGTTGTCTTGAATTAATTCTGTCCAATTATACAGATTTAATACAGGGAACTAGAAAAGAAGAGAGATATTTGTAGTGGCCTTTGAAGGCCAGGCTGAAGATTTATTTTTTTCTAGAGGCAATAGGGAGCCACTGAAGATTTTTAGCAAGGAAGGAATATGCTCAAATGTATGTTTTAGGAATTTTAATTTTGCAGTGGTATAGATAGAGTATAGACTGGGGTTGGGGAATATTGGCAGTAGGAAGATCAATTTTGAGGTTAGTATAGTAGACCAACTGAAAGTGATAAGGGCCCTATACTTGACTGGTTTTACTGGAAATCAGGAACAGATGAGAGAGCTGTTGTAGAAATAGAATTAATAAAATCAGTCACTTGAGTGGATTAAGTCAGGGATGATTCTGATGTTTGAACCTGAGTGACCAGAAGTATGGAGGTAGCCTCAATCAAAAGCAGGGAATTTAGAAAGTGCTGTATTGAGGGAGTTGGAGAGGGAGATATAAGAAATTCAATTTAGACATATTGAGCTTGAGGCATTTATAAGATAATCTACTTGGAGGATGTCCAGCATGCAGTTGCTAATATAAGACTGACTAGAGTTAGTGAAACATAATGACTAGTATATAAATCTGGGAGTCACGTACAAAGAAATTGAATTGAGCAATGGGTTAAAAAGTCATGGGATAGTTTAAATTATTGTTTCGTTGGATTTTACCAGTCAGAAAAATATTAAGCAATGTTCATTATGACAGGTTTATTGCTTCAAAAGCTATTCTACAGTATACAGCCATGGGACCCCAAAAGAGCCAGAACCTTTAGAAGCTTTAGAGGGAAAAATCACTACATTGCACTGTAGCATCCTCTGACAAATAAATATACTAGCCATAACCCTTGTCTTCTTGATTTGTGTGGGTGTGTGTGTGTGAATATTGCAGATTTTAAAAGGTTTGAGAGACATAATTTCTGGGTTATTAATCACTGAATTAATAATGCTAGCATATTATTAATAAAATGATAGTCATTTGGCCATCTCTCAGACCAAAACCCCTCAATGAACCTACTCAACACTATATGCTCTTGGAAGAGTGGGTATTCCTGAAGACGGCAATCAACTTTGATGGGTTAAAAATTAATGAGAGAATTAGTATTATAATGAGATGTGGACCTATTCTAATAAGGATCTGGGCGGGGAGAGGGAATGTAAGTTTGATCGTGTCATTTACTTCCAAATCATTCCTAGCCTTGGACAATTTAATCAAAGAATTAAGTAACACCCAAACCTGAGTAGAACACAAAGGGCAGCAATTCACCTAAATAAGATGGTCTAGGTGGGGCAAATAGTTGGCAGAGGTCAATAATGTCCTTCAAAGGCAGGGCATTGAACAAGAAAATATGACAGGGAAAAACCTCGGTCTCCCCCATGATTGGTTATTAATAATCATTTCTCTCCGTGTTTGTAAGAAAGAAGGGGGGGAGAGCTTTGCCACTTGATTATGCCTTTATTTTTCTCTTCTTGAATAGATGAGATAAATATGTTCTATTCCAACAAAGAGAGATCACTATGTCATATAGTCTGTGAATAGAGTGTTATATTTGGAGTCATGAAGAACAGAGTTCAAATCCTACTTCACATACTTTTAGCTTCATACCCTGAAGAAGTCAAAACTTCTCTGCCTCATTTTGCTTATCTGTAAAATTGAGGTAGTAGTAGGATTTACCTCCCAGGGTTGTTCTGAAGATAAAATAAGATAACATTTGTAAATCACTTTGTAAAACATAAAGAGTTATATAAATGTTAGTGATTATTATTATTTTTGTTATTATCAATAATACACAATTCAAATAACCAGACTATTAAAACTGTTCAATGCTTTTCTTGTCTCTTCCCAAAATTCCACTTGTAATGGAAAGAAGAAAATAACAACAAAATAAGCTCATATCAGGGATTTGATTAGAAAAGCAACCTAACCATAAAAATCTACTATGGTGACAGGGAATATCAACACAAAAAAGCAGAAGAAGACAGTGTCAAAACAGCCACAAGCATAACCTCAAAAGAAAAAGAAATGTGAATTTGACACTACTGATTACAGAAATGCAAATTAAAACAACTCTGTGGTATCACATCACAGCTATCAGATTGGCTAACATATAGAAAAGAGAAAAGAAGGCATGCAGACAGAGAGGAGATGGGATATAGATGATAATCTAGTAAAGGAAATTTAGAAGAAGTTGAACTGGTAGAATACAAGCTAAGATAAACTGTGTTCCAAAAAGCCAGAGAGGAAAGACTATCCAGAATAGGGTGGTCAAATTTGACAAATGCTGTAGAGAAGTAAAAATGGATTTTAAAAAAATTCTAGAGGAGAGGTGGAAAAATAGGTACACTGATGCATTGTTTGTAGAGTTGTGAACTAATCCAAGCATTGTAGAGAACAATTTGGAACTGTGCCCAAAAAACTATCAAATAATGATCTAGCAATATTACTATTAGATCTCTATCACAAAGAGATAAGGAAAAGAGGAAAAGGACTTATATGCACTAAACTATTCATAGCGGCTCTTTTTGTGGTCACAAAGAATTGGAAATTGAGGGGATGTCCATTAATTAAGATATGGTTGAATAAGCTATGTTACATGATTGTGATGAAATACTATTACATTATAAGAAACTATGAGGAGGATAGTTTCAGAAAAACCTTGGGAAACTTATATGAACTGATGCAAAGTCAAGTGAGCATATCCAATAGAACACTGAACACAGCTACAACAATATTCCAATGATGATCAACTGTGGAATACAGCTACCCTGATCAAGAATATAATTCAAAACAGTTCAAAGGGCCTATGATGAAAATTGCTATCCACCTCCAGAGAGAAAACTGATGAATTCAGAGAGTAGATTAAAGCATACTTTTTTTTAAAAACACTACATTTCTTGATTTTTTATCATTTGTTTGTTTTTGCAACATGGTTAATATGAAATTGTTTTGCATTACTTCACATGTGCAATTATCATTTTGCTATATTCTATGTAAGATATCATATTACTTGCATTTTCAATGAGTAGGGGAGTTAGGGAGGAAGGGGAAAAATTAACTGCCACACCCAGAAGGAAAGAAGCAGGTTTCTCCTACAGAACCTACTTAACCTAAAAAAGTCTGTTGAAGATCATTCTTTGCACCAAAAAAGGATTTTAGGAAGGTGGGAAATGGGTTGGGTCTGCATCAGCTTTATGGCTGGTACAAAGGCCTTTAATTTCATATTATTTGGTATCAGAAAGGGGGTGTCAGCTCTCCAAATAATTAATGGAAGTCTTCAACACCTGAGATTGAGAGGGAAAAGTAACAGTGATTCTTTATCAGTGATTTAGGTGGAGCAAATAGTTGTTTTGAGGAGTGTAGCGTAGGAGGTGAGGGAGCTATGTGGCTCAGTGGATAGAGTGCTGGGCCTAGAGTCAGGAAGACCTGAGTTCATATTCAGCCTCCTACACAACTAGCTATCTGACCCTGGACAAGTCACTTAACCTCTGATTGCCATAATTCATTGGAGAAAGAAATGACAAACCACTCCAATATATTTGCCAAGAAAACCCCATGATCTGTATAGGCATGCTATGGTCCATGGGGTCACCAAGAGTGGAACAGAACTGAATGACTGAACAACAAGGAGAGTGATGGCTACTCCCAATTGATTCATGGGCATTGGAACTCTATCAAGGTCCAGATTCAATGTCTAATGCAGTGGATCACTCAGAGCCTGAGGGTTCAAATAATCAATTCATGCAATTTTTTTAAAAAGTGTATATTCTCCATAAAAGCAGTTTTCACAATAGTAAAAGAGAAAAAAAGAAAGAAAAAGAAAAAGTAACTTATGAAAGTAAAAATAAGTATGATCCTTCATCCAGGAAATTAGAAATAGTTAGCAAAGAGGTCCCCTGTGTTCTCAAGAGCACCCTGACAAAGTCCTAAAAAACTGCTTTAATAGTGTTGTTGACCTAAAGGGACCACAATTTTGTTTCTGATCAATCAGTCTTCCTGGACTATCCTAAAGTTCTCTTTGAAGTTTCTGCTTATAATGTAGGAGTGTGTGTGTGTGTGTGTGTGTGTGTGTGTGTGTGTGTGTTTGTATGTGTGTGTGTGTTCATGTGTTTAAGGTGGGTCAGGTTGATTTTCATTCCTGCATACTATTTCCCATTTAGATTATGAGTTTATTTTCTGTCTAGCCGTTTGGAACTTAGCTTCCGGAGGATTTGGCTTTTTCTACTAGCCTAAATCCACTTTCATTTCCCCTTTTTTAGCTAACCTAAAAGCATCCCCAAGAAGGGACAGTTATATTCATTTCAGATTTGTCTTTGATCCTGTGACTGTAATTTTTTTTAATCATCCTGCTTGAATATTTTTTTTTGGTGGGAGATAGTTTTCATTAGATTTAATACAACACTTTGAAGTGGTAGGAGGGGAAGGAATCAAACAAAATAACTCAGTTACTATCATTTTGATCTATAATAATTTTTGGTGGGATGAGATGAGGCATATGAGAGGAGAAATGGCTTTTGTTCATTTTTTTGTCATATTTCTTGTGTGACCTTTTTTTCCTTTCAGTATCTTCCATATGTCTGTTTTCTCCCAAATACCTATAAGAAGCATAGAATTGAATGCTTATCTAGCAAATTTTTGACATGTTGGTTTGAATAGAAGCTAATAGGGGTGATTTTAAAGTTAGTACAGCTTGAGTGATCAACTCTTCAAGTCTCTAGGACTCAGGTTACACCCAGTTATTCCTATCTATTCTTTAGTAGGATTCACAGATTCTCCTTGTAGTTATTCTAAGTCTTTGAAACACCAGGTAGGAATAAATGGATCCCAGAATCTCAGGTGGAAGGGAACTCAAAAGCCAACCTGTTCAATACATGAATAAAAAAGAATTTTCTATTCAAGATAATAGACAAATAGTCATTTAGTTTCTATTTAAAGACCTATAAGGAGGTGTAACCTATTTCACTGGAGACTTAATGATCAAAGAGAATTTATCAGTGCTCCTGGTACTGGATGCAGATGATTTGGGGAAACTACAATAGACTTCTACTTTAGTTATTATCAGTAATAAGAGTGTGTTATATTTAATAGATAAAGTCAGCATTGCTGATGCACTCTCAATAGGATATCAATGTTGAGATATATTTTTCCCCCTGAGCATTGACTTGGAGCCAATTCATTCATATATTTGTAATCAGCCTGTTTTCCCTGAAGGAAGAAAAAAATGTTTTAAAATTAACTGTGTGAATCCTGGTAGTTTTCCTCTTGGGCAGAAGAGAGATTATCACAAGCTATGAACCAGGGGTGGATTTCTGTTACACTGAGAGGTTTTTTTGGTTTTGTTTGTTTGTTGTACTGTATTTCAGCAACATGCCAGAGTTCAGTTTGGAGGAGCACAAACATGGCAGGGGAAAAAGATGGACAGTGAAAAACAGATATAGAGTTCTAGAAAGAAACAAAAGGAAATAAACACAGAGTCAGACAGAGACAGATGGAAACAGAGACATAGGGACATGGAGACAGAGGAAGAGAAAGCACTCAAAGCATTTTTGATTAATGTGAAAGTATTCTGAGCACCAGTTTCCATAGCTTCTGCTCATGAGAAAACAATTCTAAGGGAAAATGACTTGAATAGACTGGCACTGCTGGCGGTTGCCACTTTTTGGGATAAGTGAAAGATAGTAAATACTTAAATCCCCTCCTTCTTTCCTGATGTTGGCAGCTTAGAAGTATTCCCATACAATATCTCTCTTTCTTTCAGCTATTTCTAATCCCTAATTCATTTAATGTAAAATAGGATCAATCATAACTTCTTTGTGATTCCTGGCTGTATATTAATTACATAGAAGGAGGATTAAAATGAAGCAAGACAGTGACTAGCTTGTGATAGAAATACAGAGACATTGAATGAAACATCTTTGTCTGATTATCTGGGAAAGCAAAGAAAAATACTTTTTTCCCCACCTTCTTCCAGGCAAGAGATTAGCTGAATATGAAAATATTATGGTTTCAATTGTATTAATATCTCTCATAAGCTCCTAAATAGCAAAAAATGGATGGATCACAGATCTCAGAACCATTTTAATACTATACAATAGTGTAATGAGTAACCAAATTTCATGTGGAGTGACAGACATTTCAATAATTCCAGAACTTTGGAGTAATGGGTGGAGTAGAGATCTGGACAAAGGGAAAGTCACACAATTTAGTTTACCCAGTGGGAGGAAAAGATGTGGTCTGGGAAGAAAAAAAGCCATCCCCTGTGGCAAACCCTCAAACTTCCAAAGAGTGAGATGCTACTCTTTCACCTTCACAGTCAAATCCAGCCTTACAAAACCTGGCGTGGGCTGGGGTTGGGGGAGGCTTATTTGTATCTGCCTAGACTAACATTAGTACATGTGAGAGACAGTTGGCCAAATTTTAAAAAACTTGTTTATATATTTCCACTCCATTCAAAAAGCTTTTTGGGGGCGGGGGGTTTAAGACACCTTTGCATTTATTTTCCTTCTGCTACTATTCTCCTTCAGTGATAATTGCCGAAGTGAGACATTTAGTAACCAAGCAATTGAAGCCATATCAAAAAAATTTGATTATAAACATCAAATCCTAGAAAAGGTCACAGATCTCAAATATTTTTTGGATGTGGCCAAGTCAAGAATACTGCTAACTTCTCTAGGTCTGTATTAATACCCTGTTTGATATACTTTGTGACTCATTCTTGATGGGGACTCTACAAAAAGTGGCACTGAGTAATTGAAAATCTTAGGCCATTTTCCCCTAGACTATCAAACATTTTCATCTATCTTTCCTTATAGTCTTTTCAAAGGTAATGATGTCATCAAGGTTCCAGATAATTCATGTCTCCAACTACATTTTTCCCCATTATTCTTTGGTAAGGGGCCAGTGTTCCTGAAATGGCATGTGGCATGTGCTCAAACTGCTAAAACTGAACTGAGAAGATAAGACTAAAGCACTCTTGTCCTTGTCTTCCTACACCTTCATAGTCACTGCTGAAATTCAATTTCAGAACCACTGGCCGCCTAATAAATAATCCCAGATATACTTTTTTTTTTTTTGCATGGTATGATGCCTACTTTATTTTTTGCTGTTTTGTTGTTGTTGAAGTATCTTTCAATTCTTCACAGCATATGGTAGCAGCACAGATTAGGCATATGAGCAGTTGAAGTCAATTACAATTTCATTAACCAAAAGAATTTTTAGGTGATTTCTAAGGTCATTCATAAAATTTGGGAATTTTCTCAGATCTTTTCTAGAATGATCAACAGTTGCTGAGCTGGATTTTGTGAGTTGCTCCTCAGGTACACCCCACATCCCACTCATGCAATAAGAACATGCTGACCTCTTGCTAAACTTCTAGATCAATCATTCTTCCCATTCTTCAGGTACTGAGCAATCCCCAGAGTCAGATTTCTCTGGGTCCACTTCATAAATCGAATAATCAGTGTTTTATTAATATTTGATGCAATCACTTGACTCTGTCCTCTTGAATTCCTTTTCACAGGCCACATGTATAATCAACAAACCAATAGAAATGGATGTTGCTAAATTATAACCTAGTTTGGTTTTTTTCCAGAAGAAGACACATGAGAAGGCATCTCGCCATGCTTCTTTAGATAAGTTAGAGGACTATGGTATAGAACACTGTACATAATATCAGACATTCTATTTGTTGTTCAGTTTTGCTATTTTTTCTCTTTTAATTCTTTATTATAAGAAATTAGTCTCTGGGAGGGGGATGGCAGAGGGATACACTAGAAAATGTAGATAACATAAAAAGAAAGCATGTCAATAAAATTTTAAAGGGATCCTTTTACTAAGTTCTTCAGTGTGGTGATCCAAAAACAATTTATGATGAAAGTGCTCAATTTCCAGGTTTAACTGAGTACCTCTGATGTCAAGAATGTGTCCATAAACTAAAAGGATTTATTGTTACAACATAGGGATGAACTTTCCAAAGATAACTCAAAGACCATAAATATGTCATTTCTAATAGTTAAAATTGGAGATTTCTTACTAGGTTGACATCTCATGGAAACACATAAAATAAGTCAGAGTTGAGGGGAGGAAAATAAGGATGTTTCCCTAACCTTCCCATACAACTTGCTGGGGGAAATAGTCTTTTTTCAATGTTCATCAGTTGTTTGATGCTATTAAATATTTTTGCTTCTTCATCTGACTATTGATAAACTCCTTTTAATGATTAAAACTTTCTGAAGGTTACTGTTTGTGATTCAAAAGGTAAAGATTTTTCTCCTCAATCCTGTATTTAATGTTGTGTGAAATGCTACTTGAATGTCCTGCAGTGTATATTTCATTAGGATGGATAAGAAAAAGTCCTACTAATGATGGAGGTAACAAATATGTGTCTTCCATCCTTCCAATGAAAGATGAACTAAAGACAAAACTCAATGAAAATGCTGCCCCCAGTGGAGGTCATTCCTGGATCCTGGCTTCACACTAGTCAGTTGCTTTTGCTTCAGGAAGAATCTCTAAAGAAAAAATGCCAGATAGGAATCTACCCTGAATAAAGGTAAAACAGAGTATATGCAAGATCAATATTTGTTGCTTCTACATGAGGAAAGGCAGCAGGAGTTCAACAGCCAGTTTCAAAGTAGTGGTCAATATAGGTCAAAGTAAATTGGAGCTTGGTGGCATTGGAGGGGGAGGGAAAAAGCAACAAAAATTCTCTTGGGTTGTGACTAAGACGACCTCATACTTTTGGCAAGATTTACTCTTTACTATTTACAGGACAAGTATCTTCAGTAGAGTGTTTAACCTTTTCTCTTTACTTTGTGTGTAAGGAGACATCCCTCCATGAAGAGGAAGTGTCTACAAAGGAAAAAAAAGTGGAATCCAGCCAATAATTGAGAGAATTTTATCTATGGAAATATAATATATACTATGTTCTACCATCATCTCCATTTCTCCTCTTGAAAAAATGTTTTGGTACAAAATTACCTCAGTAATTTCCTTCATTAATTTTGATGACATTAAATTATTATTTTTTTTTGCCAAAACAAAACCAATGCAACCAGGATTAGAAAAAAAGCAGAAAAATGGGGGTAAATTTTATAGCAAGTTTCTTTGATAAAGGGCTCATTTCTCAAATATAAAGAGAACTGAGGCAAATGTATAAGAAAACAAGTCACTCTAATTTACAAATGATCAAAGGATAAGGAGAGGCAGTTTTCAGAAGAAATCAAAGCTATCTCTAGTCTCATGAAAAAAATGCTCTAAATCACTATTGATTAGAGAAATGAAAATTAAAACAACTCTGAGGTACCACCTCACCAGATTGGCTAATATGACAGAAAAAGAAAATGAAAAAAGTTGGAGGGGAGGTGGGAAAATTGGTATACTAATGCACTGTCAGTAGACTTGTGAACTGATACAACCATTATGGAGAGCAATTTGGATCTATGCCCAATGGGCTATAAAATCATGCATACCATTTGACCCAGAAATGCCCTTACTATGTCTATATCCCAAAGAGATCATAAAAAAGGAAAAAGGACCCACATGTACAAAAATATTTATAGCAGATCTTTTTTGCAGTGGCAAAGAATTGGAAATTGAGGGGATTTCCATCAGTTGGGGAATGACTAAACAAGTTGTGATATATGATTATGATGAAATATTATTGTGCTATAAGAAATGACTGAAAGGATTGTTTCAAAAAGAAACTGGGGAGACTTGCATGAACTGATGTAAATTGAAGTGAACAAAACCAAGAGAACATTGCACTCAGTAGCAACGATAATGTATGGTGATCAACTGTGAATGACAGCTATTCCCAGCAACACAATGATCCAAAACAATTCCAAATTACTTATGAGGAAACTACTAACCACCTCCAGAGAAAGAACTGATGGCATCTGAATACAGATTGAAATATACTTTTCTTAAATGTATTTCTCTTTTTATTTTCCCCTTAGGGAGTGTGGGGGATGTCTGTGTTTTCTATTGTCACATGATTAATATGGAAATTTGTTTTGCATGACTGTACATGTATAATTGATATCAAATTGCTTGCCTTTTCAATGAGGGGGGAGGGAAAGAATTCAAAATCCAAAATTTTTAAAAAAGAATGTTAAAAATTGTCTTTACATGTAATTGAGAAAAAATAAATTTATTCTCTATTTGTGTTGTCAAACTCAGGATTCCTAGGAAGTATATTGACTTAGAAAACCCCATATTTAACACTATGTTCTACTGTGTTTTTATTTTGTTAAATATTTCCCAATTGTATTTTAATGGTTGAGCCCCACTTGGGAATGACACTTCCTCTTTAGTTCATTTTGAAATAGAAATCATCTTGGACTCTTCTCCAACATGTCAACCCTCAAAGCCAATCTGTTCAGAGGCCTTGCCAATGTTACATCTACAACAGGTCTCTCACCTGTTTCCTTTTCATCATTAACATGGCTGCCATACCAGTACAGGGCCTCATCACCTCTTGCCTGGACTGTTTCAATAGCTTCCTATATGGAATTCTTGATAGCAATGTCTCCCTTCTTTAATTTATCTCTATACTTCTTCAATATAATCTTCCTAAGGAACAGATATGACAATATTATTCCCCTTTTTACAAACCTTTAGTGGCTCCCTACTAACAATAGGATAAATACAAATCTTCAATTGAATATTTGCAACTGAGCTCCAACCTACTTATCTGGACTTATTGAATATAACTCTTTTTCATATACTCTTCACTCCCACTAAACTGTCCTACATACTATTCTCAAGACTCCAGACTCTCCTGATACTATCCCTTTGCAAAAATTCAATGATTAAGATTCATTCCCTCCTAACTTCTGCCCCTGAGAATCTCTATATTCTTTCAAGTCTCATTTCATGTATTATCAACAGGAAACTTTCTCCTCCTCCTCCTCCTTTCTCCTCCTCCTCCTTTCTCCTCCTCCTCCTTCCTCCTCTTCCTCCTCCTCCTTCTCTTTCTCCTTCTCCTTCTCCTTCTTCTTTTTCTTCTTCTTCTTCTTCTTCTTCTTCACCATAAATACACACATATAAACACAAATATATGCATATATGTATGTATGCATATATATATGCATATATTGTATGCATATATTGTATTGCATTATATTACATTTCATTACATTGTATTTTATTGCATTATAGTATAGTATAGTATATTTAGTATAGTATAGTATATTATTTAATAATTCATTTGTGGAAACCCAGTAGAATATAAACTTCTTGAAGGCAGGGATAAATTTATATTTTTTCTTTGTATACCTGGTAACTAATATTTTATCATCTATATAGTTAATACTTAATAACTCTTCAATGGATTGGATTGGATTTCCCCAAGCAATCATAAAAACATTTTCTACTCTAATGTGGAAAGATGGTTTTACCTGAGCAAACACTGAGGAATGTTGTGGAGAAGTACATTACAATGGTCCCTGGCTTAGCAGGAGTCAGGACATTATAAGTTTCAGCTCTAGCTCTAGGACTTAAGTTCTCTGGGTCCCAGCTTCCTGATCTGTAAAAAGGAAAGGGTTAGACTAAATTTAGGATCTCTAAAGATATTCAAAACTTTAAAATACTATGATTTTAGATGAGCAGGGTTTTTTTTTTTTGGTAGGGGTTGTTTGTTTTTTGTTTTTGAGCATGGTGGGGATTATGTACTTTGCTCCATAGCACAGAATTGATTAGGGATTGCCCAAGAATAGTTGACATATCTGTGCTAAAATTAGAAGTGAAAGCTATCATTCAAAAGTTTTTTTTCTCTACCCCCTATTCTGATTACTTAAAAGGTACTTTAAAAAAAGGTCAGTTTGTGGCAAGAGCAAGGGATTTAATTTAATCGAAATAGCTATTTGGAAAAGAAATGATTAGTTAATAAAAAGTTATTACATTTAACTCAACAATGGGTTTACAAAATAGCTGTATGCTTAACTACATAGATCAAAGGCAGAAAGAATGTCAGTACTATTAGTCCCTCTAGTATCTGAACAAATCTCATCTACATCACTGGAAAATGATCCTGTAGCTTTTTGTTGAAAATATTCAGTGAGAGAGAATATGTTATTTCCAAAGACAGATAATTTCACTTTGGGATTAGTCTAATTGTTAGGAAATATTTCTTTCCATCAAGTTTAAGTTTGCTTCTTTGCAGCTTTTATAGATTTCTTAGATTGAGTCTTCCTCTTTTGACAACATTGGATGTACATTACAAATTCGTGAGCCTAATCTCACAGCTGCTTGTCATGGAAGTTTTGATCTGTTCTATTTCTGTCAAGAGTTGGTTCACTCCTCCTTAGGCAGTCTGGTGAACCTCTATTGACATGGATTCATCATATTGGTGCCAGACTTATGACAGGCAACCAATTGACTTTAGCCCTACTGCAGCTCAGAACTCTGGGGCTCAAACTATTCATCAGCCTCAGCCTCCCCAGTAGCAAGAATTACAAACATACACTACTATGCCCATAATTCTTCTTCCCATGGCAGTCTTCTAAACACATGAAAACAGCTATTATTATGTCCTAGGTCTTCTCTTCTCCAAGATAAGCATCGTCAGTTTCTTTAACAGACTCTCATATGGCATGATCTCAAAGCTCTTCACCATCTTACTTAACTTCTTCTGATATTCTCCAGTGCATCAATGTCCTTCATAACAATTAGTATCCATAACTAAATACATGCTGAAAATGTGATCTTGCCAAGCCAGAGCACAGTAGGACCATCACCTCCCTAGATCTTGACACCTCATTTAATGCAGCCTAAAATCACATTAGTTTTTTTTTGGAGGGGGTCACTGTTGATTCAAATTGAGTCTGTATCTGCTAAAATCTGCATATCTTTTCTTCTTTCTTTCTTTTTTTATTATTGGAAGAATTTCTGCCTAGCTATGATTCTATTTAGAGAATTGATTTTTGAACCTAATATTGTTTATTTCAGTATTGTAACTTGTTATTTTTTTAGATCTTAATTCTATTATTCAATATATTAAGTTTTCAGTCCTAGTCTCCTGTGTTCTGTCTATTTGATAATCATTGAATCATTAAAAATTAGAAAATTTGATGTTAGGATAATATATTTAGAACAAAAAAGGATTTTGAAGATCAACTTTCATTTTATGGATAAGAAAACAGAAAGTTCAAGTTACTTGTCCATAACAATCAAACAACCAACAAGAATTTGTCAAGCATTTTTTTGTGTTAAGTATTGTATTTAGGGTATATGAACACTAAATTGAAACTATCCCTCTCCTTGAGGAACTTACAACTTGGCTATTTGCCCATTTAAAAACAAAACAAACTGATTTGGGTGTTTAGCAAAGGCTATAGACCACACAAGTCTAACTGATCAACTAGTTGACTTATTCAAATATTTCAATTCAACTAAATCCACATTTTAATACCTTCTGTATTTGAGGCACTGTATTATATTAAGTGAAGGGATAAAAAGAAAAGAGCTCTTTTCACTTTGCCTTAAATAATTTATTTGATTTTTCCCTTGAATTAAGCCATGAGTAGAAGAGTGATAAAGGTGGAAAAAAATTAGGAGATCTGGGTTCTGGCTTTGCCATTAACCATTTGAGTAACATTGAGCCAAACATTTACTCTATCTTGAGTTACGGTGTCTTTATTCATAAAATAAAGGAGTGGAAATTTTTCTAAAAGAGGTACCTAGTTTCAGCTGATTATTTGAAAAATATCTAGGGGTTTTAGCAGACAACTTATGCTGTATCGGTCACCAGTGTGATACAGCTACCAAAAAACAAATGAAATGTCATCCTTCACTAATAATTCAATACATTTCAACATGTACCCTCTTTGATGCTATGGTCAAATTGTTTCTGGAGTATTATGTTCAGTTTTAGGCAATATGTTTTATTAAAATCATATTGGTAATTAAGAAAAGGAGAGAAGCCTTCAAGATGATCCAAGTTGGTGAAAGACCTTGAAATCATGTCACACAAGGATTGGTTTAAGGAATTAGGGATATTTATCCTGAAGAAGAGAAGACTTAGGGATGATATCAGAGCTGCCTTCAAATCTTTGAAGGACTCTCCTGTGAAAGAAGGATTAGACATGAGAGAAAATGTGGCACAATGGAGAAAGCACTGGATCTATTGTGAGAGGAATTAGGTTCAGATCCTGGTTTTGCCACCTATGCCTAAGTGACCTTGGATAAGTTATTACATACCTCAATTTTTGGACTAAAAAACCTCTAAGGTACCTTTTGGCTCAAAATCTCTGATAATTTATATGTAACAATGTTGAATTGGCTTATAGGGACCATCCCATGAACCATGCTCAGAATTGCCTTTCCTAGTTCTAGTGAACAATCATGGATACTTTGGGGCCTGTGTCTAGCTATGTGGTTACCCAGTGATGAAAGTACTCTTTCTTTTAGCATGATGTGCTAAACCCTGAGTGGTCTCTTGGTTTATCCCTCAACCTATTACAGAATCAGGGGATTGGGATATTGAAATTGTTAAAAGAGGAAACACTTTCCATCAAAGCCTTTTGGCTTTGAATTTGTCATGTGGTACAAGGTGCTCTCTTCTTTGGTCTTCCCAGGCACAATAAAGGTGGGGGTGGGGGGAGGTGGAGGGGAAGGAGGGGAAGGGAAGAATGAGTGACATCCTTTCACCTACCTTGTTGCTACCCACATGCAAGGAGTAGACTCAACTAGTCAAACTTGTTTTTGAGATCCTCCCAGTCTTTTCTTCAATCTGCAGAGTTCATCAGTTCTCTCTCTGGGGATAAATAGCATTTTTCATCATGTCTCTTTTGTAATTGTCTTGGATCATTGTTTTAATGAGAGTAGTTAAGGCTTTCATACTGGATCACCCTTCTAATATTGCTGTTACTATATGCAATGTTCTGCTGGTTCTACTCTCTTTACTTTGCATCAATTCATATAAGTCTTCCCTGGTGTTTCTGAAATTGTTCCTATCATAATTTATTATATAGTACAATAATATTCTATCACAATCATATACCATAATTTGTTCAACCATTCCCCAATTGATGGGCATTCCCTTGCTTTCCAATTCTTTGCCAACACAAAAAGAATTGCTAAAAAATATTTTTGTAGAAATAGAAAGGATAAACTTTAAAATGATTAAAGCTACACAAAAGTAGAATGGGTTGGCTGAAAACACAATAAGGTCTCTCTTCCTTCAGGTATTCAGTTCAACTGAATTTCACAAGAAATAAGGCACCTAAACGTACGCAGTAGTATAACTCAAAATATTTGAAGGCCTTGAAGTAAAAAAAAAAAAAAGATGGTCACTACTTGGAAATATTTTAAAGAAATTTCTATATATGTAAAGGTTGGACTGTTCCAACTCTGAGATGCTGTTAGTCTAAATACTCTGAAATTATAGCGTTCTAATCAACAGTGTTGACTGCCTATTTCATGGTTCTATAGAAACAGCCTCAGTGGCCTATAAAGCTTTTAATCTGCTTCCATTTTCACTTTCCCATCATTTCCAAAGGAAGATATTACAGGTCTGACAAAAATAACAAAATAGCCAGGCACATGAATGACTTTGAATAGGATCATTATCTCAAAGTCTCAATGAATAGACATATGCTCTAACCTGGTTTATTTAAATATTCTAGTTAAGAGCATGTTGTTGTAGCCTTCTAAAATTGGCCACCCCATGAAATAAAAAGTCCTCATGTTAGCAATTTTATAAAGCAGCAAAATTCTTTAGAAATAAATTATTCTAAGTTGCTGTATTTCCTCTTCTTCATACCCTATCCTACTCTGAGTGTAAATTCCAATCACTTGTTATTACTCTGGCAATTTTGGAACAGGTTGTTTTGCATCTGTGCAAGAGATGATGATGTGTTTTCTTGAGTTTGTTTATATCATTTATATTCAGAATATCAATCACCTGCTGTTATTCTATGTTATGGTTCTCTATAATCCAAATGGCAAGTTATATTTTAGTGGAAGTTATAAATATATTTTGCAACAGTAATATTTAAAAAGTAGAAGGCACTTAAGGCTTGTTTTAATCGTTTGTGAGCAATGAAGACTCAGACAGAAAATATTTTATTATCTATGGTTATAATTTTATTCCTTCTTTTCAAAAGGATTGAAATGAGAAAACCCTAAAAAGTTTCAAATCATATCAGAAGATTGAGCTGTGAAAAAATAATAAATAAATTATGTTTGTTACCAAAGGGAATAGATTTACCTCTCCATCTTTAGAGTAATTACTTTGTGTTTTGCATTGTGATGATGTGAAGTGGACCATAAAATATTCTTATTAGGTGTTATTTTCAAAATTGGTTCATAAAATGTACTTGACACCCTGCTTTGCACGCTGAAGCATTTTAGGACTATTGAAAACATCTACTGAATATATTCAAGGTATAATTGACTTTTTTTTTGAAATTCCTTAAAATGCACTTAGACATGGAAAAAGAGGGGATGGGTGCAGAGCTGTCTATAGGCAAATAAGTCCCTTTTCTAATGCTCTCTAAGGGATTGTAGACTTTACCTGATTGTGTTGTTTGTTTGTTTTGACCTTTACCTTAAAAGAGGCTGGTAGGTAGAGAAATAGGTAAGTAATAAGAGAGAGCACATTTTATTTGAGAGAGAAAGAGAATGATTTTTCTTCAGAACTGATAGCTGTATTACATGGGATCCTATATCCACTGGGTCTGAATTACCCAGGAGGGGGCTGCTATCATTTTTTGTTATCTTGAAACCTTAGCATAGATTAAAAAGGGCTTGTAGGAGAGAGGAAGGCAATTGTGTGAGCATGCCCAATTGTTCCCTATCTCAGTGGATGACTGACAGTTCAGCCACTGTCACAAGACAGTGGTATGTGATGGTTATACCTGGGAAATATATTTGAGTGATTTTTTCTTTCTACTGTCTATAAACACATCTCCACTAACCTTTCAGTTTTGCTTTAGGAATATTTTCATTCAAATATAGCCAGATATAAATATAAATAGGTAAAAGTATAGATATATAGATATATGCATGTGGGTGTGTATACAAATACATTTTTATATTTATATATTAGTTACTTTATTTTCTTTGGAAACTTTTTATTCATTGAGGTGAAGTTAGCTCACCTTTTCATGCTATTTTATTTAAGAAGTGCTTTTTGAATTTCATAAATTTGATATATGGTTCCCTTTAAAATGTTTTTGTTTTATCATTGAAATTTACTAATTTTGAAAATCCTATTTCTTTTTTGGTTTTCTTTTGTTCTATATTTGTCTTCTAGTCTTCTGTGTATATATCCCTCAGCCACATTCAATACAAAGCATTCATGATGAAGATAAATATGAAAGCTTATTAATTAATACTAACAGTATCATGCATTAATATTTGCTAAACCTATGTACTTCATCTAATTGGATTCTTACTTTAATTATATGACTTACCTATATTCCAGTTGCTGGTATTTGACTGTGGTCTTGTTTCACTATGCATGGCATTTCTATTTTATGGCTTATGTGCCAAGTGTGCATTTTAATTCATTGCTCCACTGCTTTAGTGTATATGACCAATGCAAGTCGAATGCTTAAAGCTGTTTTAGTGGGTACTTAAATACTGTCTTTAAGGATCAATCTTTTCAATAAATGAAGACTGCATGTGCAATGTTTTGTTGTATAATGGGCATTTAGATTCCTAAGGGACTACCAATATTTGGAGTAGACCCTGATTATATTTCAAAAACACCGAAGGAAACAATAAAAGAGTTAGGAGAATTTAAAATAATTTGTAGTAGAACTAGGTCAGATTGATCCACTAATTGATCTATGAATTATTATAGCCATTTGATGACTCAAAAATGAGTGATAAAATCCCAGGAAGGGCAGAGGTATCTGGAAATTGACTTACAAGCTTCCATCTGGAGAAAACCTCAGGAATTTTGAAGTATTAATGATCACGGAGTAAGTTGTTTCAGTGAAGAGGGGATATGGCTGCCTTAGAGCTAAACTAAAAACCCCAAATATAGAAGAAACTTAGACAAGATTCTTTATACCAGGAATAAATGCTTCATCTGTGGGTACAGCTGAATCTATACTTTCTATGACATAAAAAAGCCCCATTTGTGAGTAAGACAAGGACTAGTTCTTATGGATCAGGAGTTCTTGAACGTGTGTGTGTGTGTGTGTGTGTGTGTGTGTGTATGACACAGAGAGAGAGAGAGACCAATCACTTTGATGTCTTATGAATCTTATAGACTCCTTCCCGGAATACTGTTTTAGATAGATAAAATAAAATTTAAAATGATCACAAAATGATATTGAAAGATATACTTTCCCCCCCATCCAAATTAATGAACCCCCTTGAATCCAGGGGTCTGTAGTCCCAGATTAAAAACTTCATACAAAAGATTCATAGAAAGGAACACAATCTATTCATAAGTATGACAAATTCCCATCAATTTTTTCAGAAGTGTATCACCTGCAGATAAGGTAAGGGCTAGGTAACATAAGCCTTCACTTGTGGAAAGGACCAAGACTAGACATCTCAGAGTGGAGAGATAGAAGTCTGAAATAGGAATCTTCATTGGTAAGAACACCCTCCCCCACCCTGAGGAAGAATGAGAAGAAATCTAAATAGAGTGTCATAAGGAAGCACTCATGGCTGGCAACTGAGAGGGACAGGATGATTTGTGTGATGGAAAGTGTCAGAAGCTTTGAATAGCTGTGGTCTATCAGGAAAAGAAAACCCTGGAAGTACATGACAAGAATTGTGACAAAACCTGAGTGGTTCAGGAGCCCTGGACCAAAGCAAGAGCAGAAAAATACTTAAAGACTAAAAAAAGTGACACAAGTCAAAAAAGCAAAATAATAATGCTAAAGAACTCAAGACCCCAGAAAGCACCTTACAGTTGAGAGAAGGGAAGAAGTTGGAGCTGTGCAATGGAATATTGTACCTCTCACTGACCTCACATCTGGTACAAGGAAGCAGTTCATGCTATCCAATGCATATCCTTCTGTGGGCATGAGAACTTGACATGATGACTTTGGAAATATTGACCTGATTGTGGACTTAATAAGAAACAGCTTTTGATGGTCTTACATGACTGCATCTTGCACTAGAAATGTGAGTGTTGAACTAAGAAAAGTACTACCAATCTTGGTGCAAACTTCAAAGAGAGAGAAAAAAGAGAGAGAAAGAAAGAAAATGTACTTCAATATAATTGGTATCTTTTATAATCTTATGTATTTTATTTTATATATTTAAAAACAGTTTTCTGAGCCTGGAGTCAGGAATATTTGAATGCAAACCAGTCTCAGACATTTACTAGTTCTGTGACTCTGAGCAATTCACTGAACTTCTGTTTGGCTCAGTGTCTTCATCTATAAAACGGTACATACTTTACTTCATCTGTAAAATAGTACTTACCTCCCAGGGTTGTTGTAAGAATCAAATGGAATAATAATTGTGAAATGCTTAGCACAGTACCACCACATTGTAAGTGCTATATAAATGTTAGCTATCATCATCACTATAATCATCATCATCATCATCATGTTCTATGGATAAGCAGGTACTGCCATCATAGATACATGTAATATGTCCTGCATATAGTTTTAAGAAGCCATCATTGAAGCAATCTATTAAGTGATGCTACACACTGTGCTATGTCTATTGGATGTACTATTTATGTATATATGCTGAGAATGGCACCTTGAGATGATTATCTGGGATACAGAGATAAAGATCATTGTTCTTTTAATTACAGGTATTTATTTTGCTACTTGTGCAGGGTACTAGTGGATGTCAAGTCTACTGTACCCAATTTTTCAGATGACTACAAAATGTTCTAGCCCTGGGGAAAAATGTAGCCAAACTTCTTGTGCACCTTAATAAAGGTTGTTTTCAGAGTAAGGGAAGGGAAGGACAAAGATACCTATGGGCCACTAAGCCCCTCTCCAATCTTTAAAGAATATCCTATTTTTCTTAAAGACAAATGACCTAGACAAGGATATATTGGAACCAGCTTGAACCAGTATACAAGAGCCAAAAGTTAAGTTTTCAATGTGAACATTTATACCAAAGTAATTGGTGAAAGTTACAAATCATAGCTTGATTTACTGATTTGTTTATTTCTAAACTTAAGAATATTATGGATAAAAATATTCATAACGCAAATTAATAAGGCAGCAAGATTGCTCAATGGAAAGAGTGCTGAGCCTGGAGGCAGGAAGACCTGAATTCAAATCTTGCCTCAGGTGCTCACACAGCTATGTCAACCTGGGTAAGTCACTTAACCTCTGCCTTAATCCATTGGAGAAGGAAATGGCAAATCACTACAATATCTTTGAAAAAAATATGGGATCACAAAGAGTCAGACAGGACTGGGTGACTGAACAACAAAAATAATGCTGATTAAATTTGAGTGTATCTTCTGTACATTTTTTTTTTCAGAATGCTAATTGTAAAACATATACCAGCACACTCCTAGACCCAGGCAGTGTTTTTTTGGTTGTTTGTTTGTTTGTTTGTTAATTTGTTTGTTTGTTTTATTCTTGTTCAACCTTGTCTCTGAAGGGGACTGGTGGTTTGAAAAAAAAGTAAGCAAGAGATGGAGAAACAAAGGAAGTAAAAGACTGACCTAACAGATGGGTAGATACTGATCTAGTTTGGAGCCAATACAGCATAACATGGGGAGTCTATAATGCTAAATTCTGAATCACCCAAGGTTGAATCACCCAAGAACACACAGTCATGGTTTCATGAACATTAACTTGAGGTTGAATTCAATATCATCAAACATTAGTGTTTTCCCATGACAGACAGACATTAGGAATCCAGAGAAAGAACCTGAGAAGCTACCAGTGATCATCTGAATTTCAGGAATGGGGTAGTGATGAAGCTGCTTTGCACTTACTTTTCTCCTCTTCTTTCCTCAGTGTTTCTTTGTTTTGGAGGTGTTGGGAGGTCTCATATGCAATAATTCCTGGTTACTCCCTTGCCTTACATATTCACAAATGGAGAACTGGATAAATGGGAAGTAGATCACACTGCTTTTGACTGCCCTCATGGGAAGCTGTAGAGCTATGGCCAATTTTAAATCTTACATTCATAAAATCATATTGTTTGAAGTATTTTCTCAATACAAATGTGTCAACTTATTAAAATCTATGAGAATTTGTTTTTACTTGAATCCTAGCAATGAAGTTGAGGACTGAGAAGGGACAAAATTCTGGTGATGAAATCAATAAATTATTGGGGTTTATTTCTATACAACCCAAATTGGCAGAATAAGATTTCTTGCTGGGAATTCAAGAAGCCAAACATTAAGAAAGAGTTTATTTGAGGGAGATATGGAATGATTCTCATAACTCTATAATGCTAGCATATATGAACCAAAAGGCATTTAGTTTATTAAATTAATCACATGGGCTTTCAGCTTGGCCATTAAGATGTCTGAAATGACCAAAGTGATCATATCACAGGCCTCTAACTAGGTTATAAAGAAATACCAAAAACTTTAATGTGTGTGTGTGTATGTGTGTGTGTTTTTATGTTGCCCTATAAATAATCATGATGATGTTTCTTCATCTGGAAAACTAGGCATGGTAGGGTGCGTTTTGTTGGATTTCAAACTTCGCATTTCATGCATTCTAAATTTCATGTCCCTTTGAGCTCAAATTAAGGATACCACTCTTGTATTTTGCAGTGGCTTTTGCCATAAATTCTAGGCTATCAACTCCTCCTGTAAGGTAACCAGAATTGTCTTAAATATTCAAGCACAAGCCACAAACAGAAAACAAAAAAAGTGACAAAAATTTATGGTTTACCAAATAAGAATGCTCAGTCATAGTTTCATGCACATTAACTTAGGTGCAATCATCTGGGAGACTTATAAAAACTGACTGGCAGTCCAAACCATAAGTCATTCATGAATTCAAAAAAATACAATAGGAAATAAAAGAGCCTTCTTTAGACTCTTCCTGTCACTCTCTGCAGAACTCTCCTGACATAGATGCAAGTGCCTTTAACATCACTTTATGGATTCAATAGGGAAGAATTTTTAACCACTGTCTAGGAGTTGAAAATAAGTACCTTTTCTGAATAGTCAGATGTTTGAAGCCATTGACTGCATTACATGAGGAATGTAGATTGATTGAAACATGTTTTAAAAATCCAATATTTGAGATTTATCTACTTATATTAAGCCAGCCTGTCTCTTTTTCAAAAGTTGAGTGATTTTTGCTGCATGAAATCTACTCTTCACCTGCTCAGACCAGCAATAGTCAATTCCATTTACTGTGTCCTGTAGAGGTATGTGATGGTGGCAGCAAGGAGGTTTGAGGTCTGATAGAATTTTCTTATAATGTGGTATTATTTGCTTGGGTATAATTAGTGGGTTTGGAGACACATTGCAAAATTTCAGAAGCTGGCATTTAGTTCTTCATACTACCCCTTCCTTGTTTCAATTGACATTTATTTCTACAAGTACTAAGTCATATTTAATTTGTAAGTATGATTGAATAACAAAAGTGCTTTGGTTGTCATTGTTGGCCTCAAGTGGCTATTCCAGAAAATACAATGAAATTCTGTGAGTTAATATGAAACTTGGGGATGCTCAGGATTGACATGGATGCTGAGAAACCAGTTATTTCTAATTCCTTTTGAATCTCTTGTTAACAAAATTTAAATTGTTCCTATATGTTTTCTAGCACCAAAGATTTCCATTTGGAGTTGTTGGCTTCTGAGAGCTTGGCTACAGGCTATTTATAAACTCTTTAATAACATTTCTTTTGACATAAGAGAATAAAAAGTGTTTAAACAGAAAACAATTAGCATCCTCCCCTTATTAATTCTATCAATTTGGGATTCATGTGGTATGAGTTAGACAAGAATTGCTAATTAGAAGAAGGCTGTTTTTGAAAGATTGTGCAAATAGTGTCCCCTTTGAAAAATTAGAGTTACCCAGAATTTAGTCAGAATTACTAACTAAAATTCCAACCAACTTGTATTTTGAATGTTAACCCAGATGCATAGATTTAATATTGTAAATCAAATATCCTGTAGAAAAATTCATCAGAGAAGAAAGAATATAAAAAATTAAGAAGTAGTCAAATTACATTGTTCTAATAGTTTTAACACTAAATTTAATATAAATGTAAACTATGAAAGGAGCTTCATTCTAACCAAAACTATAAAACCAATTATGGCTCATTTGAATGATTATTTAAATTTAAGAGATCAAAACTTTGGAAGACTTTGCTTCAGGGGTAAACTAAGTCTTTTATGGCAAAGATACCTCATTGAAGAATTTCTTAGAGACTTTTCCAAAAAACAATCTTTCACTTCCAAACACAACCCAATGGATCAAGGTTTGGCTTTTGTGTTTTTTTAATTTTAATTAGAGTAATACCTATTCTTTTAAGCTTTAAATTTATTCTGTAATATCTGAAGAAATGGAGGAAGTACTTTGAGTTATTAACCCAAGGTTACCATTTTGACTCTTACTCCTCTCTTTTAAGAACTGAGTAAAGCTAATCAAAGATTTGATGGACCTGGGAAGCGTAATTAAATGGCATCATGATACGGATCATAATGGGATCTTTAGAAGGTATTTTCTATCTTTAAACTTCAATAATTGCTTATTTTTAAATTACTACAGAATACCACATTAATTTCTCTCTCTGAAGGAGAAAGGGTTAGTGACTGAAATCATATTTTTACTGGTAAAGTGAACTACTGAATGAGTAAGCTAGGTCAGCTCCTTATGGCCTCAGTGAGTTGCCTAGATTAACATGTTCAAAATTTCCTCATTTCTAGAAAGAAACCATTCCCTTTACCTTTCCTTAAAAATATTATATCTGTTTTAATCACCTGGTATTAGCCTTCACCACCACTACATTGAGAACATGAGAAAAACAAAAGCTATTACAAACATGTATAGTCAATCAAAACAAATTTCGACTTTGGCCATAGGGGAAAAAAGGGTTGCATTCTGAATTCTTCATCTTTCTATCAGGAGGATAGTAGCATGTTCCCTGATTAATCCTCTGGAGTTGGTCATCATGCTAGGAGAAGCTCAATAGTATTCCATTATGTTTATATACTATAACTTGCTTTTCTGTTTTCCAATTTATGGGCAATCCCTTAGATTCACTTTCATTGCCAACTCAGAAAGAGTTATATGTATTTTCATATATCCTTAGAGTTTGTTTTGCTTAGGACTGATCCCTCCCCTTAATCTACCCTCCCTCTAATTCCTTCTCCCCTTTCTCTCCTATTTTCCTCCTGAGTAAAAGGTATGTCTATACTCAACTCTTTGCATGTATTTGTATTCTTCCTTTGACTTGTTCAGATGAGTGTGAGAGGTTCATGTGTCAGCCATCTCCTCTTTCTTGTTTGTATAGATATCTACTTGGGTACATTGATTATATGGGATAATTTCCCCTAAATTTCCTTTCTCTTCTCTACCTGTCCCCCATAATGTATTTCTTTTCCCCTCCTTTTCCATTCTTTTCTTGACATAATCAAGATATAACAAAACCACTCCCAGGTCTTATTATATTGGACTCCCTCTAAGAGTCCTGATGATGGCAGAGTTCAGAAGGTGTACATGCATCATTTACCCATATTTAAATGTAAGCAGTTTATCCTTGTTTAGTCCCTTATCACTGTTCATTCATGTTTACTTTTTTGTGCTTCTCTGATGTTCGTGTGTTTGAACTTCAAAGTTTCTCTGCAGCACTGGTCTTTTCATCAGGAATGCTTGGAAGTCCTCTATTTCATTAAAGATTCATTTTTCCCCCCTGTAGTCCAATACTCAGTTTTGCTAGCTAAGTTTTTCTTGGCTATAAGACCATATTCTTCACCTTCTGGGATACTGTTTTCAAAGTTCTCCATTACTTTATAGCATTGACTTCTAAATTATATGCTATCCTGAATGTGGCTTGGTTGTACTTAAATTCTTTCTTTCTGGTTGCTTGTAGAATTTTAAATTTTGTTTATTTATTTATTTGTTTATGCCACCATAATAGCTCATTACAGTGTGATTGTTTTATATTTATTTGTTTGCCCATCACTCCAAGCCTACTTCCTGACTTTGGAGTTGGTGTTAGGGCTTGGTTCTTTAGTACTTCTGAAGGGAAGGTCTGGACTGATTATGTTGCTGCTTTCTTGAGGCATTAAATGCTGTGTATTCTAAGAGCTCAGGGGATTTGCACATTTTCAGTGCTCCCAAAGGGCTGGATCTAGGGCAAAGGCTGAACTCTGTAAATTCCTGACCTGGGTTTGGCTCTGGGATAGTGTGGACTGCTGCTGAATTCTGCTCCTATCTGCTAGCTGGAAAGCAATTTTCATTCAAAGTGGAAGAATTGTAGGCTCCCCTTTGGTCTGGGTTTCCTGCTGTAATTTTTCCTCTTAAAGCTGGGCTAGATGTTGGAAGCAAAAAACTTCTTTATGCCTAAGGTCTGACTCACACTGTTGTTGCTGATGATTTTGGCTTCTGAACTTCCTCCTTTCTCAGTACCCTGTCCAGAGCCTCCCCCACTCTGTGAGCAGGACCTCTTCTCACTCCCCCAGGACTGGGCAGTAGGTGACAAAGCTGCCAGTCACTAAGTCAGCATCCCAATGTGTGTGTAGGGGTGACCTAGTATGAGTCTCAGACCTCCTTGTGTGCTAATACTTAGGCTTTCCCTGGGCACTGAAGTGTTCCACACAATGCATACTCTTGACTGTAATGTTTTCAGAACTCTGTCTTTCTATGCCAACCTGGACCTGACAGAGGATTCACTGTGACTTTTTCTGGATTTTTCCATTAAGATTCATAGATCTATTTGGAGGAGTTATAGATGGTAGCTCAGTATCATTGCTTCGTTCTACTTGACCATCTTGTGTCTGCCCCCATCCTTTTACCTTTCTTCCCCTATTCAACTACCATCTTATCTCTCTATTTCCCATTATTGTTAAACTTTCTGAAATTTTATATATTATTACTCACAGAATTATATAACAAAGTATACAGGTGTGTACCTCCTAATGTAGGAATTCTGAACTTGGGATATGTATATTTAGGTTTTAAATATTTATATATATTTTGATAATGATATTTCAATGTAATTGGTTTTATTTGCTATTTGAATTATTTTATTCTATGCATTTAAAAGCATTATTCTGAGAATAAGCCATCAAATCCAGACTTTACAAAAAGTCCATGACACAGAAAAGTTTAAGAAACCTTGTTCTAAAATCTCAAAGATAATTCTGTATTTTGTGCCACCTTAAGTTTATACTTAAGTAAAGTTTATTTCTACTTAAAATAGAAATACAATTGTTTTAGTTTCTTAGATTTATAAATAAAGCTGATATCTTTAAAATTTAAAGAGTATTTGCTGTGGAATCTTAGAACACAGGTTTAAATCTCATCTGTGATACTTATACATTGTGATCTTTGGAAAACAACGTCTCTGGGCCTTGTTTTCCTCATATGTAAAATGAGAGAGTTTGATTAGATCAGAGGTATCAAATACACAGCCTGTCTCCCACATGCAACACAAAGCAGAATAAAATGTAATTGGAAATATTTAACAAAATAAATAAAAACAAAAACAAAACACAAATATTAATACATTTTAAGTCAATATGAAGTCTACAGGGATCACTATATGTGGTTTAGTGACCCTTCATTTCTACTTGAGTTTGACAGTACTGAACTAGATGATCTCTTAAGTTCCTGTCATCTCTAGTTCTGTGATCTGATGTATACCCAAAAACATTCACTTTAAAAAATAAGGGTGCATACCCTCATGAAATGCACCAAGTACACATACAAATATCCCTGTTTCCTCACTTTACATTATACACTCTCCTAGACCCTTTGCAATCCAGTTTCTGTTCACCTCAGTCTTCGGAAAGTGCTCTTTCAAAAGTCACTAAATGGACTTCTAATTGTCAAATCAAAAATTTTATTTCAGTTCTCAATATTCTCAATATAGTTATAGATTTTGACAGTCTAAACTGTCTATCTTACTAGATATTTTTTCTTTCTTTAACTTCCGAGACATCATCTTCTCCCATTTTTTCTCCTCCTTACTGAATACTATTATATTTCATTCTTTCCTTATTCTTTTGCCAGCTCTATAAGGATGTTTACTAATGGTTGGTCCACTTAAAGAATACATATACATGTACATGCGTGCATGTATATACGTATGTCTACATACATATGTGTATATGCACATGTATATCTATATACACACCTATACATATATATTTTATACATGTGTGTCTATATTAAATTATAAATACTTGGATACAAACACATATTTCTCTGCATTTTAGGCACAAGACTGTCAGAAAAAAATGTATTTAACTTAATACCACTTTAATTCAAGTATTTATAATTTAATGAGAAAAATATCCAAAATTACATAATATTTTCATGCCCTCAGACATCTACCTCTTTACTCTCAACAATTGAAGAAACAATTAAAGTGTCTTGAACAAGAAAAAAATCGTAATAGTTGAAAGTATAGTTTGGAGTTGACATTCCATTATAAACACTTCCCAATTCCTTCTATTGACCACTACCCTCAAGGACTGAATGTGAATAGTTCTTATGATATACATATATATATATGTGTATATATATATATATGTATATATATATGTCTCTGTGTGTATGTATGCACATAAATATATGTATGTATGTATATATGTATATGGATATAGAGAGAGACAGACAGACAGAGAAAGAGACAGTGAGACAAAGAGACAGAGAAAGAGAAGAGAAAAGACAATACTGCCTTAGCCGTCTTCCTCAACCTATTTTAAAGAAAAACCTTAGCTTTTTCCCCCCGACTGCCAAAGGGAAAAGCCTGGAAAGGGTTTTAAGCTAGAGAAAATATAATTTCTTAGTATTTTCAGTTAAACTAAAAAGAAAGTTTTTAATGTGCATCTACAGCCTTCACTCTCCTCTTTTTCAAGGCTCTTACAGTCTTATTTTCTCTGAGGCTTCAAATGTTACTTCATACTATGATTCCAAATCTATTTCTCCACCCCTAACCTCTCTTCTGAGGCCTACATTAGCCTAAAGAACACCTTAACCTTGATGACCCTGTGAATAATCACTAGAGATCTACCATGTCCTAACTTTACCAAAATTCTATTTAGGTCCTTAATTGCTCACCTTTAATATTTATCTTTACTCTCATGTTTGTATTTCAAGGTTTCTATTCAGCCCTGGTCATATCATACAGAACGATATCATCAAGAATCAATCAAGTCTTCTATTTCACTGAAGTTCTTACCCCTCTTCTCGCCAGTTGAATTGTTCTCAGCTTTGCTGGGCAAATTGTTCTTTTTCATAGGCCTATAACTTTCACCTTTTGGAATATCTTGTTCCAAGTCCTCTTGTATTTTAAAGTAGTACCTGCTAAATCTTGTGTAATTCTGCTTATGGTACTTAGGTACTTGAAAACTATTTTTTTTTTGGAGGGGCAGCTATATTTTCTCAACTTTTTTGTAATCTTTTGACTTTGAATATTTCTTGATTTCTCATGAAGTCATTAACTTCAGTGATCCACTCTAACTTTCAGTGAGTCTTTGTTTTGGCTAACATTTTGTGCCTTTTGTGCTAAGTTCTTAATTCTTTATCTCTCTCCATATAACTCATTTATTTTTTAAATTTTTTTCCTCTAATATTCTCATTACACTTAAAATATCATTTTAGACTCTTTTTAAAACCTTACTTCATTTCTGATAGAAATTTTAATTGGTCCTTCCTTCCTTCCTTCCTTCTTCCCTCCTTTTCTCCATCCCTTCCTATTTCTTCCCTCTCTCCTTCTCTCCTTCCCTTCTCTTCTTCTGTCCACATAGGCATCATACCCTTATCTGCAGGTGTTCTGCCCAAAGGAATATAAATTTTGATTGCTGAAATCTCACAAGATATCTTAGGGTTTAGTAATAGATTTCTTTCTTAAGGACCATGTCTTAAACCCAAATAGCTCTAGCTCTCACCAATTAGCCAACAATAGGTCGCAGTTGCACTTGGTCATTGTTTGGGCCCTGATGACTCAGAGTGAGTGTAAATAGCAATTGTTTCTGTTTTGGTCAGAAACCTTGAGGGTCTCCCCCGCCCACATTGATATTTTTTTCTAGATAAAAGAGGCCATTCTTTGCCTCATTTATTACCTAGCCTTAATCACTGAATGAGAATTGCCTCAGTCAAACTGAGACCTGTTAAAAGAATTTAACTTAAAAAGACCAAGGTCTCCCACTGCATCCAGGCTATCTCCAGTTGTTCTGATCTATATCTTGTCACTGGACCCATATGGCTCTGGAGGAGAAAGTGAGGTTGGTGACTTTGCCCAGTCATCCCTCACTTAAATCCAATTCACTTGCAAGTCATGGCATTACTGTCCCGAGGTCATGGTCCTCTTCAAGAATGAAGGAAAAACAACAACAATCATCATAATACTCTTTAACTTTTTTTTAACTCATTCACTGTTTACAGAATGAGATTTTGTGTTAGGCCTAGTGTCTGCACACTCCTAAAAGCATTGTCCTGATTTTTTTATGGTCCTGGTCCTTCTTTTTGGTATCCTATTGCTGTGGTCAGTGGGGCAGAGTTTCATCTCTATTCCTGGCCTGGGGTCTGGCTCAGAGACATTTTCTCCTGAGTTAGATAGACAGCAAAGAAAACACTGTGACCCCTGTGCCCAGGAGTTAAGTCTTAGATTATCCTACCAACCCTCATTTCATAGTAACAGTGACAGAGTCTTGTATGTTACCAGGAGCTAAGTGCAAGGTCAAATTATCAAGGTAAGACTGACAGAACTATGGGCCCAGGAACTTGGAGGCTGGGTAAAACAACCCAATCCCCTCATTCTGCTCCCAGGGTCTTGCTCCACAATCCCAGTCTCCTTTTGTTACATAGTTTGCTCTTGTTCAATTTCCTGTGGTTTGAATCTGTGGTCTTGTGCCTCATAGATGATCCACTGTGTTTTCTCCTTTTATTTCTGATCATCACTCAGTAAGATGGTGATGTGTAATCTTTGTTCATGTGATTATTGGAAGAGCTGAATTTCACTCCTTCCTCCTCCTCTGCTACTTTGGCTGGTCTCAATATGTCTCTTCTATGATATATTTTTCTTCTTCTGAGGACGGCTTTACCTTGATCCCCCAAATTTGGGGATTTTGTTTCATTGTTATAATTTTCTTTCACATAATTGTTAATTGCTTGCATAACTTTATCATACATCTATAAAAACATGGATAAAGAGTTAATCTGATCAACCAGACACTAAAGAATTAATCTACAGGTTTTCCTTAAAAGTTTCTAGCCAGTTTTGAGTTTTTTTTTATTTTTTGTTATCACCTTCAAATTAATTAAAAAGAGGTACTATGCAGATTTTGGGCTCCTAATGCATTATTTTGCATTGTTCCTATTATTAAATCTCCACTTAAGTCTATTTGTGTTCTCAATATTAAGTGCTATTTTTCTGAGTCAAATTGTATATATACGTAGTGTTTAATATTTCTGCATACTTACTTTAAAAAAAAATCTTTGCACCTTGATAAGACATTCATTTGTTTAAAATGGTACTATGTGATTTGAAAAATAAAAATAGTGTGTAATATTCCCACTGAGAAAATGGTGTAAGTCAGGGATGGGGAACCTGTAGCCTTGAGGTCGCATGTAGCCTCCTAGGTTCTTGGGTATAGTCTTTTCATTGAGTCCAAGTTTTACAGAACAAATCTTTTCCATAGTCTATTCCATTCTTTTATTTTTCATTTTTTTGTTTATTTTTGGTTTTGTTTTGTTTGTATTTCTATTTTGCTTATTTTTCTATGATATTTATTCAGCTCTGAGGAAGGAAATTGAAATCTCCTATAATGATTGCATTAAACCTTTTTTGTAATCCAGTTAGCTTTTCCTGTATGAATTTAGGTGCTGATATTTAGTGAATGTACATTTTATAATGATGTCATTTCCTTTTATGTGATCCCTTTAAACATATAGTAGTTTTCCTGTCTCTTTGTCTTGACATAATTAATTTTAATTTTGCTTTAGCTGAATGGTTTCAATTCCTACTTTCTTTAAAGTTACCTGACCCATAATAAATCTTGCTAAATCCTCTCTTTTCATTTTTCATTTTTAATTTTTTTTTTACTTTTGTTGTTTAATAACAGAATATTGTTTAAGTTTTTTTATCCTTTCACATAGTCTCTTGTTTCATTATATTATTTAATTTGATCATATTTAAGGGTTTGATGGTTAGACTTTTGTTTTTCTCCATTTTTTTCTTTTGTAGAGATTTTTATCCCCTTCTCATAAAATTAGTATTTTGTCTCTGTGATTGACTTTATTTAAATGAATTCAATGCTATTTTTTCCACTCACTCTCTCCTGCCATTATCATTTACTCACTCTATCCTATTTGAATTCATTTAACTTGTGAATTTATCATTCTTATTAGTTATTTTCCAATTTGTCTCTCCCTCTTGTTTGAAAAAAAAATCCTCCTTATTTCCACCCCTTCCTAAACAAAACATTAGCTTATATGCATTTTTTCTAGCACCTTTTTTGAATAATTATCTATTTATTTTGTCATTTCATAGAATTACAGAATTTCATAGGATCACAGAAATTGAGAGTTGAAAAAGACCTAATCCTCCAGTTTATCCAACCAATACATGAAAGGAATCCTCCCATAACCTACATACTACCTACCTCTCAAGGTAGCCCATTCTACTTTATACAGCTCTAATTATTAGAAAGTTGGTTCCCTCCCCCTCTACTGGCATCAAGACTAAACTGACCCAATTGTAAATTCTACTATTTGTTCCTGGTTTTTCCCGCAAGCAACAAATCAAATAAATCTCGCGCTCCTTTTCCATGAGACAGCCCTTAAATATTTGAATGTCATTATTTTCCTATACCCCCACCCCCAAAGTCTTTTCTCCAGGTTAAATATGTCCAGTTCATTTATAAAGATATATTGGTCTCTAATCAAATCTGGTCTCCCTTATGGGACATGAAAATTCTATCAATGGACCACTAAATGCAAACAATAATTTCTTATTCTGCTTCCAGTGTATTCAGAATTCTATTATCCCATTCATGAATTATAATGTATAGACTGTTCCTTTAGTCTAAATCCCTTGTGAAAAGTAAAGCTTCTAGAGAACAAAATTTGATGTCTCTACTCTATTCTACTTCTATGTTAGTGTATTTGTAAAAGTATGCCAGTAAATGTTTAACAACTTGCTCTCTGGGGAAAAAATGAATTTTGTATTATATATGTATACATGGATGGATTGTGGGTGTATATGTGTGTATGCATATATGTGAATACATATCCATATGGCCATTTTTCCTCACAAGATGTTTTTGTTAATTTTTTTGCCAAACCCTTATATCATAGCCAGTCTATGTTTGCAATTCAACAATTATTTCACAAATAGCTGTGTCCCAATCCACTAATTCTTTTCCCAGTAAATTTATCATTATTGAATCTATTATTTATTGTTAAATTCTGTTACACTTTTGTGCAAATTACATTCATTAAAGGAAAACCTTTCAGTTTCATCACTATTGATCTTAGGAGTACTTTCTTTTTAGGATTTTTTTTTTAGTGGCAGAGATTGGAACACTATTTGATTCCACATTATACAATCCAGTAAGTCATTCAAATCAAATTCATGTTTTAAAATTTCTCTTAAATGATATAGTGTTTTTTTCACAAGATATCTTTGTGTATAGATAGTTCTTCATAAGGCCAATTACATAGTCTTAAAATTTTAAATGTTTTCATTGTTTTTTTTTCTGTTCAATAAAATATGTAAGTTCATGTGTGTTATATTCTTCTAGTAAATTATTCGTGGGAGAAGAATTAAATTTATAAATTTTTTATTGAATGGACTATCTTTAAACTTATCTGATTTAATAAGATCTTTAACTTAAGATTCATGTTTTTCGGCACCAATCTTTAAATTTTCCAAACTTTTTATTTATTTGATTAATTTTCAGTCTGTCTGAATTTTAGTTGATCTTGACTGCAATGCAGTTGAAAATAATGGAAATTTTTCAGGAATGCCAATCATCAAAGCAAGGCCATGAAAAAAATTAGTACTAGCTAATGCCTTTGCCAAATTGGAATAAGAAAAAGAAAAATAAACATATAATGCAGGTTATGTGTGCCATAGTGTCATAGCAGCTCATAAACTACCTGCTGCACATCTTGATACCAGTGCTTGACTAATTTTAATAATTTCAATTTCATGTTCTTTAGCTACGGTTTGTAGCTTAGTTTTATTTTTATTACATTTGTGATACATAGAATAAATTTTATCCAGGAAAATTTAAATGATTATCTTATTTTGTTTTGGATATTGAATAACCAAGTGATAATTGCAGTTTAAACTCTTCCTAGCATTGCCACCAGAAAAAAATAAAATTAAGTGCATTTTCAAATATTCAATATTAAAACCATAATTATTTAAAGTGGAAAATGTGTTGAGAAAATACTCAGCTGGAGTTTTTGCCAATTTTTTAATCCAATTTTATTTTCAGTTCCAAATTCTCTCATGTCTTCCTTTCCCTCTCCTATTTATTGAGAAGGCAAGAAAAACAAAACAAAATTCACCAATTGATTATCTTTATAACATTGTTGTTATTGAATAAATTGGTCTCCTGATTCTACTGAAATCACTTTTCATCAGGTTATACAAATATTCTTCCCAGGTTTTTCTGAAACTGTTCCTTTCATTATATCTTACAGCACAATAGAATTCCATCACATCTTTATACCATAACTTATTGAACCATGCCCCTACTGATGGATGTCCCCTCAGTTTCTAATCCTTTGCTACAGTAACAAAAAAGAGTTGTTATAAATAGTTGAGTACATGTGAGGCATTCTTCTTTTTCTCTGATCTCTTTGGGGTATAGACTTAGTAGCAGACACCAATTCTTTTAAAACAATTAATAACATCCCTGTTCTAGGAGCAGATTGAACTGTACATTGGCTATTTTGCATATCATGGTCTGCCATCTAAGCATTAGAAATTACCTGAAGCTCCTTGTGGCTGTTTTGTACTCAAGCAACCAAGAAAGGATGTCAATGGTTGGAGCCTCTAGCCTCCAAAAACAATCAAGACTCAAAGAAATGTTTCATTACCCATTGCTGATGAAGAAGAGAAAAACTAGCCTTTCTTGCATAGGGGCAGGAGTTAGAATATTACCCTCACAGTATGGACATCCTAAAAATGAGATGTCCACAGAAGATAAAGAAATAAAAATTCATTAGGTAGTTCATGCTGCATAAGGAGAGTGATTAGATACATAAATGTTGGAGTAGTCATCTATCTGTGTAGAGATGTATCTTAAATGCTTGAGTTGAGGAGATTTCTAAAAAAGCCCATGTAGAGGAGAGAAAAGAGCATAAGAGTCTTAGATACCACCTACTCTGAGGAAGGAAGAACTGTATGATATTCCATTAAAGTGACTGAAGAAAAAAGTGGTCTGATAGGTAGAAGAACAAGAAGAAAGCAGGAGAAGTTAAGAGAGGTGATAATTTCCTGGAGGAAGAGATGATCAGCAGTGTACAAAAAAAAAAAAATACAAGCAGAATGAGGACACAGAAAAGGCCTATGGATTTAGCAATGTAGATTATTGGTATCATTGGAGGCAGTATTTTCAGTCAAGTAACAAAATCAGAAGCCAGATTATAAGGACCTGAAAAGTGATTGGTAATGAGGAATAGGAGGCAGCAGGAGTAACACAGAAAAATCCAATTTGCTTATTTGCTTGTAGGATAGGACAGACCTACATTTGAAAATGTTTGTAAGAAATAGATATGATGAAAGTATATAGGAAGAGATTAGAGACATGTGTGAGAGAAAGAGGAAAGGAAGGAAGAGGAGGAAGAAGAAGGAGGAGGAGGAGGAGGAGAGAAGAGGAGGAAAGAGAGAGACAGAGACATAGAATGATAATGCATGGAACAACCTAATCAGCAAAGAACGAAAATGAAAACATGAGAAGAGCTGGCAAGGAGAAAGCAAAGCTGCTCCTTTTGAGGCAGAAGCAAAAGAGGAAAGGACTGATGAAAGGGTAGACAATTTAGAGATGTAAAGTCATGGAGAAAAGGATGATATCAGAGTGGTTCTTATTTTCTCAGGGGGAAAAAAGAGATAAGGACATCTATTAGAGGCAGGAGAGGTAGTAGAGCTTTAAAGTGAGAAGAGAAATGTAACCACAGTTAAGAGCAGTGTGATAGAGAAATGCTAGTGAGATTATATAAATTATTATACTGGAACCAAGTATTCGTAGTTGTAATACTTCTTTCAGTTGTAATCAGCCACAGGAAGAAAGTAGATTACAAGATATAAGAAACTAAATCCAAGATGTTTAACTGAAAAATGAAAAAGCTTTTATGTATTGAGAACAAAGGATTATAAATGGATTGGTCTAGTACTGCATTGGTACCCATGAAATACTAAAGAAATCAGACAACTTCCACAATACAATGGAAAAATTGTCTATAGATAATTTCTGGAAAGATACAAATGAGAATCATAGAGCTGAAAAGGGATTATGGATTGTAATGTGCTCTAGTAGACAAATTACCCACATTAATGAGATCATGGATTTCACAAAGTATTTAAGTGGTAATGTGTTCAAACTGATAATTATTCTGTATGCTACAATACGGTTTTGCTGAACTTTGCTGTTGTTCAGTCATTCAGTCATGTTTTACTCTTCATAACCCCATGGACCATAGCATACCAGGCCTTTTTATCTTCCACTATCTCTCAAATTCTGTCCAAGTTTGTGTTCATTGTTTTCTCGACGTGATTTATCCATTTCATCCTCTGCTGTTGCCCTTTGCAGTGATCTTTGAGCCCAAGAATATAAAATTTGACAATGCTTCTATTTCTTCTCCCTCTATTTTCCAAGAAGTGATGGAACCAGTTGCCAAGATCTTAGGTAAGGTTTGTTGTTGTTTTTGTTGTTCTTGTTGTTGTTGTTTTGTTTTTGCTTGTTTGTTTGTTTATGTTAAGCTTCAAAGGAACTTTCACACTCTCCTCTTTCATCCACATTAAGAGGATGAACTAGCTATTTGATAATCTCTGGCAATATTGGCTAGACTTGATAATAAAATAATAACTCTCTGCATATTTCTCGGATTTGGGTGTCTTGATTTTTATTTCAAGAATTTTAAATAGTACTGCCTCACCAGCTAAGGGCCCATAAGTAACTACTCTTAAGGAGAATGAAGAATAGAAACATGTTGATGTCAATATGTTTATCTCTTATGTTATCACTCAAATTCAGAGGATTAAGCACACTAGCTTGAATACAAATAGCCCCTTGCCTAAGAAATGTCAACCCTTTTGCTCAAGAGACTTCTTACTAGATCACTTCAGTCCTTCAAAGACTTGGTTTGAGAAGGAACCCCGTGCTTCCTCAGCTCAAGAAAATGAATTCTATAGAAACATTGTCAGCACTTTGTTTTTTTTTAAATATGGTAATTTTATTTATTTTTTTGTTTTCAACATTTACTTCCACAAGATTTTGAGTTTCAAATTTTCACCCCATCTCTCCCATCCCCCCACCCCAAGATGGCATGCATTCAGAATACCCCTTCCCCTAGTCTGCCTTCCCTTCTATCTCTCCCCCACTTCTCTTATCCCCTTCCCCTTCTTATTTTCCTGTAGGGCAGGATGGATTTCTGTATCCCATTTCCTGTATTTCTTATCTCCAAGTTGCATGTGAAAACATTTTTTTAAATGTGTTTTTAAAACTTTGGGTTCCAAATTTTCTCCCTTCCTCCCTTCCCACCTACCCTAATTGATAAGGCAAGCAACTAAATATAGGTTCTATATGTGCAGTTATGCAAAACACTTCCATAGTAGACATGCTGTGAAAAACTAACTCTATTTCCCTTAATCCTATCCCACCCCCCATTTATTCTATTCTTTCTTTTGACGCTGTCCCTCCTCAGAAGTATTTGCTTCTGATTACCCCCTTTCTCAATCTGCCCTCCTCTCTATGATCCCTCTACTCTCTTGTCCCCTTCCCCACCCATTTTCCTGTAGGGTAGGACAGATTTCCATACACAATTGAGTGTATATGTTATTCCCTCCTTAAGTCAAATCCTATGAGAATAAGATTCACTCATTCTCTCTCATCTTCCCCTGTTTCTCCTCCACTATAAGAGCCTTTTCTTTTCTGTTTTTTTTTGTGAGACAATTTACCTCATTCTACCTCTCCCTTTCTCCTTCTCTTAGTATAATCCTCTCTCACCCCTTAATTTTATTCTCCAGATATGACCCCTTCATTTTCAAGTCACCCTGTGCCTCTAGCTAGCTAGCTAGCTAGCTATATCTATATATACATACATATAATCTTTTCCCCTCCAACTATCCTAATATTGACAAAGGTCTCATGAGTTACAAATATCATCTTTCCATGCAGAAATGTAAAGAATTCAACCTTAATAAGTCTCTTATGATTTCTCTTTCCTGTTTACCTCTTCATGTTGCACTTGAGTCTTGTATTTGAAAATCAAATTTTCTATTCAGCTCTGGTCTTTTCATCAAGAATGCTTGAAAGTCTTCTATTTCATTGAATGACCAATTTTTCCCCTGCAGGATTATACTCAGTTTTGCTGGGTAGGTGATTCTTGGTTGTAATCCTATCTCCTTTGCCCTTTGGAATATTATATTCCATGCCCTGTGGTCCCTTAACATAGAAACAGCTAAATCTTGTGTTATCCTGATTGTGTTTCTACAATACTTGAATTGTTTCTTTCTGGCTGCTTGTAATATTTTCTCTTTGACCTGGGAACTCTGAATGTTGGCCATAATATTCCTAGGAGTTTTCCTTTGGGGATCTCTTTCAGGAGGTGATCAGTGGATTCTTTCAATTTCTATTTTGCCCTCTGGCTCTAAAATATCAGGGCAGTTTTCCTTGATAAATTCTTGAAAGATGATGTCTGGGCTCTTTTTGTGATCATGGCTTTCAGATAGTCCAATAATTTTTAAATTCTCTCTCCTGGATCTATTTTCCAGGTCAGTTGTTTTTCCAATGAGATATTTCACGTTGTTTTCTAATTTTTCATTCTTTTGGATTTGTTTTACCGTGTCTTGATTTCTCATAAAGTCACTCACTAGCTTCCAATTGCTCTATTCTAATTTCTAAGGAAGTATTTTCTTCAGTAATCTTTTAGACTTCCTTTTCCATTTGGCCAATTTTGCTTTTCAGGGCATTCTTCTCCTCATTAGCTTTTTGGGCTTCTTTTGCCATTTGGGTTAGGCTATTTTTTAAGGTGTTATTTTCTTCAGTATTTTTTTGGGTCTCCTTTAGCAAGCTGTTGACTTGTTTTTCATGATTTTCTTGCATCACTCTCAGTTTTTCCTCTACTTCTCTTACTTGCTTCTCAAAATCCCTTTTGAGCTCTTCCAAGGCCTGGGACTGATTCATATTCTTCTTGGACACTTTGGATGTAGGAGCTTTGGCTTCATTGTCTTCTTCTGGTTGTATCTTTTGATCTTCTTTGTCACCAAAGTAAGATACTATAGTCTGACTCTTTTTGCGCTGCTTACTCATGATCCTGGCCAATTACTTGAGTTTTAAACTCTTTGTTAAGGTAAAAGTCTTCTTCCAATGTGAAGAGTGTACTGTCCCAAGCTTGGGGGGTTTGTACAGCTGTTTTCAGAGGTACTTCTAAGGACCTGTAAATTTTCAGTTCTTCCAAGGTGCTATGATAAGGAGCGAGGTGTTTTCTCTCCACCACCACAACAAGCTTCACCACACCTGCATTGCTCCTTGCCCAGGACCACCCCTCAGAACTGTGACCCAGATCCAAGCACGGGCAAAGCAAGAGATTCCTGCTTAAGCACCAGCAAAGAGAACCCTGCAATCTCCCTCTGATCAGCCACTCAATTCCCCTTCAGTCTGTGGGCCTGAAGCTCAGGAAACAACTGCGGACCGGGCCGCACTCGAGACTTGGGCTGAGACCTAGCTCCTCTCTCACTGCAATCACAGACTTTTCCCACTGACCTTTCAAGTTGTCTTTGGCATTCATGGGTTGAGAAGTCTGGAAACTGCCATAGCTGCCCATGATTCAGTCCTCTGAGGCCTGCTCCAGGGTCGCTGTGACCTGCGCGCCCATACGGAACTGAGCTCCTCTTCCCGCCCGGCGCGATATACCTTTCTGATCAACCATCCAGGCTGTCTTTGGCTGGAAATTTGTTTCACTCTGTCTTTTTTGGGGTTCTGCTGCTTTAGAATTTGTTGAGAGTCATTTTTTATAGGTATTTGGAGGGGTCTGGTGAGAGAGCTCAAGCAAGTCACTGTTTTCCCTCTGCCATCTTGGCTCTGCCCCAGCACTTTGTTTTTACTTCACCCTATTTAAATTTTTTTGTTTTGTCAATGTGAGGGAAAAGGATTTTCATTATATTTGGACATATACTGTATTATGCCATCTTGCATAACTCTTAAACCCTGTACTTCAAGGAAATTCAACTGAATAATATTTATAAAGTCTCTGACTTTTTGGTGCAATTAGAATCATTCATTGGTGAATACTATATCTTTTGGGAAATGTTAACTATAGAGAAATGTCTCTTTTAATGATCACAATGAAATAACATGATGCATTTGTTTTGATATCATAAAACTATTAGTGGTTGTTGATGGCTTTCTGGCATTATTTCCCAAATAGTTGGGTTGTTCCCCCACCCAAATACACACACACACACACACACACACACACACACACACACACACACATATACCCATACACCAGTCTACGAAATCATAGGTTGAAATTACAAATGATATATTATTATGTTAACAACGTAACACTTCCCTTTACAAATATGAATCACATTCTCTGATTGAGTTGGAAGAGTTCAATGCAAATAATAAGCAAAAAAAAAAAAAAGTTTTCCAATATTTTCCTAAGCTTTAAATACCAAAACCCTTGAAGTGATTTGGGTAAATCCAGGATAACAGAGTAACTTTGAAGTATGACCCCTTCATGGTGATTTTTCTCTAACAATCTCTTTCCATCATCATTGTTATCTAGTCTTAGAGATATTCACCAAGGAGATTCTTTATCCACCATTTAGAAAGTCAGTTTGAATAAAAACCATTTAGGGAGCAGAAACAAACTCATAAATCTAGAAAGACAGTCTCTTAGGTCAGGAGGAAACTTCAGAAGTATAACCTCTGGAAGCAAAGAGATTTGGATGTGGACTCAAGAGAGGGCTAGCTCTGAAATTTTAGAGTTGAGATTTATGATCACTCTAGAAGGAAAGAAAGGATATAAAAGCCTTGCCTGACCAAAATTGCGAGTTGCCTCAGCTACATGAGTTTCCCACAACTGTGCATCATTACCTAATTTTATACTCTGAACTTATTCTTGGGTATCATGTGTCTTTTGAGGAAGAGTTCATCTCAAGTTTCTAAGGGAATATTCTATAATTATAGTTATATATATATAGTTATATATATAGTTATAGTTATATATAGTTATAGAATATTCCTACTTTTTTTAATATGCCATCTAAGTAAACATCTTTGCTAAGAACTAATTATGTCTATTAGCTGATTATTAAGGGGAAGGACACCAGTAGGAGTGCCTAATCTATCATGTTAAAAGTAGGTACACATCAAGTACATCATGGAACCTTGGGGTAGAAGTCATACTCCATGGATCCTACTTATAACTGCAAGTGCAAGGGAGGAATAAATGAATGAGGATGCTACACTATGTAGTTTTCATTATCAGGAATGCCACCTTGGTGTTGACATGTATTCTGGGAAAAAACATGCTGATCTGGGCTCCAATCATAAGCTCTTCTTCACGACTCAACCTTTTCATGAAAAGTATGATCATCTCTTTTGGATTAAGCCAGAGGGAGCAATGAATTTGGACAAATAATGATAGGTTGTGGCACTGAAGCACTTTAGACAGCTAAGCCCTAGAGATAGTTAACACAGTTGCAAGGGACAGTCAATAGTCAAAGAATAATCCTTCTATTCACTTCTTCATGGGGCTAGGGATAAGGGTTCTCTCTTCACTTCCCCAGGGCTGGGATATCTGTAAGTAGAGCTGTTTGCTTAGGAGACATCCAGCAGTTGGAGAGTTTATTTAAGAAAATTTAAACATTTGAGGGAGCAGAGACATACATTCCAGACAGATAGTGATAAAGAGAGGAAGTTACCAAAAGCTAGAAGCAGCTCTTAGGAGCAGGACTTCTAAAGGCAGGGAAGGGAAATGACTGTAAACTCCAGAGAGACCTAGTCTTGGCAATCAGGAGTGACTCTGAAGAGAGGGGAAAAACTCTGACAGCCCAAATGAGCAACCTACCCAACAAAGATTTCACATATAGTAGAGCTTCATGTGAATTGTAGTAGCAGAAGTGAAGATTCACAAATATATGTTAGAATCTAGAGATAGTAGGTACTCTTTGGTGACCAAAACTGTGAATGTGAATGTTGAGTTGAAGAACTTCTCCAGAGGATGTGCTGCATTTCAGTACATAGGAAAATTAAAAACAATTTTTACAAAGGTTTAGAGTTAGACTTTTCAATTAAAACAAAATATACTTCAATACTTTAAGAATCTGTGATATTTTAGGGAAGGGAACTTGCCCTCAGTGATAGAGAATGAAACCAGGTAGACTATAAATCGCTTGAGGATGGAGATTGAGTTACAATTCTTCAAATTTGGTAGAACCTGCAAGAATTTGCAATCCAGTAGTATAATCTTTGATAATCTAAAGGCAACATTCCTATCATATTATAATGAATAATGGAATTGTCAGTGAGGAGACAATTTAAATATATGCATATATTATTATTGTTTTGTTATTCAATCATGTCCAACTCTTCAGGACCCCATGCACAATGTCAATACTATCTATGAGGTTTTCTTGGCAAAGATACTGAAGTGATTCACTATTTCTTTCTACAGTGGATTGAGGCAAACAGAGGTTAAATTACGTGTGCAGAGTCACCAAGCTAGTAAATATTTGAGGCTGGATTTGAACTCAGATCTTCCTGACTTCAGGCTCAGTGCTGTAACCACTGCACTATCTAGCTGTCCCATATTCATGAAGGTGTGTATGTATGTATGTGTTTTTTGTGTATATGCATATATAAACATGTGTCTGTATACATCCATAAATATTATTTCTACATATGTATATGTGGATGCATATTCACACACAGGTATGTATGTATGTATGTATGTATGTATGTATGTATGTATGTATGTGTGTTTATATACTAGCTGACTAATTGTTAGAAAGTTAACAACTAGGTGATTATTTTTTTTCAAAAACAATTCATATAATAGATATATGTATATATATATAAAATACACGCATACATACATGTGTATCTGTGGTCCTCATAAGATTTTATGGAGCTTTTGTATTATATGATTTGATTTCAGGACTGATTGAAGAGTTCTGAAAAACTGAGATATATGCTAAGTTCATTTCAATACTTTTGTTGTGTTATCTTTTGAAATTTCTTGAATGGTGTTATTATCTAGGCTCTCGCTCTACCCATGGCACTGCCCAGCAATTAGCAATATTGTCCACAAAGAGAATATGTCAAGGTCAATGAGGTGTCAGACATGTCTCCCTTATCACTGGGAGACCAATGTGACTGGTCTCTGGGATTATTAGCATCCCATTCTCCACATGCAGAGAAAAATGAAACCAGCTGAATTATCAAACTACTTTCTGCTTCTAAAAGTGAGTAAAGAAAAAAATGTTCCTGTGAGAATCATTGGGTTGGGGGTCTCTGTTAATCAATTAATCAATCAATAAACAAGACAATAACATGTCTGTCATTGTGTTAGGTTTGAGTGGTAGAAATAAATATAATAATTACAGAAAAAACAACAACAACAATGTAGCATTTATAGCACTTTGATATTTGTAAAGTAATTTGCATATATTACCTCATTTGATTGTTTCTATAACCCTGTGAGGTTGGTTGTATCATTGTCCCCATTTTACAGCTGAGGAAACCAAAGCTAAGAAAGGTTAAGTGATCTGTCCAGGGTCACACAGACAGTACATGTCTGAGGTAGGATTTGAAATGAGGTCTTTCTCACTCAAAGTCTAGCACTAAATCCAATATGATCCTTAGATGCCTTCAATTTATGAAGATAAAAATGAACAAACAACAACAATGAAAAACCTGCCCTCAGATTCTTCTATATAGGGGAAGATAACATTTAAATACATATGTATATATGAAATATATACAAAGAAAATAAAAATAATCTTATGGAGAGGAAAACCAGCGGCTGTTCACTGTCAATATAACAGCAGATGCTAAATTTTAGCAGGCAGCCAGCCTGAGCTTTTTTGTTTTTTTTTTTACTCAAGAGAAAGAGTCATTCTATTAGCTCTCCCATAAAAATGCAGCAGTGAGAGGAATTGTTAGGGTTATGGCACATATATGTGCTGTTTTCATCATCCTTGGGTTCTGTTGACTGTAAACATATCTGTTTCATGCCCTCTAAATCAATCAAACCATCCATAGAAAAAAGAAATGGTTACATGCCATGTTTTTACTTGTCATTTCAGATGCTAAGCACCTTATTACTACCTAGTTGCCAGGGACCAAATACCATACCATATCATTCTGAAATGTTAGAACAATCTATTTTGGCCAATTTATTTGAAACTGAAGAGATTCAGGGAAGTTGAATCTGGAACAAGTCTCTTTCCCAGTATATCAACTATTTTGCTACATATACTACATGATGAGAAATTACCTGTTTTCTCACATCTATATTTCAAGCAAAAGCAGATTGTCCTTGAAGAGCTGGATAATAATTCACATTCTATATCCTTCAGATCATTAAAGCAAAATGAGGAGACTTTGAGATTTACCAGATCAGTCATCAAAAGAGCTTCAGATATTCTAGAAATCATATTAAATACTTTGAGAAACTATCATTATATTGCTTTACTATCCCTTTACTATATAAAATTTTTAGGTATGCTAGATTCTTGGTAATAGGAAATAAACACGAGAGCTAAAAGATATTTTTTTAAACTCCAATGATAATTAAGGTGACATATATAAACCATTTGCAACCTTCAACAAGTCTTCATTCTTGGAAGTCAAATCTAAGTTGGAAATATAATAGTGATTATTTCATTAACTTATGTGATTGGGATTTCTATTACCCTTTCTAATGGATCATTGAATGAATAAGCTGAAGGGTGAAAGATTGTCTTAGTTTTTTGGTTACAAGTGTGAGTGATGGTTTTGCTCATCTCAAAATTGTAATCATCAGTTTAGAAATTCTATGTATGGATGTCTTTCTTTGTGATGCATAGCATGCCATGCACATTCATTCAACAAAGATTTATTAAGAGCTTACTGTGCACAGCATACCCCATTAGATATAGTAGGACAGGAGAAAGAATCAAAGAATCTGAGAGTTGAAAAGAAGCCTGGAAGTTATTTAGTTCAACCCATACACAAAAAGTATCCCCACTATAACATCCTGACTGGTAAAATCATCTAGCTTCTGCCTTAAGGCCTCCAAAAAAGGAGAAGTCACTGTTTCACAAGAAATGTTATCTGATCTGGGCCTGACTCAATACAGTCCCCTGTTTCCCTATATTTGATATTTGAGTGGAAAGAGATACTTGTAAGTCATTCAACAATAAATAAAAAAAGATTTGCTCAGTCAGTAAGACAACAGTAGTTAACAAAAGTATGCATTGGGGAGACTCCTAGATGACTAAATTGAATATGGCTTCTCTGCCTGAGTTGCCTATTGTGGTCTACTGACCAAGTATCAGAGGACAACCAGACCTTCTCTGGATCATTTAATACCCAAGTGCTAAGGAAAATGCCAACAGCCTGAGGCTTTCCTCTTCTGGGTCAATCAAATCTCTATGATGTTTTCATTAGCTTTTTAAGGAAAAACTAACCTAATTCTCATAGGGGTGAAGGTTAGAATATTGCATCCATCATAATAACTCATTCCAGTTTCGGTCATATATAATCAGAAGGAAGTTTTTGTTTGTTTTTCTTTTGTTTTGTTTTTCTGACAACAAGCCTAAAATTGTGTCTTCTATTTATTGCTCCTAATTCTGCTTTCTGGGTCCAAGCATGTATCCCTCCACCACATGAGAGCCCTTCAAATCCTTGAAGACAACTATTACATCCCCCAAGTTTTCTTTTCTTTGGCCTGAACATACCAAGTTCCTTCAACCTAACCCCATACATAATGTATTCAAAGTCTTTTGTAACTCTGATTGCTCTCCTCTGTACACTTTACAAATTTGTCAATGTATCCACTAAACCATAATGCCTAAAACTGAATGCAATACTCCAGATAAATTCTGATGGGAACAAACTATCACATCCCTATTCTTCAGAGTGTTTTCTTTCTTAATTCAGCCCAAGATATCATTAGCTTTTATGATCATCACATAATACTACTTGCTCATACTAAGCATGCAGTCCACTAAAACCCCTAGATTTTTTTTCCAGAACTTCTGTCTGTTCATCCCCTTTTAAATTTTATTCTTATGAGATTTTTTTTATGCTAGATTGTAAGGGGTTTGTTTTTTTATCTCAATAGAATTGAATGCCAGTAGATTCAGCCTAATATTCTAACCTACCAATATCCTTTTGAATGCTGACTCTGTCATCATCTATAAAAGTTATCACACACAGCTTTGTATAATTTGTAAATTTGATGAAAATACCCTCCATGCCTTTTCAAGTCATTTGTAAAAAATATTAAACAACACAGGACAAAACAGAGATCTCTGGATTATTTCACTAAAAGCTCCCATATTGAAAATGAACATTTAAGGGCAAAGCCAAAATGGCAGACTAAAGGTAGGAAGTCACCTGAGTTTTCTCAGGTTCCTCTCCAAACAACATTAAAATAATTCCTCAAAATGAATTATGATGTGGCAGAACCAACAAAAGAATGGAGTGAAACAATTTTCTACTCCAAGACAACTTAGAAGCTTGGGAGAAAAGCTCTGTCTCACTGGGTGACAATGGAGTACCTGCACAGGCCACACTCAGCAAGCCAACAGAAGGCCTTGGGGGCCTCTAAATCAGCGGCAGCACCTTTCAGAGCTCTTAGCCCACAGACAGTAAGGGGATCAGACAAATGGTCAAAAATAATTACAGAGGACCTTTTGCTGGTACTGAGTACAAGACTGTTTTGCATTGCTCCAATGGAATAGTAAGTCACAGGCCCAGGGCAAGGAAAAGCTCTAGCAGAAGTAGAAACATTGGTCAGAGTTTCAGGGTTAGAAAGAGTACTTGTGGTTGATCACAGAACAGAGCACAGGCCAAGAGGCCAGTGCCCACACCTATTCTTAGATCATTCCAGCTTGAAATAATTGAACTTACAGATCCCCAGAATTATCTCTGAAAATGGCAGTTAACAAACCCTCAAAAGCTTGGGACAGTGCCTCCTCCACTCTAGGAGCAGTGCTTAACTTTAACATAAAGTTAAAAGTCAAGAAAGAGGCTGAGGAAAATGAGTAAACAACAACAGCAACAACAACAAAAAGAAACTGACCCTAGAAATTTACTATGGCAACCAAGAAGATCAAAATACAAACTGAGAAGACAACAAAATCAAAGCACATATATACAAAGCCTCAAGTTAAAATATGAATTGGCTTCGAGCCCTGGAAATGCTCAAAAAGGATTTAAAAATAAAATAAGAGAGGTAGATGGAAATTTGGGGGAAAAAATGAGAATGATGAAAGAAACTCATGGGGAGAAAAGGGTCAACAGCTTGGTAAAGAAAGAAGAAAAAAATACTGCAGAAAATAACACGTTAAAAAATAGAATGGGACAAATGGTAAAAGAGGCACAAAAATCCACTGAAGGGAAAAATTCCTTAAGAAAAAAAAAAAGAATTGGCCAAATAGGAAAAAAAAGATATACAAAAATTCAGTGAAGAAAAATACTCCTTAAGATGTAGAATCAGACAAATGAAAAGGGAAGTACAGAAGCTTGCTGAAGGAAATAATTCCTTAAAGATTAGAATTGGATAAGTGAAAGCTAATGACACCATGAAACACCAAGAATTAATTAAACAAAAACAAAAGAATGAAAAAGAAGAAAATGTGAAATATATCACTGGAAAAACAACAAAGCTGAAAAATAGACCTAGTAGAGCTAATTTAAGAATTATTGGGGGGAGGCTAGGTGGCACAGTAGATAGAACTCCAGCCTTGGAGTCAGGAAGACCTAAGTTCAATTCTGGCTTCAGATACATGACACTTACTAGCTGAGTGACCCTGGACAAGTCATTTAATCCTGATTTCCTCACTTTAAAAAAAAAGCATTAAAAAATAATTATTGGATTACCTAAAAGCCATGAAAAAAAAAACAGGACCTGGACATCATACTTCAAGAAATTATCAAAGAAAACTGCCCTGATATCCTAGAACTAGAGGGTAAAATAAATATTGACAGAGTCCACCAAGTACCTCCAGAAAGAGATCCCAAAATAAAAACTCCCAGGGACATAATAGCCAAATTTTAGAACTCCCAGGTTAAGGAGAAAATAGGAAGCAGCCAGAAAGAAACACTTCACATATCAGAGAGCCATAGTCAGGATTACACAGGATTTGGTAGCTTCAGCATTAAAGGATAAGAAGGCTTGGACTATATTGCAGAAGGCAAAGGAGGTAAGACTACAATCAAGAATTACCTACACAGCAAAATGGAGCATAATCCTTCAGGGGAAAAAAATGGTTATTCAATGAAATAGAAGGCTTCCAAGTATTCCAGATGAAAAGGCCAGAGCTGAACAAAAAAAAATGATTTTCAATTTCAAGATTCAAGAAAAGCATAAAAAGGTAAAAAAAAAAAAATGGAAAGAGATAAAATAAGGGATTCAATAAGGTTAAACTGTTACATCCCTATGCAGGAAAAGGATAATTCTTAAGAACTGTATCACTATTAGTGAAGTTAAAAGTGCAGACAGACAGGAGGAGTAGGTATAAGGCAACTTTGGGGGCATGCTAATAAAAAAAATAAAGGATAGGAAAGAGAACTACACTGGGAGCAGAAGGAAGGGAAAGTTAGAATGGGTTAAATTGTCTAATATGAAGAAGTATGAAAGACCTATCACAGTGGAGGGGAAGATAGGAGCATGGGTGGTGGGTATCTCTTGCACCTTACTCTCATTAGAATAGGCTCAAAGAGGGAATAACATACACAATTAGTTGAGTATAGAAATCTATCTTACCTTAAAGGGAAGTAAGAAGTGAAGGCATCCTTAAGTAAAAGATGGGGGACTGACAGAAAGTAGGGCAGACATGGGGAGGTGGTGGTGAGAAGCTAAACGCTGGTGAGGGGGGGAAAAGATAAAAGGAGAGAGAGAAGGATAAACAGAAGGGAAAGATGGAGGAAAATACACAGTTAATAATCAAAACTGTGAATGTGAGTGGGATGAACTCTCCCATAAAACAGAAATGGTTGCAGAGTGTATCAAAAACCAGAATCCTACAATATGTTATCTATAAAAAACTCACCTGAACAGAGAGACACACACAGAGCAAAGGTAAGGGGCAGGAGCAGAATCTACTATGCTTCAGGTGAAGTAAAAAAAAAAAAAAGGACAGGAGTAGCAATCACGATCTCAGACAAAGCAAAAGCAAAAACAGATCTAATTAAAAGAGATAAGGAAGTAAACTACATCTTGTTAAAAGTTGACATACAGGAGCCAAGATGGCAGAGTAAACAGCAAATTGCCATAACTTTCCCATATTCACCTCCAAACAACCATAAAATAGCACCCCAAAATACATCCTTGAAGAACAGAACCAGCAAAAAGAGAGTGTGAAATATTCTTTTAGCCCAACAAATTTGGAAGACTGACAAGAAAAATCTGTCTCACTTGAGTGAAAGGAGAGCATAGACAGGAAGCATCTCAGCAAGACAGCAGCAAGCCAGTGGGAGATACTGAGCCCAAGTGCCATGGAGAGGGCAAACACAAACACCAGGACCACTCATGTGCCTCTGCATAGCCAGGGTAACCATCAGACTACAGCTTTGAGAACCACCAAGTGCTTCAGTGTAGCCCTGGGCAAACAGGTATCCTTCAGTGGCTAGACCAACACATGCTTCAGTGTAATTCCAGGAAAAGGCAGAAACACCCCACCAGCCTCAGCGCATGCCAGACACCAGCACTAAAACCTCAGCTCAGCAACAGGTAAGCTGCCAGACCTCTTCAGTCTCCAGGAGCAGCAGCCCTACCCCACCCCTCAGTGCATGACATGAGGGTCCCTCATGGGCCTGAGGACAACCTTAGTGCAGCACCAGGTAAACAGCCAGGGCATGCAGCTTCTGGCACAAGAAGCCTGAGATAATGCACCCCTGGTGCACAGCTCATATTTCAAAGAAAGGAAAAGAAGCCAAAAAAGATAAGAAAAAAAAAAGAATTGACCATAGAAAGTTAAAGTTATTATACTGACAGAAAAAAACAAAAACCACTCAGAAGAAGACAAAAATGTCAAGACATCTATGAGCAAAACCCCAAAGAAAAATGGGAAGTGATCTCAAGCCCAAAAAGAACTAATGGAAGAGCTCAAAAAGGAACTTAAAAATCATGTAATGGAGGCAGAAGAAAAATTGGGTAAAGGAATGAGTGAGGCAAGAGAAATATGAAAAAAGAATCAACAGCTTGGAAAAAGAAAACAACTGCTTAAAAAGTAGAGTTGGCCACATGGAAAAGGAGATACAAAAACTCCACTGAAGAAAACAACTTCTAAAAAAGCATAATTGACCCAATGGAAAAGGAAGTACAAAAGCTAATTGAGGAAAACAACTCAAAAGTTAGAATTAGGCAAATAGAAGCTAATGATTCTATGAGACATCAAGAATCAATCAAACAAATTCAAAAGAATGAAAAAATAGAAGAAGATGCAAAATACTGTAGGGAAAAAAACAAATGACCTGAAAAATAGATACAGGAAAGACAACATCAGAATCATTGAACTACCTGAAAGCCATAATCAAAGGGAAGATCTGAACAGCATCTTGCAAGAAGTTGCTAAGGAAAACTGCCATGATATCCTGGAAATAGAGGGCAAAATAGGCATTGAAAGAATCCACTGATTGCCTCAAGAATGAGATCCCAAAACAAAACTTCCAAGAAACGTTATAGTCAAATTATGGAACTATCAAGTCAAGGAAAAAAATAACTGCAAGTGGCCAGAAAGAAACAATTCAAATATCAGTAAGTCACATTGAGGATTATATAGGACTTAGCAGCTGCGATATTAAATGATCAGATGTCATGGAACATGATATTCTGGAAGGCAAAGTAGCTAGACTATAATCAAGAATCATCTATCTGGCAAAATTAAGCATAATATTCCAATGGGGGTGCCCATTTAATGAAATAGAAGGATTTTGAGATTTCATAACACCAGAATTGAACAAAATATTTGATCTTCAATATCAAGACCCAAAAGAAGCCTGAAAAGGGAAAAAAGGGAAAAGATAACATAAGAGATTCAATGAAGCTGAACAGCTTACATTCCTACATGGAAAGATACCTACAAATCTTAAAAATTGTATCACTAATAGTACAACTAGAAGGAATATACATAAACAGAGAGTACAGGTATAAGGTGAATTTGAGAGAATGACCTACAAAAATAATTAAGGAATGAGAAAGAGGAGTACACTGGATACAGAAGGAAATGAAAGGTAGAATGGAATTAATTATTTCACATGAAGAGGCACAAAAAAAAACCTATTACAGTAGAGGGAAAGATAGGAGGGTGGGCAATGGGAATCACTTTAACCTTACTCTCATTAGTAAAGAGAGAATATACACAATCAGTTGAATATAGAAATCTATCTTACCTGTCAGGAAAGTGGGAGGGGAGGAGATTAAGTAAAGGTCAGAGAGGGTGGGGGGAGACTGACAAAAGAAAAGGCAGACCAGGGGAGATGATAGACAGAAGTGAAACATTGTCGAGGAGGGAAACAGTGAAAGGAGAGAAAGAGAGAGGACAAACAGGAGGAAAAATAGGATGGAGAGAAATACACAGTAATCATAACTGTGAATATGAATAAAATGAACTCTCCTATAAAACAGAAGTGGATAGCAGAGTGGATCAAAAACCAGAATCCTACAATATGTTGTTTACGAGAAACACATTTGAGGCAGAGAGAGACACACATTGTAAAAGTAAGTGGCTGGCACAGAATCTATTATGCTTCAGCTGAATTAAAAAAAAAGAGTAGCAATCATGATCTTGGACAAAGGAAAAGCAAAAAAAAAAATACACCTAATTAAAAGAGATAAGGAAGGAAACTATATCTTGCTAAAAGGTACCAGAGACAATGAAGAAATATCAATACTAAACATATTTACCAAGTGGCATAGCATCCAAATTCTTAAAGATGTTAAGTGAGTTACAGGTTCATGACCAAACAAGAAATAGAGACCATTATGAAATGTAAAATAGATAATTTTGATTATATTAAGTTATAAAAACATTTATACAAAGAAAACCAATACAACCAAGTTTAGAAGGAAAGCAGAAAGATGGGAAACAATCTTCATAGTAAGTGTCTCTAATAAAGGCTTCATTTCTCAAATATATAGAGAATGAAGTCAAATTTATAAGAGTGCAAGCCATTCTCCAATTGATAAATGATCAAAGGACATAAACAGGCAGTTTTCAGATGCATAAATCAAAGGTATCTATAGGCATATGAAGAAGTGCTCTTAATCACTATTGATTAGAGAAATACAAATCAAAACAATCCTGAAGTACTACCTCTCACCTACTGGATTGGCTAATATGACAAAAAAGGAAAATGATAAATGTTGTAGAGGATGTGGTAAAATTGGTACACTAATGAACTTTTGGTGGAGTTGTGAATTGATCCAACCATTCTGGAAAGCAATTTGGAACTATGCCCAAGGGCAATCAAACTGTGCTTACCCTTTTATCCCAGTAATACAACTACTAGATACCAAAGAGATCATTTAAAAAAAGCATAAGGTACATGCAAGTGCAAAAAATATTTATAGCAGACCTTTTTATGGTGACAAAATATTGGAAACTGAGGGATGGCCATCAATTGGGGAATGGCTAAACAAACTGTGGTATATGAATGTAATGGAATACTACTGTGCAATAAGAAATAATGAGCAGGCAGATTTCAGAAAAACCTGAAAAGACTTGTATGAATTGATGCAAAGTAAAAAGAGCAAAACCAGGAAAACATTGTACACAGTAATGGCAACATTGTAGAATAATCAACTATGAATGACTCAGCTCTTAGTAACACAATGATTCAAGATAAGTACAAAGGACTCATGAAGGAAAATGCTATCCACATCCAAGTAAAGAATTGATGGACTCTGAATGCATAACAAAACACACCTTTTTCACTTACTATATTCTATCTCATGTTATTTTTTTCTTTTTAATCTGTTTCTTCTTTCACATCTGTGACTAATATGGAAATATGTTTTACATGATAACACATGCATAACCTATATCAAATTACCTACCACTTCAGGAAGAGGGGAGGGAGGAAGAGAGGGAAAAAATTAGAATCCAACCTTTTGTAAAAATGAATGCAAAAATTTGTCTTGATTTTGTAATCGGGAAAATATATAATACTGTTAAAAAGGAAAAAAAGAAAAAATTACCATAGAGAATGAATTAATACCAATACTAAACATACATGCACCAATCAGTATAGCCTCCAAATTCTTAAAGGAGAAGTTAAGTTAATTACAGGAGGAGACAGACAGCAAAACTATTATAGCAGGGCACCTCAACTTTCCCCTTTCAGAACTAGATAAATCTAACTGGAAAATAAACAAAAAAGAAGTTAAGGCGGTGAAATGAATTTTTAAAAAGATAGCTATGACAGACCTCTGGGAAAAAATTTAATAGGGATAGAAAAGAATATACCATTTTCTAGACAAAAATTGGCCACAAATTAGGGAATAAAAAACACAAAGTCAAATATAAAAAAGGCAAAAATATTAAATACATCCTTTTTAAATCATAATAAAATAACAATTGTATTAAGTAAAAGTCTGTGGAAACATGGATAAAAATTAATTGTAAACTAAATAATTTAATCTTAAAGAATAAGTGTGTCAAAAATAAATCACAGAAACAATCACTAAGTTCATTAAAGAAAATTACAACAATATGACACCATATCAAAATTTATGGGAAATAACTAACGCAGTACTTAAGAGAAATTTTTTATCCTAAACATTTACATCAATAAAATAGAAAAAGAGTAGATCAATGAATTAGGCATGCAATTAAAACACAAAACAGATAAAGGACAAATTAAAAATCCCCAATTAAACACCAAATTAAAAATTCTGAAAATTGAAGGAGAGATTAATAAAATTCAAAGTAAGAAAACCATTGAACTAATAAATAAAACTAGGAATTGGTTTTTTTGAAAAAAAATTAAAATAGATAAACAATTGATTAAAAGAAAGAAAATTGAATTATCAGTCTCAAAAATGAAAAGGATGAATTCACCATCAATGAAGATTAAATTAAAGCAATTATTAGAAGCTATTTTGCCCAACTATATGATTGTAAAACTAAAAACAATCCAAGTGAAATGGATAAATATTTGCAAAAATCAAAATTGCCCAGATTAATTGAGGAAGAATTTGAATACTTAACTCTATTTTAGAAAAAAAAAAATGAACAAGCCATCAATGAACTCCCTAAGAAAAAATCTCCAGGACCAGATGGATTCACAAGCAAATTCCACCAAACATATAAAGAACAATTAATTCCAACACAATATAAACTATTTGGAATAAAAATAGGCAAAGAAGGAGGCCTACCAAATTCCTTGTATAAAACAATTATGGTGCTGATACACAGACTAGAAAGAGTAAAAAACAGAAAGATAACTATAGGTCAATTTCCCTGATGATTATTGATGTAAAAATTTTAAATAAAATACAAACAAGGAGATTACAGCAATATATCACAAAGATCATATACTATGACCATGTGAGAATTAAGCCAGGAATGCAGAGTGGGAAAATATTAATAAAACTATCAGTTAATTTACTTATTCAGTGCTATACAAATCAAACTACTAAAGAATAATTTTATAGACCTAAATAAAATAGTATTGACATTTATCTGGAAGAACACAAGGTCATGATTATTTAAAGGAATCAATGGAAGGGAAAATGTGAAGGAAGGCAGTCTAACAGTTCAAGATTTTGAACTCTATGCAAAGTGATATTCATGAAAACTACCTGGTAATAGCTAAGAAATAGAGTGGTGGATCAGTGAAATAGTTTAGGTACACAATACACAGTAACAGTAACTGTGATGAACTTAGTTACTCAGATCAAGACAATTCCAAAGGATCTGTAATGAAAAATGTTTTCTACTTCCAGAGCTCAGATGAACTCTGAATGCAGATGGAACCACACTGTTTAAACTCTATTTTTGTTTTACTTTGCAACATGGTTAATAAAGGGAAATGTTTTGTATAACATGTATAATCAAAATCAAATTGCTTACCTTCTCAAGGAGGGGCAAGAGGCAAAGGGAGGCAGAGAATATAAAAGTAAAATTTTTAAAAATTATTGTTAACTTTTTACACATAATTATATATATATATATATATATATATATATATATATATATATTTAATGAAATAACATAATTCTACAAAATGTTTTTTTATGGCCAATATCTTCACTTCTTTACTAGTTTTTTTTTCTTAACCTCTTATATTTTCTTATCATTTTGCAATCTACCTATTCCCCCACTACTCTCCTGGGACAGTTCTTTCAACTCACCAGTACTATTCTAATCACAGGATCCAGTACTCTTTCTTCAGGCCTTCTTTACCTTTTCATGAATCTCTACATACTTAATCATTCCCTCTTTCTGAATATTATCTTCTTACTTGACTTTGGGAACAACTGTTCCTTATTTGCCTCCTCCTGTGGCATTTTTTTTTGTTTCCTATCCTTTAATATGATTTTCTCAAAATTATATATTTATCCATTACTCTATATACTTTTTTGGCAAGCTTATTCACTGCCACAACTTAATTACCTCTACTTTCCAGATAACTACTTTTAAATTTTCATTTCCAACACTTTCTCTTCTAAGTTACAAAGTTCCATCCTTAGAGGCTTTTAGTGTATCTCCACTTAGTATTTCTTTATCACTTCTAACTTCACATTCCCAAAACTAAGCTTATCTTATTTTTCTTCTTGTTACTCTGCAATGCTATAATTGTATAATGGAAGTAAGAAGAGTTGGGAGAGACCTAGATTCAAATATCTGTTGTGATACTTGTTTGTTGTCTAATTATGGGCAAATTAGTCCCTGTCCCTCATTGAAGATCAATATGCTTAGCTGTAAAATAGGGGTAATAAAATTTATACTACTTACATGGATTTATTTTTAATGAAGTGCTATGGAATCCCTAAGGAGTCTTGCATATATATGAAAAGTATTATCATTGTTATTTTTTCTTCTCTCATGCAGTAACACATATTATACAATAAACTCCATGATAGACACTGAATATTTTGTGAGCTTTGTGTGGTTAGAAACAAAGATTAGTGGTTAAAGGTTTTTCTTTTAAATACTCATTTTTTTCCAATTACATGAAAAAATTGTTAGCATTCTTTTAAAAAAAATTGGTTTCCAAATTCTCTCCCTCCTTACCTTCCTTTTTCCCCTCACTGAGAAGGAAAATAATTTGATATAGGTTGTACTTGTCATTAGAAGACACAGGCAAAAAAAAAAAAGAAAAAAGAAATTAAATTTTAAAATTATGCTTAGATCTGTATTCAGTCTCCATTGGTTCTTTCTTTGGAAATGGAAAGCATTGTTCATCAATGGTCCTTTGGAATTGTCTTAAATTATTGTATTGTTAAGAATTGCTAAGCCATTCAGAGTTGATCATCATACAATATACATTATTCTCCTGGTTCTGCTCACTTCACTTTGTATTGTTTCATGTCAGTCTTTCCAGGTTCATATCTTGCTCATCATTTCTTATAACACAATAGTCATACATCACAATCATATACCACAATTTCTTTGGCATTCCCAAATTGATGGACATCACCTCAATTTCTAATTCTTTGAAACCACAAAAAGAGCTGCTATAAATATTTTTTTGCAAATATAGGTCATTTTCCTTTTCTTAATCTCTTCAATATACAGACCTAGTAGTGGTATTGCTGGTTCAAAAGGTATGTATAGTTTTATAGCCCTTTGGGGCAATAGCCCTTTTCTATTTTTATTGTAAATGTTCATCTATTTCACTTGGATTGGCAGTTTTAATGACATGTAATTGAACAAATGACCTTCAATAATTGTTTTAATTTTATCTTCATTGGTAGTAATTACCCTTTTCATTTTTGATATCAGTCATTTGGTTTTCTTTTTTATTTGATTCAAATTAATCCACCATTTTTCTATTTTATATTTTTATAAAACCAACTCATAATTTTATTTATTATCTCAATTTTTTACTTTGAGTTTTATTAATTTCTTCTTTGCTTTTCAATTTCAATTTTACTGTTTATTGGGGATTTTCTATTTTTTTCTACTTAGTTTAGTTGCACACCCAATTCACTGATCTGCTCTTTCTCTTTGCTATTGATGTAAGCATTTAGAGATATAAATATTCCCTTAAGTACTATTTTGACTGTATCTCACAAATTTTGGAATACTGCTTCATTGTTTTCATTCTCAATAATGAAATTATTTATTGTTTCTATGATTTATTCTTTGGCCCACTTATTCTTTAGAATTAGATTATTTAGTTTCAAATTACCTTTTAATCTATGCTCCTATGGCCCTTTATTAAATGTAATTTTATGGCATTGTGCTCTGAAAAGGATACATTTAATATTTCTTTTTTTGCATTGAGTTGTAAGGTTTATAATCCCTAATACATGGTCAATTTTTATGAAGGTGCCATATACAATTGAGAAAAAGATATACTCCTTTCTATTCCCACACAGTTTTCCCTAGAGGTCAATCATATTTAACTTTTTTCTTTTTTTTCTTTTTTTATTATTAATAAATTTATTTATTTTTAGTTTTCAACATTTACTTACACAAGATTTTGAGTTCCAAATTTTCACCCCATCTCTCCTGTTCCCCCACCCCAAGATGGCATGCATCCTGAATACCCCTTCCCCTAGTCTGCCTTCCTATCTCTCCCCAACTTCTCTTGTCCCCTTCCCCTTCTATTTTCCTGTAGGACAGGATAGATTTCTGTACCCCATTTCCTGTATTTCTCATTTCCCAGTTGCATGTGAAAACATTTTTTTTAAAATGTGTTTTTGAAACTTTGGGTTCCAAATTTTCTCCCTTCCTCCCTCCCCACCTACCCTTATTGAAAATATAGATTATACATGTGCAGTTAAGCAAAACACTTCCATAGTAGACATGCTGTGAAAAACTAACTCTATTTCCCTTAATTCTATCCATTTATTCTATTCTTTCTTTTAACTTTATCTCTCCTCAGAAGTATTTGCTTCTGATTACCCCCTTTCCCAATCTGTCCTACTCTCTATCATCCCCCTATTCTCTTGTCCCCATCCCCCCCTCCATTTTCCTGTAGGGAAAGACAGATTTCCATACATAATTGAGTGTGTATGTTATTCCCTCCTTAAGTCAAATCCTATGAGACTTTGTTGTCTTTGTCTGGTTGTATGTTTTGATCTTCTTTGTCACCAAAGTAAGATAATATAGTCTGACTCTTTTTGCACTGCTTATTCATGATCCTGGCCAATTACTTGAGTTTTAAACTCTTTGTTAAGATAAGAGTCTGCTTCCAATGTGGAGAATGTACTGTCCCAAGCTTCGGGGGTTTGTACAGCTGTTTTCAGAGATACTTCTAGGGACCTGTAAATATTCAGTTCTTCCAGGGTGAAATGATAAGGGGCAAGGCGTTTTCTCTCCACCACCATGCCAACACTACTCTTCACACCAGGACCGCCCCTCAGAACTGTGACCCAGAGCCAAGCACGGGCAAAGCAAGAGATTCCTGCCTCAGCACTGGCAAAGAGATCCCTGCAATCTCCCTCTGATCAGCCATTCAATTCCCCCAGTCTGTGGTCCTGAAGCTCAGGAGGCAGCTGCCGCCCCAGAGGCCATGCTCAGAACTTGTGGCTGAGATCTAACTCCTCTCACTGCAGTCACAGACTTTTCCACTGACATTCCAAGTTGTCTTTGCTATTCATGGGTTGAGAAGTCTGGGAACCACCACAGCTGACCATGATTCAGTCTTCTGAGGACTGCTCCAGGTTCGCTGTGGCCTGTATGCCCACTCCAAACTGCACTCCTCTCTCCACCCGGTGCGATATACCTTTCTGATCAACTACCCAGGTTGTCTTGGTCTGGAAATTTGTCACTCTGTCTTTTTATGGGTTCTGCTACTTTAGAGTTTGTTTAGAGCCATTTTTTACAGGTATTTGGAGGGGTTTTGGGGAGAGCTCAAGCAAGTCACTGCTTTCACTCCGCCATCTTGTCTCTGCCCCCCCATATCTAACTTTTCTAAGATTCCATTCATCTCCTTGACTTTTTCTTATTTATTTTATGCTTAATTTATCTAGTTCTGAGAGGAAAGTGTTGACATTTTCCACTAGTATAGTTTTACTGTGTTTCCTCCTGTAATTCATTTAACTTTTCCTTCAAGAATCTGAATGGTATGCCATTTAGTGCATATATGTTTAGTATTAATCTCATTTCATTGTCTATGCTTCCTTTATCAAGATATAGTTTCCAATCATTATTGCTACCCTGCCTTCTTTACTTCAGGTGAAGCATAATAGATTCTGCTCCAACCCCTAATTTTAACTCTGTGCAGTCTCTCTGTTCCAAGTATGTTTCTTGTAAAACCATATTGTTGGATCCTGGTTTCTAATTCATTCTGCAATTTGATTCTATTTTATGGGTAATTTCATACAATTCATATTCACAGTTATTGTTACTATGTATTTCCCTCCATCCTATTTTCTTCTGTTTATGCTTCTCTCTTTTTATCCTGTTCCTCCTCTAAAGTCTGTTTTGCTTCTGACCACTACCTTCTTTAATCTGCCCTTTCTTTCATGCCCCCAATGTCTGCTATTCCCTTTCCCTCCTGCTTCCCTGTTGTGTAAGATAGATTTCTACTACAAATTGAGTGTATGTGTGTGCATTCCCTTTTTTTGACAAATTTAGAAGTGAGGTGCAAGTGTTGCCTGCCTCACATCATTTTCCCCTCCACTGTAAAAGCTCTTCTTTGTGCAACTCTTTTATGTGAGATAGTTTTCCCCAAACTTCCTCTCCCTTCCCCCTTCTCCTAAGACATCTCTCTTTCTCAACTATCTTTTTTATATCATACCAACATAATTGACTTTATCCCATGACTTCTTTTATGTAGAATTCTTCTAACTTCTTTAATAATTATAAAATTCATAGAAGATACACGTAATATCTTCCCATATAGAAATCTACATGGTTTAACCTTATTGGATCCTTATTTTTTTCTCTTTTAAATTTACCTATTTATGTTTTTCTTGAGTCTTGTATTAGAAAGTTAACCTTATTTTTTCATCAGCAATGCTTAAAATTCTCCATTTCACTAAACATCTATTTTTCCCCTTAAAGAATTTTACTCAGTTTTACTTAATACATTTTTCTAAGTTGTAATCCCAGTTCTTTTGCCTTCTGGAATATCATATTCTCAGTCCTCCACTCCTATAAAGTGGTAGCTGCTAAATCTTATGTGAGGATCCACAGTGTTTGAATGGTTTCTTTCTTACTGATTGAAGTATTTTCTCATTGACCCTTGAGCTTTGGAATTTAGCTATAATATTCCTGGATGTTTTCATTTTGGACTCTCTTTCAGGTGGTGATCAGTGGATTCATTCAATATATGTTTCACCCTATGGTGCAAAATTATCTACGCAGTCTTCTTTGATTTTTTGAAATATGATGTCTTGGCCCTTTTATTTTATCCTGGTTTTCAGGTAATCCAATACTTCTTATGTTATCTCTCCTTGATCTATTTTCCAGGTCAGTTGAGATATTATACATTTTATTCCTTTTTTTTTCATTCTTTTGACTTCATTATTTTGATTCATTGTGTCTCATGGAATCTATAGCTTCCACTTGTCCAAATCTAATTTTCAAGGAATTATTTTCTTCAGTGAACATTTATACCTCTTGTTCCATTTGGCCAATTTTGTTTTTAAGATGTTATTTTCTTCAGTATTTTTGGTGTTTCTTTTACCAAGATTTATTATATTTTCAAAATTTTCTTCCTTTGCTTTCATTTATTTGCTTATTTTTTTCTCTATCACTTTTATTTGATTTTAGAAATTAATTTTTTTTAGCTTTTCCAGGAATTCTGGTTTCACTTGTTATCACATTTACATTTTTCTTTGATGCTTTGCTTGTGGCTGTTTTGATTTCATCATCTTCTGAGTTTGTGTCTTGAATTTCCCTGTCACCCCAGTAACTTTTTATAATCAATTTCTTTTTAATTGTTGGTGTTTGCTCCTTCTCCCCCCACCCATTTCTTGATTTGGAACTTTATGTTAACATTGGATACTGTTTCTGGCATGGTGGGGTGTGGTACAGTCTCAAGTTTCAGGCTTTTTTGCACTGTTGTTTTCAGGGCTAGCTTTAGGGGGTTGGAAGTTGTTGGTGTTTCCAAAATGGTATGATCTGGGGAAATGTGTGGTTATTGCTTTCTTGGTCTGAACTCTAGTCCTTACACAGGAAGGGCCCTTTATCCTTTGAGATTGCAACTGATGCTGCTCCTCAGGGTCTTCCTCTCTTGGGACCAGAAGTGATACTGTCCTTCAGGGTGCCTAATCCTTTCAGGCCAGAAGTGATACTGCTCTTTAGGGCTTCTACTACTTCTTGATCAAAAGTGTTCCTTTCTGCCATTAAACTATGGCCCAGAAGTATATATAGGAAATGGAGTTGCCAAACAGCATCTGGTCCTGTGATCAATACTAGCATAGGGGTACCTTTAAATCTTTTTCTGGTCCTCTTACTGTTTCTGGCTTGAGAGTTCCCAAAGACATTGCTGTTTCTGTTGCCACCATTTAGTTCAACCACTGTTATTACATGACTTTAGGCTCCAAGCCAGCCTCTATCCCTATATCATAGATTTCTGTTTCTGACCTCTTAATTTGTCATGGGCTTGAAGAATGTTTCACTCTAACATTGCATTGACTCTGCCATTCCATAATTCAATTTGAGGATCTATTTTAAAGTTGTTTGGAGGGGAATGTTGGTAGACTTTGCTATCTTGTCTCCACCTCCCAAAAACTTTTTCAATAATTTAGCAGTGAAAGAGGAAAAAAAGAGCATAATGTGTTGATCAAAATGGATCACTGATCTTTTCTACAATGAATTGCAAAATATTTTATAAAATAAGGTAGAAAATGGTGCAGCAATCTACGTCATTTTAGGTGTATAAAACACACTTGAAATCTACAGAAAATAGCTGTAAAGTATGTTGGCCTGTATCACTTAGATAGTGGTCTTATTTTACTGTCATTTAAAAACAAAACTGAATTGAGTTAAAAAATATGTCAGTGATTTACATTGTCAATAGTGACAACAGTTCAGATCATTCAATGCAGAGTGAGATTAGAAAAAGGTGGAGAAGAAAGATCACCAAGGTGATGAACAGTATCATGCACTCAATAGAGCATTGGTTCTGAAGTCAGAGAAGGTAGGTTCAAACTGAACCTCTGACATTATCTGTGTGACTTTCAACAAATCATTTAACCAACATAGGCCTTGGTTTCCTCATAAGTAAAATGAGGGGTTTAGACTAGGAAGTCTCTAAATTTCCTTCTATCACTTCATCAAGGGAATTAAAATTCTGTAATCCTATGACTGGAGAAATTAATTTACAAGTATTGATCAATTGTCAAAGGAAGCAGGGTATGGTGGAGAGAAAAATCACTGGATACGAAATCTGAATTTTGAGTTGAAATCTAGGTTTGAATCCCAACTCTGACAATTAGTAACTCTGCCTTTAGGTAAGTCACTTCATGCTTCTTGGTTTGTTTCCACATCTAAAACATGAGGGATTTAGACTTTATGAATTTATAATTATTTAAGAAGCCACAGTCCCTGCCATTGGAGATTTTACAGGCTAATTACAGAGATACAATAAACCAACATGAAACAATTAGAAATGGATGTAAGCTGAATTTATAAATCTGTACTACAGGTTGTTCTTTAGGGACACTTTGAACAAGAAGCTGCGTGAAAGAAGGAAAGAAGGAAGGAAGGAAAGAAGAAAGGAAGGGAGGAGGAAAGAAAAGAAAAAATAAGTCCCTTACTCAATAAACTCCAATGGTTCCCTATTAACTCCATGATCACATATAAAATTGTCTGGCATTTAAAGCCCCTCATATCAATCTACATACACACACACACACACACACACACACACACAAATACTGATCAAGTGAAATTAGTATCTTTGCTGTACCATGAATAAGACACTCATTCTCTTAACTTTTTTTGCATTGGCTGGCCCCCATGCATGGAATGCTCTCCCTCCTCATCTCTGTCACTTAACACCCTCAAATCTCAACTAAAATCCCACATTCTCCAGGAAACCCTTCCTCATCCCTCTTGGTTCTAGTGTCTTCCATTTGTTGAATATCTCCAAAGTTGCACATAGACTTTTTTATGTTGTTTCCCCCTTTAGAGTATGAGTTTCTCATGGGCAGGAACTGACTTTTGCCTTTCCTTATAACTCTAGCACTTAAAATAGAACTTAGCATGTAGTAGATGCTTAATTAATGTTTGCTAACTGAATGTTTGAATAAGTTCTTACTATGAAGCAAGTACTTTGCTAAGCTCTGGGGCTACAAATATAAAAAAGAGATGGAGAAGATCCTGGTCCTAAGAAGCTCATATTCTCAATGAGGGGAACAACACATATGGGAACATTCATTGGCAGGATAGGTGGCCTATCCTAAAGGTCCTTAGGATTTAGCTGCAGGGTAGATGGTAAGGCCTGGTGATCCAGTGCATCAAGTCAGAGGGCAGGGTTTTGGGCTCATACAAGAAGAGCATGTGATTCAGCACATTACTGTAGGAAAAGATCACATTCTCTTTCACCATGGGCTTCAATTCCTCCCATTTCAAAATGTGATTGTAGTACAATGATACAAAAACCGAGGAAAAGAGAGTTAAGTGATTTGCTTAGGGTCATAGAGAAACTTTAACAGTATATCTAGGAGAAAAACGTACTTTTCCTCATTCATAATAGCTTTTAGACATAGTTCAATATGTGCTAATAAAAAAAACAAAGATGAGATAAAATTATATCTATTATAACCATTTTCAAATTACATGCTGGATGGCACCGCAGAGTCAGGAAGACACATTCAAATATGATCTCAGACACTAGCTTGGTGACCTTGAACAAGTTACTTAACTTCTGTCTCAGTTTCCTCATCTGTAAAATTAAAATAATAATATCACCTACCTCCAAGCATTGTTTTGAGGATAAAATTTCCCAGGCTGTTCTCCACGCTTGAAATGTTCTCCCTCCTCAGCTCTATCTACTGATTTCCCTGGCTTCTTTTAAGTCCCAACTAAAATTTCATCTTTTATTAGAAGTCTTCCCCAAACCCTCTTAATTCTAGTATCTTCCCTCTGTTAATTATTTCCCATTTAGATGTCATTCTTTCCTTCCTGAAGTTGATTTCTGGGAAAAGTCAAAATAATTCAACTGAAACAAAGACTATAGTAGACTAGATCTGAGACAAGAAGAGACAGTAGATAGTAGAGATGTTATAATGGACCTAGAGTTGAAAATCTTGGTTGAAATCCTGTCTCCAACATTTTCATACTATGTCATCATGGAAAGAAAAGTTAATTAACTTTTATGAACCTCAGTTTCCTCATGTGTAAAGAGAAGGTGATTACAATATCTATAGGACCTACTCCATAAGATAGTTCTGAGGCTCAAATGTGATAATGTATATAAAACATTTGTGAACCATAAAGCCAAAATAAATTATTGAAAAAATTAAATCTAGGGTAATATGTTTTGCCATCAAATCCAAAAAACATATTTATTAAGCAATGCTACTTGTGTTTAATCTAACACTACTTTTAAAAAAATTGGCAGATCACTGTAGCCCTAATTGCATTTCCCCACTATGAGTGACTGCTTCCAATAATGTTTACTTTATCATAATTTGACTTTATGTTTTCTCTTTTTCTAAAGGTTTATTATGGCTGTCAATCTTCTCAAAGAAATTGTTTATGTTTTAGTGTCTCTCTAATGGGAAGAGTCTGTTTCTGTATTTGCAAAAACAAATTCTTTTCCCAAAGGATTTCTTCTGTTTTATGTATGTCATTGAAATTTGAAAGAGAGTCACAAATTGTTAGATGAGCTTTAATTACTATAAAGGTGTGTTTTACAGAGAGTATTTTTTTAAAAAATATAGAAATCAGCTTTAATATCTTACTGAATATGGGGGTGTTTTCATAGAATAAATACTTTAGAGACCTGAAAGAGTAAGAAGTGGCTAAGAAGACAATCTAACTTCACCTTAATTATTTAAATATGTAGTGTTGACCTTTTTGATCTGTATTATTTACTAAAAGAAAAAAAACAAAACAAGAACACTAATGAAAGATGACGAGACATAAGGGAGAAGTATTGAGATTAGCAATGTGGAGGGGAAAATACATATAAAAATATTTTTAATAGTTTTAATGCTGGTTCTGCCACTGGCTAGCTGTGTGATCTTGGGCATATCACCTAATATCTCTCAACCTGTTCTATAATAAAATGAGTGTGCAGAATCTTTACAACTCTGAAATCATATATTCTTACTTTTAAAAAACAAATTAGAACTTTAAGAACAAGCATAGATTCTGCAATAGAAAGCTGCCTTTTATCAGATTCAAGAACTTGCACAACCAAAGAAGCAGTAAAGTAACAGAGCCGTAATTCAAATTAAAGTCTTCTGACTTTAAGGTCCTTCCTTCCATAGCACCACCTTCCATCTAGTCAAATGTCTTCATTTTTGCAGAAAAGGAAAATGATGCCAAGAGCAACTAAGCTATATGGCTTAATTCTAACAAGTAGTAAGTAACAGAATAGCATTTAAACTCAGTTGTTCTGCTTCCAATTAGAGCAATCTTTCCACTGCTTCCAAGCTGACACTGAAGCTAAGGTGAAGGCAAATCCTTCAAAAGGGACTTCTAGAGGCTGCCCATTTTGGTGCCTTCAGTCTATTCTTGTTCTTGACCCTCTCCACCAACAAACTCTTAATCTTTAATTCAATAAGGCCTCCTCTTTTGAGGTTTATTCTTTCCAATTTTTTTTGCCAAGTTCATATACTAGTTGCTATTATCTCTCAGCCCCTGAGTAATTTCCCCTACTCTCTCATGGAATTCAGTGTCTGACTCACAGTCTTCCTCTTCACCACTGCCTTCTTTATACAAGGAGATTTTGATATATATGCTAATATCTCCTTAAACATTCTAATCTTCATCTTTTCAAGTTACTTAACTCCCATGACCAACCACACCGTCACACTATCTCATCCATACACAGAGATAGCCACACCCTTGATCTTCCCGTCCTCTACAAAAGTTCTGCTTCCCTAATTAAGATCTCATAGTTTCATTTTTTTGATCATAATCTCTTATCATTCTATTTCTCCATATGCTTTATTCATCCTAAACTAATTCTTCATCCTCACCATGATCTCCAGTCTCTTTATCCCTCAATGTATAACTAGGCCATCTCCCAGGCTCTAGATTTACTTTCACTTTTTTCCAATATTGACCCTTTAATTAACTAATTACCTCTGTACTAATCTCTATTCTTCAATACTTTCATCCTTGTCCTAATATTGCTCATGTATTCCACAGCCCAAACCATGGAATCATCACACCATCTAATTCCTTCACTATTATTCATGAGTATAGCTAATGGAAATGAAACATCTATGCTTACTGGGTCCACTACAAATTTATATTATCTAATCTTAACTGTACTTTTAATGCAACAAGCAAGTATTTTTACTTTTCCTTAACTGATTCCTTATTTCAGTCTGCACAGAATGTTTTCCAAATCTTCTCCTTTATCTTAAAACCTTTCATTTCCCTGCATTTCCACAGTTGAGAACCTCACTGCATAATTTAGTAAGAAAATAGATACAATTCTCCATGAGTATTTTCTCCTCCCCTCCTATAATTTCACTATTCCTTAACATTCTCTTACATTCTTTCCTTCTTTACTCTGGTTTTGGATGAAGAGGTAACCATTTTCTTTAGGAAGGTCAATTTCTCTATATGTGCTCTTCAGCCCATCTATCCCCACATTCTTCAGAAAGTTTCCCCTAAGAATCATCCCCTTCCTCTTCCTTACTTTAAATCTCTTTCTATCTCTATTGGCTACTTCCCTATTGGCCATACACTCACCTAAGTTATTCCATCCTTAAGAAATTCTCTCAAGACCCTACCATAACCTCAAAATATCTTCCTATATGTCTCCTCCATTTTTCATCCAAACTCCTAGGAAAAATTATTTATGGCTTTTTTCTGAACTTCCTATCCTATCATTCTTATCTTGGCCTGTGCAATCTGAACTTATTGCCAAAAACTGCTTACTTCTCAAATCTGATGATTTTTTTTTCAGAATCCATATCACTCTTAATTTCTATACAATTTTTGACTCTCTTTTATTTCCTGCACATTACTCCCTCTTCTCTGGGTTTTCATGGCATCATACTTTCTCAGTTATTACGGGTAGAAATACTTCTCAATGTCCTTTCCTGTCTTATCATTCAGATAATGATGTTTAATTATAGGTGTACTCTCAAAGGATTTCTTCTGGTCTTTTTTTTTCTTCTTTCTCTGCAATTCTCACACTTGGTGATTTTAGTAGACATAATCAACACATCCTTGACAAATCAAGATGAAATTAAATTAAATAAACAGTCTGTGAAGAAATAATTAAAATATTAAAAAACTTAAATAAATGAAACAACAAAGAATAAATCATAGAAATAGTAGAAAATTGTATCAAAGAAATTGACAGTAGGAATTATGTTTCAACTAAACTGATAATAAATGAAATGGTTCAATATGTACAAAAATAAAATTAATGTAAAGTGTAATCAATTGGGTAAATAATCTTATAGCATAAGAAGAAATTGAACAAAAATTATTTTCTAAGAATACACAAAAGAATACATGAAGAATCCTCAAGAAATGATTCCTTTACAAATGACTTTCATCCACATTCAAGGAATAATCAGTTTCTATAATTTAAAAAAAACTATTATGAAAATAGGAAAGGAAGGGAAACTTTAAAATTACTTTTGCTATTAAAATGTCATTTTGTTACTTAAAACAGAAATAAAGCAGAGAAATTATAGACCAATATCTACAGTGAACACTAACAAAAATGTAAATAATATATTAGTATATAGGATATAATATATTGAAATTATTATGCAATATGATCAAGTTGTTTTTTTTCCCTAGAAATAGAGGATCATTTGATGTGAGGAAATTTGTAAATATGATAAACCATACTTACAACAAAAATAATGAAAATCACTTCATATCAATAGATGCTGAACAAAATCCAACTTATTTTTGTTAAAAAAAATACTAGAAAGCATAAGAATAAATTAAATTTTGTTTGAGGTAATAATTATCAGTTCTCCAAAACAAGGAATGAATTTTATATGTAATGGATAAAATATGGAGATTTTTCAAATAAGAAATAAGGTAAAGCAAGGATGCCCATTATCATTGATACTATTTAACTTGTTCTAGAAATGTGAAAGAAAGAAAGAAAGAAAGAAAGAAAGAAAGAAAGAAAGAAAGAA